>NC_092349.1:35830755-36148953 GCF_963676685.1 Mytilus edulis | reverse complement strand
GCTTCCGTTTTGATATATAGCCCTTCAATTTCCTCGTTTCCTATATGGCCGGCGTGCATTCGGTATGACTCATGGTATTATCATGTAGTGAGTCATGCCCTGATCTTGCATCCTGATGATTCATGGTCGCACCGCGTCATGACCAAATATGGCCGGCGTACATTCGGTATGACTCATCTTCCTTACTTCCACTGAAGTCATTAGGGCTAGTATATGCCCATATATGATATTGGGGGCGAGGCATGCGCATATGACGTCAGCGTCCTAGCGCCCTGTGTTTTTAGGGTGCCTCAAACGTCACTCTCTCTACTACTATAAATCCTGAAACCAAATTTCAGAAATCCTTGTATTGTAGTTCCTGAGAAAAATGTGACGAAAATTTTCAACTTGGCTATCATGTGTAAAATCATACAAGTGTTCGGTAAACAGGAAGTTGTCAAGTGATCAATCTGAAAACCCATCACACGGTATAGCTGACTTAGATAAACCCTGAAACCAAATTTCAGAAATCCTTGTATTGTAGTTCCTGAGAAAAATGCGACGAAAGTTTCATGGGACAGACTGACTGACGGACGGACAGACAGAGGTAAAACAGTATACCCCCCTTTTTTCAAAGTGGGGGTATTATTATTGAAATCTAACTTATCTATTTTAAAGGACCATTTTTATGGTAAATCTTTGACGAGAAAAAGACAGAGCAACAGACGAGTGATTTACTTTCAATACTTAAATTGAAATCCAAAACTGTATTACAGAACATATATTAAACCGTACAAGATTCAACAACGAGCAAAACTTTTACCGCATGGGCAGCTTTAAAAAGGCTCTGAATTGATAAATGTGAAGCAATTGGAGCAAGAAAAATAACTGACCGGTCAATTTACAAAGCAAAGCGGAATACATTTAATAATACAGCAACAAACGACAACCAAATTACAGGCTCCAGACTTTCGGACATGCACATACACTATTGTGTAGGGGTTAAATAAAGGCAACATTAGTATACCGCTGTTCAAAACTCATAAATCCATGGACAAAAAACAAAATTGGGGTAACAAACTGAAACCGAGGGAAATGCATTAAATATAAGAGGAGAACAACGACACAACACTGAAATGCAACACACACAGAAACGGACCAAGCATCAGACAAAATCCCACGAGAATAACAAATATAACATCAAAACCAAATACATGAATTTGGGATAGACAAGTACCGTGACACGTCTTATCGCAATGTGAATTTACACTCAAAAATAAGAGAAAACAAACGACGCACGTTAAAATGTAACACACACAGAAACGAACAATAATATAACAATGGCCATCTTCCTGACTTGGTACAGGACATTTTTAAAGGAAAAAATGGTGGGTTGAACCTGGTTTTGTGGCATGCCAAACCTCGCACTTTAATGGCAATGTTAAATATAGCATTGAAATGACAACATAATATAACAGGACTACAATACAAACAAACAGGAGAACACATTAGACAAAGAAACACATGATTAAAAGATAACAAAAAGCATCAGGTTTAAAATTCAATACTCAAAAAACGCGCCTCGTCCACACAAAACTCACCAGTGACGCCCAGATATAAAAGATCGAAAGTGAAAAAAAGTACAAAGTTGTACAGCACTGAAGATCAAAAGTTGAAAAAGGCTGTGTCAAATACGGCTATGTTTTTATGCTTGGGATAAGAACATCCTTATTATTTTGAACAATTAAAGCTATTGCAAACAGTACATTTTATCAAATGAATATAAAAGAGATATACATAACGAAACTGAAGTATTAACTAATTACAGAAAACTAAACCCGAATAAAATTGTTTGCAAGTTGTCTGTATATGCAGCGGGTAAACACTAGCTGTACTGCCATAGGTAAAATAGTACGGAAGTGCTATAAATCTTACAACTTTTTTCTGTGTTGAATACGCAGTCTATGGTAGACGATTGTCTATTCAGTTTTTGATGATTGAACTCGTAGACAAACACAAAAATATTAAAAAAAAATATTTTTCAACTGACATATTTATGACGTTATTTTATCTACAATATTTGCACGGAGCAGGAATATTCAAAGTATTTCAAAATTTAGATTGCACATGTATATATTTATCAACAACATTCACAGTTTAGGTTTAAAACCTAAAAACTCATACTATAAATTTAATACAAAGGGAATTAATATTTAGCAACTATGTTTACGCTATATATCAACAGGAATGTTGGAAAAACTTATTTATATTGCGAGTTCTTACCTGAAGTTCATAACCAATTAATTCTAAGAGTGACCATACTTCATCAATGTTTTGCAGATGCTTTCTGAATACTTCTACATCACTATCGTCATCTTCAAACTGTGTATATAAATTGTACGACATTTCAGTCTTCATTTGTAACAAAATGTTTACAACATAATTATAAACACATGTCAAGATGGTACATAACACTACAGGGAGATAACTCTGTAAAGTTAGCTACACGTTTCAATTAAATTGTGTTGTAAGGGGAATATTAAGCTTCTCAATAATCAAAATTTGTGTTTGCCAAACTGCTCTATAACCAGTGTAATTTTTCTGACAAAGCGGTTGGTTCTAATTTTTAGAAATTTTTATATTTTTGTTAAAGGGTCGAAGTAAATACTTCATCAAAATTTTATTAAAATCAAACGAGCCAAATTAATTTTAGTGCAAGTGTTATAGGTACCACGTTAAATGTCTTTTACTAATTATCATTATAATATCTGCAACAAATGTATTCCTGAGTTTTGTAAATTTTTCAAAGGTATATGTTTCAGAAACGTTTACTTATGGTATCAGTGCTAATAAAAATTGTCTCTTCCACATTTTTTTTTTATCGAAAATGTAAGTTCTTTAGAATAGTATCTAGTAAAAGCCATCGGGCAGGTTCTATATTTCTTTTCATTTGGTCCCTTCTGATAAAACAAAACCAATATGTCTCGTAAAATTCAGGTTAACTGTTGGATTTCATAAATAAAAAAATACAGATAAAGGCTATTCATATTAATTTCCGATCAATATGTTTTAATCGGAAGGTTGCTGCTTACAATGTAATGTGTAATCGTAAAGTTGGGTCAATCTTTTTAAAAACTGCCATAAATTGCATCATGACATGTTTGAACTTTACTGTATGTTTGTGCATGGAAGTACTATTGAAATATTACTTCCATGGTTTGTGTCATGTATTACCACGGTTGGATCATATTACATTTTTTTTATAAACAATATCCTCGTTGTTTTTGGACGTCCATAACCCATCCTTACATTAACTGTTATTGGCCTAAGTTGTCATAAACAAAACAAATCTGCACAATAAGACGAGAACCGTTCACATTGATCAAGCATACCAGTTCCCTCAAAGTCTTTTGTTCTTTCACCTTAGTCAATCTTTGTTTAATATGTAATATGTTTAATAGACGCGCGTTTCGTCAACAAATTATGAAATACAAGTGACGCTCGAATACATTGAATTGAAAAGCCAAATCATGTTGAAAGACCTGTAAACTCCGAAAGCCTGTAGAAGAGTTTTATTTGATTTTTCCAATTTGGTAAATATCTTTTTTAATTACTGTAATAAGCTTTTTAATTGATCCATTTTGGAGTGCACACCAATTTCATTTTCTGAAATAAGCCTATTACCCGTTGTTTAGATAAAAACGAACGTTGAAACTTGAATGTTACGTTTTTATCCGTTATAGAATTGGCATTTTCCTAGTATCATCAACCTTTTATCATAACCCATTTACTATGAACATTTGCAGATTTAAAATGCTGGTATTGCTATACTCAGACTACTATAAGAAACAACTATAACAACTGTTTAGTATGTACCAGATCTAAAAGAGCTTCTATATCACTTGAGCTGTTCCTGACGAAGCCAACTGCAGTTTTAAGTTTTTTTATATCGTCTTCCGTGGCAATAAGCATATTGAATATATCCTTGAATGATTCGACTGAATTACTATAACTTTCGTCATCGTCATTTGCCTCTTCATCAGCTTCATTTGCCTCAATATATTGTATTGCACCAAGTCCACGCCTTTGCTTCCCATAGCAAGCATCTATATTTATAATACAATTTCTACTGTTATTAAATGTTGTTTGTCTTTACAATTTAAGTTCTATTTTTAGATGGTTAAAAAACAAGAAAGTAGGTGGCACTGCGCTCGGACACTTTTCCGTTCATAATTATCACCCGCTCTTAAAAACTTGAATGCTAATTATCTTAAGTTTTCAATATCGGCAATTCAATAATCATTCATATCTAAGACGAGATAATCTCAGTGAGCGTACCAATAATGTATTTTTCGAGGCCTTTTATCCCTTAATTGAATTATCCGTTGAATACAAAAAATATCAATATGGTTTTTAAAACGCTTTGGACTTTTGTTAAGTGCGAACTTCCCCTTACCTTTTACCGAAATATAATATTAAGATATGACTGATGTTTATAAAAAGTGTGGTAAGCAAGATTGACACAATGAGAAACTTATCGTGATAGAGAACTAGAGAACAAAAAAACAAAGAATGGCATTTTGTCACCAAAAAGAAATTACGAAAAAAATCAACTTTAAAAAATATCGAAATTAAATGTTTCTATGTTTGCCGGATTTTGTAGATTTCTGTTTTCATTTTGTTTTTTTAGACGAGAGTCTCTTATGCAAGATTTAGTTATTTTTTACAAGTGTCACTCCTTTCTAAAATATTCATATTAATGCAGAAACTTAAAATATAAATCTTGAGACTATTGTTTTTAAGGGAATACAAAAATCCTAGTCTTTACGAATACTGTGGATTCATTTATTTCATCGGTACCAGTTTATCTTCTTAGATCGAGGAACTTTTCTTTCTTCACGGATATTTGATTTCGTGGTTGACCAAAATACCAACGAAATCAATAAAAAAAGTATCCCATAAATGTCAAGGTTTCCACAGTTTTGAAAGATTTAGTTAGATGATGATGCAATTGATCTTATTCATCCTTGTCAATGTTCATTAACTATACTCTTCGACACAAGCCAACACGGGCAATAAGATAAAATATGTTTACGACATCATAACGATTTTAATACAACTGACTTTTTGCATTCAGATGTAACTTATGTCACACTTCAATACAATCATTATGACTTAGTAGGACGTAGTACTATTGTAGTATAATAATCCAAGGTAGGACTGTAAAATTTTTTTTAACAGGGGCCAGATATAGATTTTAGTTATACCCTTCTTATGTCAGTTTGGACATTCGGATAACCTCATAGTGACGTAAGTAAATACTATTATTGTCTTTTATCAATTAAAATAACAAAGTTTTCGAAAAATTGATAACCATAAAAAAATTTAGCAAGTTTAAAATGTCAAGAGCTAGATATTGCCACATACCAAGTCTTTCTCAGTATTCTTGACATTGTTTGTACATATAACTTAATACTGTCTATGATACATGAACTAATACTTAACCTGGTAATTACCCTCACCCTTGCGGACTATCATATATCCTCATTTGTCTTAACAGGTTTTTTCCAATGAGGTAATTCGAGGTATTCGATCGTTTTTTTATATTATATAATTATATAATATTAATTTGTTGGGATTCCATTTTTGTGTTCCTACGTTTTTGTTTATTATAGATACGAGGACGGAGTAAGGCATTTGACTGTTATTATATCACAAAAGAATATGATAATTGCTTTTGTTGATGTTTAAAGTCCAATTTGCAATGACTTGATGTTTTTGTATTAATCTATTTTGCTGAATGACTATTTAGAAAAAAGAAAAACATATAATATATATTTATACCAATGAATAAACTCATTATAGATACCAGGACTAAATTTTGTATTTACACCAGACGCGTGTTTCGTCTACAAAAGACTCATCAGTGACGCTCGAATCCAAAAAAAGTTGAAAAAATGCCAAATAAAGTACGAAGTTGAAGAGCATTGAGGACCAAAATTCCTAAAAATTTTGCCAAACAACATTTAAATATGCACACAACATTTAAATATGATAAATATTCTTACAATCCATTCTTCTCACATAATTGAGCTTGACTTTCCAATCAGTTTTATCTACATCAATTCCTAGACACTGAAATGCGAGGACAGTTCCTGCTTCCAATGTTAATGTTCCGATTTTACTACTTTTTATATCTGCGTTGAAAGTACCGCCTTGTGATCCGACCTGTAACAAAAAGGTGTTCAGAGTTTAACCATACTTTCTTTCATGTGTCATATATGTATGTGCATGAAAAGCCAACAAAATCGTTTTTTTACTGATCGATTCTATTTTCTTTTTCCTGATTTCATTTCTAGTGATGGGTAATTTAGTTTAACAATTCAGATACAAAACTGTAATGAACGATTCCCATATAAAAACTGAATATAAACGAGAATTTTATTTAACATACCCTAATCTTGATACAAAAAAAGTAATATGCAAATTCAGAATAAGTGATAATTCCCTCGCTATTGAAACTGGAAGATATAGAAATATTCCACGCCCTCAAAGACTTTGTAATAAGTTCAAAGTTCTGGATGATGAATCCCATTTCTTTCTAATATATAAAATTAATGATGATTTAAGACATGTTTTTTTTTTAATGATTTGAAAAGCCAATACAAATATTTTTCTTATAATAAAATGAGTATATACTAAAGCCAACCACAAGTCAGCAAGTGAAATCTTTAGGCTCCTTTATTAAACAGTCTAGGGAACTGAGGACAGGGGGCACTTGAGGTCATTTGTTGTGTTCAATGTTTTGAATTATTTTTATTTTTGATGTAAATTTTAATGTCGTCATCATATTGTTGTTATTACATGTAATTGTCATGCCTTTGGCCCTCTTATGGGTGTAATTTGTGCATTAATAAAGAATTAAAAAGTCTAGTTTTTTGCATATTGATTAATTTCTCAGTCTTAAATTTCAATGGAGTGTTTTGTTGATTTGTTTGTCTTTCTTAGTCTTTTGTTTTAACCTGTTGCGTTTGTGAGTGTCTTTTCTACTCATTCAAATGGAACTTTCCGCCTCTTTTTCACTTACCAACTAATGTTTTCAGTGAAGGGACGTTAACATTAATCAAAATGATAACACATTTCCTTAACTTGTATTTTTCGTTAAATATAAAAAGGAATATCTGCTATTGATTAAAAAAAAATCTGCATATGTAACTACAAATATCAACAACAACAACAACAACAACAAAATGGAAAAAACATTTCTCTTGCGACATTACTCATAACGAGATATCCCGTATTGCATGGTAAGAATGTATTGCACCATCAACTACAAAAAAAAACTTTAAAAAATAACAAAACACCAAGCGACTTAATTACTATGGAACCTAAGCAATATTTATTACAATCTATTTTAATTCTATTTTTTTTTATCAATAAGTGATACAAAAACTAAGGAAGTTGAACATTAGACAACTTCAAATTTCAAATCTAATGCAGAAAATAATCAACGGATATCGATTACTCTTAAAAGAGAAGAGAAAGCTTAAAAGGAAATAGATCAAAAAGATTAACAATAGTTCACAAAACAAAACTAAGAAAACAAATGACTGCGCAACACGAAGCCCACCAACAAAAAGGATGATATCAGGTAAATCCTGCCTAATAAGATAATATGATCTTAGAATAATAAAACATACATATGCTTAAGCCTGACATAATTCGAATTCTAAATCGACAACACACTTTTGAATGATCGTGTAAAGGTATTCTTCTTGTCCATGGTCTACATCAAATAAGATGCTTATGCATAAAAAAAGGTGTATTCTTGTTAGGCTATACATAATTTGTTTTGCAAATAGATAGTACACTTCAATATTTTTTTTTAACTTTTTCAAATTAACCTGGATTTTCATCAAACTATACAGCTATCTCAATTACATATTGATATTAATGAATCCAAGGTCGTTATATAGTTCGGTGTATTGCTGTCAAATTTAAGGAACAAAGATAATAAAAGCTAGATTTGCTGTTCGGATTAAATTCAGTGAGTACACTTTATTTTTTTTTATAATTGTTCAAATCAACATGGATTTGCATCCAAATATCATGAATATACAGCTATCTCAGTTATATATTGATCTTACTGAATCCCCAGGTCGTTATGCAGTTTGATGTGTTGCTGTCAAATTTAGGGATTAATTTAATCGAGGTTATAAACAAGCTACAATTTACAGTTCAGACTAAGTTCAAATAGTACTCTTTAATTTTATTGTAAAATTAATTTTCCTAAATTCCTAAATAAAACTACATTGGTTGCATGGTTACATACAATATTATATAATGATTTTTTTAATGAGGTAACAACAGCCAACATATTCACTAAAATTGTGTAATTACTCTTATATTAGAAATATATATATTATTATAATTTGGACTATAGTATATATATAATATATATCAAATAGAGATAAAACATTCAATAAATTAAGAAAAAATGTTCTTATGATTAGTGCTGAAGTATAAGCAATACCTCCTGCTTTACACCTGGTCAGAGAACATTGAATTCTAAATAACATTCATTCAAATTTGGAACATCCTGTTTAACTTAAATCGCAAGAACTTTTGTATTCACTAGATAAGTAATACACGAGTTTAAGAAAAGTCGGGCTTTCGTTTAACCTGAATAAAAAAAAGATGCAATGTCTTTAATTTTGAATAAAATAAATTTTTACTGTAACTTTGGAACTCATTTCCATTTTTATAGGGTCATCAAGGACTGCTATGAAATTTCTATTATCATGATTATATTAAAAACAAAGGTGTCATTTCTAAAATTTTATAACTTTTTCATATCAGCTTGGATTTTCATAAAACGTTTTAGCTATCTGTCATTATATTTTTATCTTTAAAAAAAATACCAAATTGTTTTGTATTTTGGTGTATTGCTGTCAAATTTAAGCACTGAGTTAGAAGTTAAAAAAAGGCTAAATTTTTCAGTCTTGACTAAATTCAGATAGATACCTATCATCTAAATGTTTAAATTAGACAACAATTTGCCAAATTACCTAATAAACTGTTTTTATTTTAATTATTTATATAATGAAGACAGCTGTAGGTTTTAATGAAAATCCAAGTTGCTTTGAAATAGTTATCAAAAAATTTAAAGATGACTATCTGAATTTACTCTGAACTGCAAATTCTAGCTTTTTTTACCTTGATGAATTAAACCCTTAATAGCATTTACGGTACCAATTTTTCTGCACCAGATGCGCATAAATATGACAGCAATATGCCAAACAACATAGCACCATAGCACTCAGTAAGATGGATAAATAAAGGCAACAGTAGTATACCGCTGTTCAAAACTCGTAAATCTATGGACAAAAAACAAAATTGGGGTAACAATCTAAAACTGAGGGAAACGCATTAAATATAAGAGAAGAACAACGACACAACATTAAAATGTAACATACACAGAAACGGACTAAGCATTAGACAAAATCCGATGAGAATAACAAATATAATTACAAGTATAAAAAACAAGTGAGATAGATGTATAGTTCTTTTTTTGAAAATCCAAGTTAATTAGGAAAAGTAATAAACAAATTAAAAGTTGACTATCTGAATTCAGGATACTCTAGCTTTTTTACCTGTTAATTAAATACTCGTAATCGGCAGCAATAAATCAAACTACAAAACAACTTGTCATTCTCTATGATCAAAGTATAATTGAGATAGCTGAAGAGTTTTATAAAAATCCAGGTTGAAGTGAAAAAGTTAAAGAAACTAGAGGCTCTAAAGAGCCTGTGTCGCTCACCTTGGTCTATGTGCATATTAAACAAAGGACACAAATGGATTCATGACAAAATTGTATTTTGGTGATGGTGATGTGTTTGAAGTTCTTACTTTACTGAACGATTTTGCTTCTTACAATTATATCTATAATGAACTTTGCCCATTAGTAACAGAGAACTATATTTGGTAAAAATTTACATAAATTTACCAAATTAATGAAAATTGTTAAAAATTGACTATAAAGGGCAATAACTCCTTAAGGGGTCAATTGACCATTTAGGTCATGTTGACTTATTTGTAGATCTTACTTTGCTGAACATTATTGCTGTTTACAGTTTATCGCTATCTATAATAGTATTCAAGATAACCAAAAACGGCAAAATTTCTATAAAAATTACCAATTGGAGGGCAGCAACCCAACAACCAGTTGTCCAATTCATCTGAAAAAATCAGGGCAGATAGATATTGACTTGATTAACAATTTAACTTCTTGTCAGATTTGCTCTAGATGTTTTGGTTTCATAGTTATAAGTTTACCCCTATGTTCTATTTTTAGCCGTGGCGGCCATCTTGGTTGAATGGCCAGGTCATCGGACACATTTTTCAAACTAGATACCCCAAAGATGATTGTGGCCTAGTAGTTTCAGTGGAGATTTTGTAAAAGATTACTTAGATTTATGAACAATGGTTAAAGATTGACTATAAAGGGCAATAACTCCTAAAGGGGTCAACTGACCATTTTGGTCATGTTGACTTATTTGTAGATCTTACTTTGCTGAACATTATTGCTGTTTACAGTTTATCTCTATCTATAATAATATTCAAGATAATAACCAAAAACAGCAAAATTTCCTCAAAATTACCAATTCAGGGGCAGCAACCCAACAACCGATTGACCGATTCATCTGAAAATTTCAGGGCAGATAGATCTTGACCTGAAAACATTTTTATCCCTGTCAGATTTCCTCAAAATGCTTTGGTTTTTGAGTTATAAGCCAAAAACTGCATTTTACCCCTATTTTCTATTTTTAGCGGTGGCGGCCATCTTGGTTGGTTGACCAGGTCACGCCACACATTTTTTAAACTAGATCCCCCAAAGATGATTGTGGCCAAGTTTGGATTAATTTGGCCCAGTAGTTGCAGAGGAGAAGATTTTTGTAAAGGATTACTTTAATTTACGAAAAATGGTTAAAAATTGACTATAAAGGGCAATAACTCCTAAACGGGTCAACTGACCATTTTGGTCATGTTGACTTATTTGTAGATCTTACTTTGCTGAACATTATTGCTGTTTACAATTTATCTCTATCTATAATAATATTCAAGATAATAACCAAAAACACAAAATTTCCTCAAAATTACCAATTCAGGGGCAGCAACCCAACAACCGATTGACCGATTCATCTGAAAATTTCAGGGCAGATAGATCTTGACCTGATAAACATTTTTATCCCATGTCAGATTTCCTCAAAATGCTTTGGTTTTTGAGTTATAAGCCAAAAACTGCATTTTACCCCTATGTTCTATTTTTAGCGGTGGCGGCCATCTTGGTTGGTTGACCAGGTCACGCCACACATTTTTTAAACTAGATACCCCAAAGATGATTGTGGCCAAGTTTGGATTAATTTGGCCCAGTAGTTGCAGAGGAGAAGATTTTTGTAAAGGATTACTTTAATTTACGAAAAATGGTTAAAAATTGACTATAAAGGGCAATAACTCCTAAACGGGTCAACTGACCATTTTGGTAATGTTGACTTATTTGTAGATCTTACTTTGCTGAACATTATTGCTGTTTACAATTTATCTCTATCTATAATAATATTCAAGATAATAACCAAAAACAGCAAAATTTCCTCAAAATTACCAATTCAAGGGCAGCAACCCAACAACCGATTGACCGATTCATCTGAAAATTTCAGGGCAGATAGATCTTGACCTGATAAACATTTTTATCCCTGTCAGATTTCCTCAAAATGCTTTGGTTTTTGAGTTATAAGCCAAAAACTGCATTTTACACCTATGTTCTATTTTTAGCGGTGGCGGCCATCTTGGTTGGTTGACCAGGTCACGCCACACATTTTTTAAACTAGATACCCCAAAGATGATTGTGGCCAAGTTTGGATTAATTTGGCCCAGTAGTTTCAGAGGAGAAGATTTTTGTAAAAGATTACTTTAATTTACGAAAAATGGTTAAAAATTGACTATAAAGGGCAATAACTCCTAAACGGGTCAACTGACCATTTTGGTCATGTTGACTTATTTGTAGATCTTACTTTGTTGAACATTATTGCTGTTTACAGTTTATCTCTATCTATAATAATATTCAAGATAATAACCAAAAACAGCAAAATTTCCTCAAAATTACCAATTCAGGGGCAGCAACCCAACAACCGATTGACCGATTCATCTGAAAATTTCAGGGCAGATAGATCTTGACCTGATAAACATTTTTATCCCTGTCAGATTTCCTCAAAATGCTTTGGTTTTTGAGTTATAAGCCAAAAACTGCATTTTACCCCTATGTTCTATTTTTAGCGGTGGCGGCCATCTTGGTTGGTTGACCAGGTCACGCCACACATTTTTTAAACTAGAAACCCCAAAGATGATTGTGGCCAAGTTTGGATTAATTTGGCCCAGTAGTTTCAGAGGAGAAGATTTTTGTAAAAGATTACTTTAATTTACGAAAAATGGTTAAAAATTGACTATAATGGCAATAACTCCTAAACGGGTCAACTGACCATTTTGGTCATGTTGACTTATTTGTAGATCTTACTTTGCTAAACATTATTGCTGTTTACAATTTATCTCTATCTATAATAATATTCAAGATAATAACCAAAAACAGCAAAATTTCCTCAAAATTACCAATTCAGGGGCAGCAACTTAACAACCGATTCACCGATTCATCTGAAAATTTCAGGGCAGATAGATCTTGACCTGATAAACATTTTTATCCCATGTCAGATTTCCTCAAAATGCTTTGGTTTTTGAGTTATAAGCCAAAAACTGCATTTTACCCCTTTGTTCTATTTTTAGCCGTGGCGGCCATCTTGGTTGGTTGACCAGGTCACGCCACACATTTTTTAAACTAGATATCCCAAAGATGATTGTGGCCAAGTTTGGATTAATTTGGCCCAGTAGTTGCAGAGGAGAAGATTTTTGTAAAGGATTACTTTAATTTACGAAAAATGGTTAAAAATTGACTATAAAGGGCAATAACTCCTAAACGGGTCAACTGACCATTTTGGTCATGTTGTGCAACAAAATTAGTACCGTTGATTTTATTACTACCACTGGGTCGATGCCTCTGCTGGTGGACTATTAGTCCCCGAGGGTATCACCAGCCCAGTAGCCAGTACTTCGGTACTGGCATGAAAATACGGATTTTTTGTGTTATTTAAATTTGCTGTTCCAAAATATTAGAAATTATTATAAATTAAGGAATGTATCTCCCTCATGCAAAGCTCTGATTCCTTTCACGACTTTGACTATACTTTTTGGACCTTTTGGATTATAGCTCTTCATCTTTTATATAAGCTTTGGATATTTTGGCCACAAGCATCACTGAAGAGACATATTTTGTCGAAATGCGCATCTGGTGCAACAAAATTAGTACCGTTGATTTTATTGACTTATTTGTAGATCTCACTTTGCTGAACATTATTGCTGTTTACAATTTATCTCTATCTATAATAATATTCAAGATAATAACCAAAAACAGCAAAATTTCCTCAAAATTACCAATTCAGGGGCAGCAACTTTTTTATTTTTAGCCATGGCGTTGTCAGTTTGTTTTAGATTTATGAGTTTGACTGTCCCTTTGGTATCTTTCGTCCCTCTTTTAACAACCGATTGACCGATTCATCTGAAAATTTCAGGGCAGATAGATCTTGACCTGATAAACATTTTTATCCCATGTCAGATTTCCTCAAAATGCTTTGGTTTTTGAGTTATAAGCCAAAAACTGCATTTTACCCCTATGTTCTATTTTTAGCGGTGGCGGCCATCTTGGTTGGTTGACCAGGTCACGCCACACATTTTTTAAACTAGATACCCCAAAGATGATTGTGGCCAAGTTTGGATTAATTTGGCCCAGTAGTTTCAGAGGAGAAGATTTTTGTAAAAGATTACTTTAATTTACGAAAAATGGTTAAAAATTGACTATAAAGGGCAATAACTCCTAAACGGGTCAACTGACCATTTTGGTCATGTTGACTTATTTGTAGATCTTACTTTGTTGAACATTATTGCTGTTTACAGTTTATCTCTATCTATAATAATATTCAAGATAATAACCAAAAACAGCAAAATTTCCTCAAAATTACCAATTCAGGGGCAGCAACCCAACAACCGATTGACCGATTCATCTGAAAATTTCAGGGCAGATAGATCTTGACCTGATAAACATTTTTATCCCATGTCAGATTTCCTCAAAATGCTTTGGTTTTTGAGTTATAAGCCAAAAACTGCATTTTACCCCTATGTTCTATTTTTAGCGGTGGCGGCCATCTTGGTTGGTTGACCAGGTCACGCCACACATTTTTTAAACTATATACCCCAAAGATGATTGTGGCCAAGTTTGGATTAATTTGGCCCAGTAGTTGCAGAGGAGAAGATTTTTGTAAAGGATTACTTTAATTTACGAAAAATGGTTAAAAATTGACTATAAAGGGCAATAACTCCTAAACGGGTCAACTGACCATTTTGGTCATGTTGACTTATTTGTAGATCTTACTTTGCTGAACATTATTGCTGTTTACAATTTATCTCTATCTATAATAATATTCAAGATAATAACCAAAAACAGCAAAATTTCCTCAAAATTACCAATTCAGGGGCAGCAACCCAACAACCGATTGACCGATTCATCTGAAAATTTCAGGGCAGATAGATCTTGACCTGATAAACATTTTTATCCCTGTCAGATTTCCTCAAAATGCTTTGGTTTTTGAGTTATAAGCCAAAAACTGCATTTTACCCCTATGTTCTATTTTTAGCGGTGGCGGCCATCTTGGTTGGTTGACCAGGTCACGCCACACATTTTTTAAACTAAATACCCCAAAGATGATTGTGGCCAAGTTTGGATTAATTTGGCCCAGTAGTTGCAGAGGAGAAGATTTTTGTAAAGGATTACTTTAATTTACGAAAAATGGTTAAAAATTGACTATAAAGGGCAATAACTCCTAAACGGGTCAACTGACCATTTTGGTCATGTTGACTTATTTGTAGATCTTACTTTGCTGAACATTATTGCTGTTTACAATTTATCTCTATCTATAATAATATTCAAGATAATAACCAAAAACAGCAAAATTTCCTCAAAATTACCAATTCAGGGGCAGCAACCCAACAACCGATTGACCGATTCATCTGAAAATTTCAGGGCAGATAGATCTTGACCTGATAAACATTTTTATCCCCATGTCAGATTTCCTCAAAATGCTTTGGTTTTTGAGTTATAAGCCAAAAACTGCATTTTACCCCTATGTTATATTTTTAGCGGTGGCGGCCATCTTGGTTGGTTGACCAGGTCACGCCACACATTTTTTAAACTAGATACCCCAAAGATGATTGTGGCCAAGTTTGGATTAATTTGGCCCAGTAGTTTCAGAGGAGAAGATTTTTGTAAAAGATTACTTTAATTTACTAAAAATGGTTAAAAATTGACTATAAAGGGCAATAACTCCTAAACGGGTCAACTGACCATTTTGGTCATGTTGACTTATTTGTAGATCTTACTTTGTTGAACATTATTGCTGTTTACAGTTTATCTCTATCTATAATAATATTCAAGATAATAACCAAAAACAGCAAAATTTCCTCAAAATTACCAATTCAGGGGCAGCAACCCAACAACCGATTGACCGATTCAGCTGAAAATTTCAGGGCAGATAGATCTTGACCTGATAAACATTTTTATCCCGTCAGATTTCCTCAAAATGCTTTGGTTTTTGAGTTATAAGCCAAAAACTGCATTTTACCCCTATGTTCTATTTTTAGCGGTGGCGGCCATCTTGGTTGGTTGACCAGGTCACGCCACACATTTTTTAAACTAGATACCCCAAAGATGATTGTGGCCAAGTTTGGATTAATTTGGCCCAGTAGTTGCAGAGGAGAAGATTTTTGTAAAGGATTACTTTAATTTACGAAAAATGGTTAAAAATTGACTATAAAGGGCAATAACTCCTAAACGGGTCAACTGACCATTTTGGTCATGTTGACTTATTTGTAGATCTTACTTTGTTGAACATTATTGCTGTTTACAATTTATCTCTATCTATAATGTTCTTCAAGATAATAACCAAAAACAGCAAAATTTCCTCAAAATTACCAATTCAGGGGCAGCAACTTAACAACCGATTGACCGATTCATCTGAAAATTTCAGAGCAGATAGATCATGACCTGATAAACATTTTTATCCCTGTCAGATTTCCTCAAAATGCTTTGGTTTTTGAGTTATAAGCCAAAAACTGCATTTTACCCCTATGTTCTATTTTTAGCGGTGGCGGCCATCTTTGTTGGTTGACCAGGTCACGCCACACATTTTTTAAACTAGAAACCCCAAAGATGATTGTGGCCAAGTTTGGATTAATTTGGCCCAGTAGTTTCAGAGGAGAAGATTTTTGTAAAAGATTACTTTAATTTACGAAAAATGGTTAAAAATTGACTATAAAGGGCAATAACTCCTAAACGGGTCAACTGACCATTTTGGTCATGTTGACTTATTTGTAGATCTTACTTTGTTGAACATTATTGCTGTTAACAGTTTATCTCTATCTATAATAATATTCAAGATAATAACCAAAAACAGCAAAATTTCCTCAAAATTACCAATTCAGGGGCAGCAACCCAACAACCGATTGACCGATTCATCTGAAAATTTCAGGGCAGATAGATCTTGACCTGATAAACATTTTTATCCCATGTCAGATTTCCTCAAAATGCTTTGGTTTTTGAGTTATAAGCCAAAAAACTGCATTTTACCCCTTTGTTCTATTTTTAGCCGTGGCGGCCATCTTGGTTGGTTGACCAGGTCACGCCACACATTTTTTAAACTAGATACCCCAAAGATGATTGTGGCCAAGTTTGGATTAATTTGGCCCAGTAGTTGCAGAGGAGAAGATTTTTGTAAAGGATTACTTTAATTTACGAAAAATGGTTAAAAATGGACTATAAAGGGCAATAACTCCTAAACGGGTCAACTGACCATTTTGGTCATGTTGTGCAACAAAATTAGTACCGTTGATTTTATTACTACCACTGGGTCGATGCCTCTGCTGGTGGACTATTAGTCCCCGAGGGTATCACCAGCCCAGTAGCCAGTACTTCGGTACTGGCATGAAAATACGGATTTTTTGTGTTATTTAAATTTGCTGTTCCAAAATATTAGAAATTATTATAAATTAAGGAATGTATCTCCCTCATGCAAAGCTCTGATTCCTTTCACGACTTTGACTATACTTTTTGGACCTTTTGGATTATAGCTCTTCATCTTTTATATAAGCTTTGGATATTTTGGCCACAAGCATCACTGAAGAGACATATTTTGTCGAAATGCGCATCTGGTGCAACAAAATTAGTACCGTTGATTTTATTGACTTATTTGTAGATCTTACTTTGCTGAACATTATTGCTGTTTACAATTTATCTCTATCTATAATAATATTCAAGATAATAACCAAAAACAGCAAAATTTCCTCAAAATTACCAATTCAGGGGCAGCAACCCAACAACCGATTGACCGATTCATCTGAAAATTTCAGGGCAGATAGATCTTGACCTGATAAACATTTTTACCTCGGTCAGATTTGCTCGAAATGCTTTGGTTTTTGAGTTATAAGCCAAAAACTGCATTTTACCCCTATGTTCTATTTTTAGCCGTGGCGGCCATCTTGGTTGGTTGACCGGGTCACGCCACACATTTTTTAAACTAGATACCCCAATGATGATTGTGGCCAAGTTTGGTTTGATTTGGCCCAGTAGTTTCAGAGGAGAAGATTTTTGTAAAAGTTAACGACGACGGACGACGACGGACGACGGACGACGGACGACGACGGACGACGGACGAAGACGACGACGGACGCCGGACGCCAAGTGATGAGAAAAGCTCACTTGGCCCTTCGGGCCAGGTGAGCTAAAAATAAAGCTGACTATCTGAATTTAATAAAAATTGTTTTTACCTATTAATTGAATTCTTTAACTTCATCACAATGATCCAAACTACCAAGTAAACTGTAATCTATATTTAATTTAGTTAGATGGGCTGATTCATACTAGATAAGACTAAATTTGAAGGTCGAGACAGGTCGAGACTGATCGAGCCTTGATCGAGACCATTTCAGACTACACCAAGATCATCAAGTACTGAATCAAAATTAATAAGTAAAGTCGAGACCAAAGTCGAGTACAGTTAAGTACTGTTAAGTGCTGTCGATACTAGTCGAGTAAAATCTGTGCAGTTTGTAGTTGGTCTAAACAAAAATAATAAATACACAAAATTAAAACAAAACAAAACCACACCGATTTTTTCTTTTAAATTATAATTATTTTCATGTTTTTTTTAATTGCATAAACATTTACCTCTGCCGCAAAACCTGCGTGACTGTCACGTTGACTCGTGCATTCAATAACTGTTTCTTGACTAGTTTCCAAAACTTTTGTTATCACACAGAAACGGTGTCTTGATTTTAATCGTTCGGTCAATGCATGATTTTTCTCCATTGTTCTGTGAAATACATAAACATTCATAAACCTTAGGATGAGTGTCATAAATGCTTTGATTTTATCATCTTTGATCGAACCTTAAGACTTAATATGTGTGTTGCTGGCTGTAAATAACAATGGCTCTCAATAGGAAGTTACATACTAACTGTATGTATTTTTTTCTATTCACACAAAATAAATTCTGCTGAAACACGTTCTATTTTCACCTAGATCATTCAACAATGATTGCAATTTATAAACATGATATTAATATCAGCTTTGGTTTACAAATAATTGTTTGGGTCCTTCGCTTTTCTTTGTGAAATATTCGAATCATAACCGCTGATAAATGAATACAGAGTTTTTTGTCCGAGAACACAACCAAACGACAACCCCCCCCCCCCCCCCCCCCCCAAAAAAAAAAAACCAAACAAAACCACCCCACTTAAACAGACTTTACTTGAACTTAAACTCACAAATGTCACTAAAATGCACTCGCAAATGCGTTTTTTTTCCTGGAAAACACAATATTCTTTAATATCTTAACTACGTCTTTCACTTAAAAAATTGTTCATAACGCTGAAGTACAACTGACTTCCGAAAGATGTTAACAATTGTAGCGAGGTTATACGTTTTAGCGGTACAAAACCTTCACCCTTATCTGAAATAATACTTTACCATCACAACATGGAAAGAAACACTATGAACCATCCATTGATAATTAATTTAATACGCCAGATGCGGGATTCGTGTTCATGAGACTCATCAGTGACGCTCAGATCAAAATAGTTATAAGCCAAACAAGTACAAAGTTAAAGAGCATTGAGGACCCAAAATTCCAAAGAGTTACGGCTATGATAATATATGCCTTGGATAAGAAAATCCGTAGTATTTAAAAAAAAATGTACTTTTGTAAACAGGATAAAAATGACCATATATTAACTGATATTCATGTGAACACCGAATTGCTGACTACTGGGCTGGTGTATTTACTCATTCAAAAAACATATTAAAACAAGTTTGCATACTCAGGTCTTCAAAGTGTTAGAAAAATGAATAAGGCTACAATATATCTACTTTTAAACCAGGCTATTCCAAAGGATTTTGATTACGTACTAGAAAACTCTCGAATATGCATATAGCATACAGTATCGTGTAAATACTTCCTCAAATAATAATAATCAATTTCAAAGAATTTTTTTACTATACAATAGTCCCTTAGTTCTATAAATATTGAAAATATGACGCACAGCCCTATATTTTGACCTTTGAATGTAATAGAAGTGCATATCATCTTTCCGTTCTCGGGATTTTATTTTCACAAAACTTCATAATAAAAGTGGCACAGATTTAGCATTGGGAAATTGCATTGTTATGTTTACAGAATTGCAACCTATATAGGGTGAAACGAGAAAACATACAGAATTTCCCCAAATCTGGTTTATATCAGAGATTTAAATACAATTAACACATATACAAAGTTTGATGAATATTTCATGAAGATTGAGAAAAATATGGCCTTTAACTATTAGGACTCAGCATGAATTGACAGTTTACAGTATGCATAGTTTACTTATTAAAAGGCCCGAAGTAAAAATAAAATCTTAATATATGCATATTTGTAATTTGAATTTTGCATTCATTGAAAATCATATATTCTTCCTGAATATTGTTTTTGGAATGTTTATGTTCTGTCGATAACCCAAAAGTAAGCCGTAACACCTGAATGTGCTTTTTTGTGATAGCGGCATTAAAAAATACAATTTAGGAATACAAAAATACCTCAATAAAACTAACAACAGTGTGTTTCTATCCTTAAAATGTACTGAATATTCCATGTTCACAGAAAAGGCAGAATAATTAGCAAATGGGAGTAGTAAAAAAAATTTAAAAAATACCTCCACGTGGGTCACAAAACAGATAATTTAACCGGTAAATGCTATGATTTTATTATTGTGTTGGTCTTTTATATAAAATAAATAACTTGATCGCTGCGATTAGGCCTGTTTGTGCGTTTGCGGCGTAAAGCAAACAACAATCAATTAGTCTGTACTTTGAATTTATGCAAACAACAGATGTTACATGTATATAAAACTTATAGTGAAGTCATATATTAGACTGGTAACTTCATACATACAACTTTTGAACATATGGCTTTGTTTAAACACTTCTAGTTCATATATTGGCTAAATTATGGTAGATATATGGTTAGAGATAATATTGTTGTGACAACATTTCTACACTGACCATTTGAGGTAGAAATTGAGGTTAACTTTAATTGACAAATAGGCATACAGTAAGATGTGGACTGGAGACAAAGGCAGGATTGGATACTTTATATAATCTTGAATGTTGGAATGATTTACTACTTTACTTAACATTTACAGTTTTCTAATATGGATTTTATTTGTTATAAGAATATTTTCATACGGGTTCTTGACATTTCATGTCAGAAACATGCACATAGGGTTAGCTGACAATAGTCTGAACTTTTGTTCCAATTCTCTGATAAAATAAAACACGGGTGGGGGTATAAAAGGTTCTTTAAAAGTAAAGTTAGAGTAAATGCAGTGATTTTTCAAAGGCTATTATTCTGATAAATAAGTATTGTTCTGAGAAAAAAGTTTTTTTCAAGAGTTTTCTATTTGAATTAATGTGTGTATAGGTTGCAATTGCCCTTTGTAAATAAAGTGGTTTCAAAAGTCACGTGTCTTTTGGGGAAATATATAATATTCATAGATGTGTTAATTTATTAACGTAGTGGTTCAAGATATGTTCTTTTTATGCCCCAATTACGATAGTAGAGAAGCTTTACGTTTTCTGGTCTGTGCGTCCGTCTGTTCGTCTGTCTGTTCGTTCGTCTGTTCGTTCGTCCGTTCGTCCCGCTTCAGGGTAAAGTTTTTGGTCAAGGTGGTTTTTGATGAAGCTGAAGTCCAATCAACTTAAAACTTAGTACACTGGTTGCTTATGATATAATCTTTCTAATTTAGTGCCAAATTAGACTTTTGACTCCTACTTCATGGCCCACTGAACATAGAAAATGAAAGTGGGAGTTTCAGGCTAAAGTTTTTGGTCAAGGTAGTTTTTGATGAAGTTGAAGTCCAAGCAACTTGAAACTTAGTACACATGTTTCCTATGGTATGAACTTTCTCATTTTAATGCCAAATTAGAATTTTTACCCAATTTCACGGTCCATTGAACATCGAAAATGATAATGCAAGTCGGACATCCGTGTACTTCTGGACACATTCTTGTTATTTCATCACATAGAACAGTTGAGAATGTTACCAGTATAGATAAAAACAGTGTACCGACTACAATTTGAT
This sequence comes from Mytilus edulis, assembly GCF_963676685.1. NCBI lineage: Eukaryota > Metazoa > Mollusca > Bivalvia > Mytilida > Mytilidae > Mytilus > Mytilus edulis. The sequence continues at coordinate 36,127,146 of NC_092349.1, read as the reverse complement.
TCTGAGGAAGTCCAATAGTGGAGGTAGGGGTAGTATAGTACTTAAGTAGTAATTTAAACTCTTAGAAGTTCAGGGCATATAAATGTGGAAAATATGCTGCATGGTCCTATATTTTGACCCTTGAATAAAATAGTAGTGTATTTCAACTTTTCGTTCTTGGATATAATTTTTCACAAAACTTCATAGTAAAAGTGGCACAGATTTAGCCGCAAAGTAAGTTCCTATGGGAAATTGCATTATCTATATTTACAGAATTGCAACATGTAATGTGTTTATAAAGTGTGGTTATCAGAGTGTAAAACTATGTTACATATTGCTTATAACTGATTTTTAATTTTAGACTTTAATCTTGTGATCAAAATTGTTTAAACAACAAAATAATGATTTTGTAATTGCACGTATGCTTTGTCTGAAACTTAATTGCATTATGGGTAATTTCAGATGGTGTAGATATAATGTGTGAGGTGAATGGTGCAAAGATGTAACGCGTATCGTGTAATGACACAGAGTGTATGGTGAAATGGTGTAGGGTGAATTATGTCATGGTACATAAAAGTCCTTAGATTATGCTAGTTGGAAGTTTACACCATCCAAGGACTGTTATGTAGTTTGTCAATAAACTTTTCTTATAAAAGATCAAATTGGTTTTAACCAATCTCCACACAATATTCATGGAACATCAGGATTGATGGAGGGAAGATTTTTCTGATTGGTTAGTTACTTTATTCCATAGATATCGTTTTATTGTGAACATATTTGATTTGTCATTCCGCAGTAACTGTGAGACGCATAAAAGGTTGTTAATTATTTTCATAAGGATAGCTTCATTTTTTGTTTTCCTACATAATTTTTTAATAACTTAAATTAAAAATGCTTCCTAAATATATATGCATATATAGTCAGATCATAATTTGTATATTAAGTTTTTATATGTTGCTTAAACAATCTTTTCGAAATAAGTTGCCTTAAAATTAGAATTTATTGTTTGCTTTAACTTCGCATTGCATAGATTGAAATATATGAATACGATCGAGACGCCCCTGACATATTTCAATTCTGTAAAATTATTTTGAACTGTTATCGACTGGCAGTGACACACATGGTAAAGGTAGAAGATTCGGTAATAGCAATGGCACGAAATAAGTCAATAACTTCGCAGTTATCAGTTTCATGCCGAAAGTGATTGATCTTAAACATTTGTATGAAAAACTAATAATATGGCATGATCTATACTATCTGTGTTATCATTCGGTTAATGCATGAAAATTCTCAATTATCCAAAGGGACCAAATGTGACTTGCTGTCTAGTAACGGCTCATGCAAACAAAATGAATATTCGAAACAGAAATTGTGTCACTGATATAATAATACATGTATGAATCTGCAATTCACATAACAAACACTTTTACAAGGAAATAGTCAATAAGAGACATGTAAACCTACGATAGACCTTTATTTTTAATCCGAGTCGACCACTATTTATCCTAACTCCTAAATGTAACCTCCTTAGTGATGATGCAACAACGTTTACTTTTGAAGTCTGAAATTTGACTTTGAAGAGATTCGAGCAAACGAGCCACGGAACCGAGGCGACCATGCTACAATAAGGCACCTGATTGACAAATATTACGAAAAAGGAATATACTCGTTTACACAACATTTAAGCGTTGATTATGAAGCACAGGATGTTATTTTTCCTGAAGGCAAAAGTATGTTCCTACGATTAGAAATAGCAATCACTCTCCTAAACTATCATGGTAACGATTTCTCAAATGCACAGCAAGAGCAAAAAACAAAACAGATTTTTTTAAATAAGATATTCAAAATGAAAATATTTTTTTATAAATTTGTTCGTACAATTGATTGTATCATGTTTTTTTACATCCCTGCACAAAACAATTAAACATACCGCTGTCTCATTTCTTTTTCGAAAGCATTTTCGTCAACACTTCTTATAGTAAGTCCACCAGTTTTGAACTTGATTGATATTCCACTAGATGCACTTGCGTCTGCTTTCAAAGTTGGAAAGGCCTTAAAGATTTCAAATGAAACTCTCCCACCAACGCCTACCGTAAATTCCCGTTCTTTATCATAGGCAGGGACGTTTTTAATTTTGATGTCTATTTTTGTTATCTCATCTGAATTTCCAACCATAACATCTGTAATCTATGGAAATTTTGAAAACACAATGTGAATGTTATGTACAATTATATTGAAATCAATCGTTATATGCGTTTATACATGTTACCTGCTTTCTAAAATGTAGTATGTGTGTTAAGGTGACATTTGTAAGACACTGTTGTCTACTAAATATCAACATTAACATAAATAATCGGTACATGAGTTGAATTAATATTTCTTTTCAGACTTGCATCGTTAATAAAAAAAAATACTTTGCATTATTTTGTTCTGATGCAATAAATTCAATTATACCATCATTACAAACCAGTAAAATTCTGAAATATCTGTTTTCGACTGAACTGATTTACCCTTCAAGTATCAATCAGTCTGAAATTTACTTGTTCACTCGATCGAAGCCTGAGCCACACTTAACAGCCTGAACTCATACTTAACCTTCACTAGACTAGAATTTAACATTTTTAAACGCGTCTGAATCATACAAGACCTAGTCCTAACCATTTTCGATTCAGTCTGAACCATATTCTATCTAGTCTGACCTGAACTTGACCTAAACTGAACCATTATCAACCATTATGTTCACATTTTATTATGTTCATCACAAATGCTAGAAATTATGTCAGTTCAATTATCTGGAATGGGCACTAGCTATCAAATTCATGTTCACCGATTCCACTCAAAATCTCGTATTTGATTTATAACCATGTAAAACATTTATCCAAATTAAATAAGTTCTAAAATAAACAATTTACAGGGATACACAGCTACAGGCATGGGCTCGATAATATGTAGCTTCGTTTCGATTGCATTTTAGTCCTGACGCCATGAACATAACTATCGAGTTAATCTTCGAAGACCATCTATGGTCATATAAGCGATAAGAATATAGATAAAGATATAAATTAAAATCGAACACGTGCAATTGGATTTTTGTAGGTCTGTTTAATTTCACATTATAGATAACAATATACGTTAATCATCGTTTTTACCATCCCAGTAGTCAGCACTTTAATGTTGACATGAATATCAATTATATAGTAATTTTTATCAATTTACTCTTTGCAAAAGTATGAAATATTCAAATACAAAGGATTTTCTTAACCGAGATGAAGATCATCAAATTCGTATTTGGCCCAATCTTTTTGGAATTTCGGGTCCTCTATGCATGTTCTTCAACTTTATAGTTGTTTGGTTTTCTACCTATTGTGATCTGAGCGTCACTGGTGAGCCTTATGAAGACGAAACGCGTTTGGCGTATCAAATCATAGGCCTGGTACTTTTGATAACTAAATTGCGTCAATGGCACTGCTGGTAGACGTTTCGTCTCCGAGGGTATCGCCACCCAGTAGTCAGCACTTCGGTATTGACACAATTATCAATTATATGGTCATTTTTATAATAAAGTGTGTGCAAAAATTTACTTTTGTTTTTTGTAAAGCTTTGAATATAATATAATAGAACTTTCATTGCAATTCTTGGTAACCTATTAAAAAGGGAATTTTGTTCCTAAGTTGCAGTAAAAAGATAATTTATTTAATTAATTAAGTTTTATCATAACTAAAAAAAATGCAATTAACAATCCATTTAATAAGGTTTAGTTACCTCAGTATAGGTGTTTTTTAAAAGTCAGATGAAAACCCTATGTTTCTTAAACTCGTGTATTACTTATCTAGTGAATTTATAAGGCCTTGTAATCAAAGTTTTACAGGATGCTGTTTTATTTTCAATGGATATTATTCAAATTCTATTATCCTCTATCCAGGTGTAATTTTCATAATTATTGTGCCCCAAACATCTTTAAAGTTTAGCCCTAACAATAAGAACAATTTAAATCATTTCTTTAACTCTTTATCATATTTATTTATCCCAAATTTTAATAAGAATATATATATATTTCTGATATAAGGTTAAACAATTCAGCGATTTTGTTGGTTGTTGGCTGCTCACATGGAAGCTATTTTTAAACAAAGAGTTCCAAATGGTGAAGTTGAAATCATCCCTCCGTAAATCTTACAGACACCATCACGAGTTGGTTGACCGTTATGGAATAACCGTTTCACAAATGATGTCAGATATGTTCATTACATCGTAACTACAATCCCCTTCCCTTTCATGAATGTGACCTACCGAATTAGGCTATTTACCGGATTTGTTATCACACAAGCAACACGACGGGTGCCACATGTGGAGCAGGATCTGCTTACCCTTCGGGAGCACCTGAGATCACCCCTAGTTTTTGGTGGGGTTCATGTTGCTTATTCTTTAGTTTTCTATGTTGTGTCATGTGTACTTTTGTTTGTCTGTTTGTCTTTTTTTTTGTAGCCATAACGCTGTCAGTTTATTTTCAATTTATGAGTTTGACTTTCCCTTTGGTATCTTTTGTCCTTATTTAATACATACATAACTACATGTTTGGCCTGTAACCATGAAACCTTTAAAGTTTCTTTTAGGAAGTTTTGTTTAGAAAAAAAAACATATGCTAAACTGAAGCACCTTGTTCATAATAATGTTTGTTACACCCACTACTGGTGTTGATGATTGTGATAAACCAAAATCTTTGTTTTTTAACAAGACTCAGACTAGATAATTTGATAAATCTGATAATCATGTACATGTGCATGTAAACCAAATTTCTTGGTACAGGGATCTAACTAAATAACAATAAAAAACATTTTCAAAGAGAGACCAAAAGTAGTGACAACGCATATCTTAACAAAGGCTGTTAGTCGAACAAGTGATGTTCTGGAACCCTGCTAACGGTCATTGACGATTGCCAAATGAATCGATCACAAGATGTAACAAAATGAATCTTTATAATTATTTGATACCAAACAGAAAATCAATAAACTTGCGGGAAAGATTATTTTCCACAATTATGAGGTGCAACAATTTGTACACCAATTCTGGATTTCAACAATCAATGTCTCTTTAGTGATGTTAGGGATCGAAACAGTATTTGGAAAGCCATATAATTCACCTCAATTAAGGTTAGACACTTGAATTTTAAAGAGTTGAAATAGGATGAACGGATCATATAAACCCGAGAAATATAATACAAACCCAAACGAAAAATTATAAACAAGTATGAATTGAAGACAATGTTCAAACCTATGATTGCGTTGGATAATATATACGTGTGCTTGTAAAACGAATTATGTGGTAGAAGGGTCTTAATACAGCACTCACAACATTTTTAAAATGACAAATAAAGTGAAAAAGTATAATCACAAAACGCATTTGACTAACACGTATGTGATTAAACCCTGCTGACTGCCAAATAAATAAATCACAAGATGTAACAAAATGAATCTTTATTTTAATTTGATATCAAACAGAAAACAGTAAACTTGCGGGAAAATTGGTATACCACAAACATGAGGTGAATAATTTTGTACACCATATCCGGATATCGACAATTAATGTCACACAGTGATGTTAGGGATCAAAACGGTATTTGGAAGTTCATATAATTTACCTCAATTTAGGCTCTTGAGTTTTAAAGAATTGAAATATGATGAACGGATGATAAAAACCCCAGAAAAAAATATGTTTATATATTTATTTCTTATATTATTCTGGCTGTTGCCATGTCAGTTAAAAAGAAAGATATTAAACCAGTTTTAAAAAAGGTGCATGTTATTTGGTCAAGTATGGTTAGGACTGGTCGAGTATTGTTAAGAACTTTCACTGGTTTGTTGTGCTTAAGATCGGGTATGCTAAATAATGACTCTCTAATTTTATTTCTTAAATTTTAATTCAACTCCTTTAATAAACTGACAATGACTAAACAAGAAATACAGAAACATAAAAAAACCAATAGCACACAAAATACAACATACCAAAATAAAGACTACGCAACATGAACCCCACCAAAAAATGGGGGAATTGCTGGTGTTTCGGTTTGGGAAACAGATCCTACTCTGCATGTCACAACCTTTGTGTTCCTCGTGTTTGTACAAAACCGGTAATAAGTCTTAGTCTGTACATGTAGGCCACAAGCGTGAAAAAGGAACAGAATTATAGTTACGACACAAGGAACATATCCTATATAATCTGTGAATCTGATATTCAACAACTGCAAAACAACTCGTGATAGCGTCGTTAATTGTACGAAGAAATAATTTCAACTTCACAATTTTGAACTCTAAGTTTAAAAGCTTTCTTGCAAGCCTTTATAAAGAAAATCATTATAGGAAATATATATTGTAAACTAAATTAAGCTGCGAATTGTAGATGACACCATGCAGTAGTGATGTTACTATGATTATAAGGCAAGTTTGACCATATCAGATGAGAAAACAAAAACAATGGACAGTTTTGTGATAATGTGCTTCGTGTGTGATCTCTTCTCTTTTGCCATATGAATCCTGGTCATTATTCAATGAATTATTTAACTTACCAATTTGAATAAATTTCTTATGATAAAAATGTCAATATAATAACATGTATTACAAATAATGATGTAGATCAATGAACATTATTATAGCTTAAATACCCTAATAACATATTTGAGTTATTTCCCGTTGGCCACAACTGAAAATCATCATTTGAATACGAAATATCTAAGTATAATAATATCTTTTAAATGTATTTCCTTTTCATTAGATTTTGTTTATTTCATATGTTATATATTTTATAAAATATTGGTTTTTGTTACTCGGCACATATATTATATACTGTTGAGACAAATAGAGCATAATGTAAGTAGTCCTAATATCTCAAGAAAACTATTCATTTCTTCGTGTTGGCAAATATCACGGTAGGTATAGTGTCTGGCTAGGATCGTGGTTTTTCGAGTGATTTGATCGGGCTTTTTCGAGTGTGACCACTTTATTTCGAGTGATTATGATAAAAAATGTAAACAAACATACTTCTTTTCTGAATATACATTCCTTATTCCAATAGCAATACAGCTTATAGGTATCAAGTACAATAAATATTACATAAAGTATATAGACCCTTGAGTTTAACATACACGGATATACAAGGTGTGCTAATATTCAAGATAAACATATATTCGATATTTTTTTGTTAAAAAAGTTGAATTAGAACCTTACAATGGTTTTATTCCAAAAAACCCCAGAAGAAAGCCAATATCATACGCATACCAATGCAAATTTCGGTGAAAATGCAAACATAGAATCCTTATATCCTTAGATATACAGAGACTTTACAAAAATTCTTGTTATTGCATTGAACACGACATTTTGAGACTAAATTCATTTACCTGTGTTCGGGTTTTTTCGACAGAAGTGTCAATGCATTTTACGTTTAAAAACAATAAAAAAGAGTTCAAGTATGTACTTTTTAAGGCACGAAACCAATGCATTCATCAGTTTGTTAGTGGTGTACTACGATTAAACTTTATAAACAAGTATTGTCAATTGTATATATTGTTTTTTGTTACTTCTTATAAATTACATATAAAAAAGAAGATGTGGTATGATTGCCAATGAGACAACCGTCCACAAGAGACCAAAATGACACAAAAATTAACAATTATAGGTCTCGTACGGCCTTTAACAATGAGCAAAGCCCATACCGCATAGTCAGCTATAAATCGCCCAGAAATGACAATGTAAAACAAGTCAAACGAGAAAACTAACGGCCTTATTTATATATAAAAAAAATGAACGAAAAACAAATATGTAACACATAAAGAAACCACAACCACTGAATTACAGGCTCCTGACTTAGGACAGGCACATACATACATAATGTGGCGGGGTTAAACATGTTAGTGGGATCCCAACCATCCCCTTACATGGGACAGTGGTATAACAGTACAACATAAGAACGAGCTATAACTAGAGGCTTTCAAGAGCCTGTATCGCCCACCTGAATCTACTTGGTTTTTGAAATCAGATAAAAAAATAAAACATTTGGCTAAAAGTAACAACACTTGGCCAGCACCTCATAAGGAAAGGAACATTAATGCTATGTTTGATTTCATTCTATTCAGTGGTTTTTTAGAAGAAGACTTTTGTATGCATTTCCCATAGGGTCCTATGTTAAACCAAGTCCCCCCACTTGCGGCCGTCTTGGATGTTGCAATGACAACAAAGTAACAACACTTGGCCAGCATCTCATTAGGAACATTAATGCTATGTTTGGTTTCATTCCATTCAGTGGTTCACTAAAAGAAGACATTTGTATGTATTTCCGATAAGTCCCCCACTGGCGGCCATCTTGGATGATGGATCGGCTACAAAGTAACAACACTTGGTCAGCATCTCATAAGGAACATTTCTGCTATATTTGGTTTCATTCCTTTCAGTGGTTCTCTATAAGAAGAAACTTGTATGTATTTCCCGTAGGGTCCTATGTAAAACTAAGTCCCAAACTGGCGGCCATCTTGGATGTTGGAATGGCGACAAAGTAACAACACTTGGCCAGTATCTCCTTTGGAACATGCATGCTATGTTTGGTTTCATTCAATTCAGTGGTTCACTAAAAGAAGACATTTGTATGTATTTCCCGTAGGGTCCTATGTTAAACTAAGTCCCCCGCTGGCGGCCATCTTGGATGATGGATCGGCTACAAAGTAACAACACTTGGTCAGCACCTCATAAGGAACATTCATGCTATGCTTTGTTCATTCCATTCAGTGGTTCTCTAAAAGAAGTCATTCGTATGCATTTCCCGTAGGGTCCTATGTTAAACTAAGTCCGCCTGCTGGCGGCCATCTTGGATGTTGGATCGGCTACAAAGTAACAACACTTGGTAAGCACCTCATAAGGAACATTTATGTCATGTTTTGTTTCATCCCATTCAGTGGTCTCTAAAAGAAGTCATTTTTATACATTTTCCATATGGTTCTATGTTAAACTAAGTCCCCTGCTGGTGGCCATCGTGGATAATGGATCGGCTACAAAGTAACAACACTTGGTCAGCACATCATAAGGAACATTCATTTCATGTTTGGTTTCATTCCATTCAATGGTTCTCTAAAAGAAGTCATTGGTATGCATTTCCCGTAGGATCCTATGTTAAACTAAGTCCCCCGCTGACGGCCATCTTGGAAGATGGATCGGTTACAAAGTAACAACACTTGGTCAGCACCTTCTACGGAACAGTCATGCCATGTTTGGTTTCATTCCATTCAGTGGTTCTCTAAAAGAAGTCATATGTATGCATTTCCCATAGGGTCCTATGTTAAACTAAGTCCCCGCTGGCGGCCATCTTGGATGATGGATTGTCTACAAAGTAACAACACTTGGTCAGCACCTCATAAGGAACATTCATGCCATGTTTGGTTTCATTTCATTCAGTGGTTCTCTAGAAGAAGTTCAAAATGTAAAAAGTTAAGGACGGCGACAGATGACGGACGACGGACGCCAAGTGATGAGAAAAGCTCCCTTGGCCCTTCGGACCAGGTGAGCTAAAAATCAGTTGAAAAAGGCTTAACTCATCAGATGGACAAAAATACAAGTGGGCGTGGCCGGGTACTTGTACATCCCGACAACAAAAAGACACTAGGAACAGACCTAACAGCTAGTTCAAAGCCAATAACAGCTAATAAAAAAATCATGCATCTAAGACTTAATTTCAATCCGTACACATCTATCATCCAATGGATTCAGTGTAAAGACGTTATAAACAGTCAGTGAAATAAATGACCTTGTTCAATGCAAAGTTACAGGTATCGACGCATTGTAGATCCATGAATGTGTATATGTATATAACATACTAGTAATATTTAGTTTGCTTTTAATTTACTGTTAACAAAATCAATTCTTATACCAATAAAAACAATATTCAATGATCTTATTACAGTGTTAAATTAGTTACCTTTTAGAATAAGTGTATTTAAAGGAGCGATAAGTTTACAAGGATCATTTCTAAATTTCCGGGCACGGTTAACAACATTTCTGTAAAAATGAGGACGTGCTATTCCGTTTGAAATAAGTTTACAAGTACAACCAAACTTCAAAACCAAATCTTTATATCTATGGAAAAATTTAGTAAAGATTTTAAGTAATTTATGGTAACGATATCCCTGGTTTAATAATTTACCAGTAATACATAGATTGCGTTCGTTAAAATCAAAAACGTCACAACAGACACGGGCAAAGCGAACGAGCTGTGAAAAATAAAGACCGTAAGATGGTGCCAAAGGAACATCACCATCTAAAAAGGGAAAATTAACAATAGGGAACGAAACATCGTCCCTTTTGTCGTATATTTTAGTGTGGAGCTTCCCGTTCAAAACCGAAATATCTAAATCCAGGACAGGACAGTTATTACCTTTTAAATTTGATTTATTCAAAGTAAGTTCCTTGGGGTAAATTTCAGCAGTATATTGAGAAAATTCTTGATTATTTAACGAACAAATATCATCAATATAACGATAAGTATTGTTGAATTTATCAATTAAATGTTATTTCGACGGGTCTTTACTGAGTTTAGTCATAAACTGTGATTCGTAACAGTACAAAAACAAGTCTGCTATTAAAGGAGCACAATTAGTGCCCATAAGAATACCTACAACCTGTCAATAAACATTGTTGCTGAAACGTACATAAATATCATCAAGGAGAAAATTAACAGCTTCAATCATCTTATCACACCTCCAATAAGTGTATCTAGAATATTTACCTTTCTCATTAGAGAAGAAGGCTTTAAATGAGTTGCAGCAAATATATTCGTATTCAGCTTTACCAAACGACCATTTAATAAGATAGTGCGGAAGTGTAGTGTAAAGAGTAGAAAAATCAAAACTGTCAACAGAATCAAAAGGATCATCAAAAGCACATAGTTTATCTAAAACATCCAAAGATTTTTTTACACTCCAAAATAGTTTATACCACTATGTTCATATATTTCATTACAATATTTTATGATAAGCTCTTTAATAGTAGTTAATGAACTTGTTAAAAGCACTGAAAGATTAGTTGTAGAAGACTTACAAGAGGCCGTGATGAAACGATATTTAAATTTTTTTTGTGTAGTTTAGGTAGCCAATTCATAGTAGGGACCTTCAAATGTTCAGAAGAAGCCTTAAGCTTTGATGTGGTTGTGATATGTTTGTTCACTATGACTCTCTACGGAGCTGAAAAACTTGAATGTAGATAAATTTAAGATTTCATCCTTAAGAACGTCCGTGTAGTATTTACGGCATACCACCACCACATTGTTGGCTGCTTTGTCGGCCAGTATAAACACAAACCGCTTTGAAAGTTCTTGAAGTTTATTTCTTATTCTGGAAATAGGTGTATTATGTACTCTATTATTTACTTTTAAATTATTCTCAAAATGTGATATTCTATTATCTACCACATTCATACATTTTTATTTAAATAAGAATCAAGAGCTTTTTCCCGTTTACACCACTTTTTACAAAACGAGGAAAGAGCATCTTTGGTGACTTGACGACACTCTTTCCAATCTATTTTAGATGGAGGACGATATTTTGGTCCTTTTTTCAAGAAGTTGACAACCTCTCTGTCCTGGACGATATTGAGGTCCCTTGTAATAACATGGCAATAGGGAACATATCTAAACTTCGACGATTCACAGTTGCAAGTTAAGGAAGTACTATTATCTATATTCACGTCTGATATAACCGACGTATAATTAAAAATTAAACTTCTGCTGGTTTGTTTGTATGTGTATGAAATTATAGGTGGCTTTATGTTATCAAAATAGGGAGGTATAAAGTTTTGAACGGTAGAATCATTAAATATACTAGATAAGTTGATAAAATCAATACCTCTGCTAATATATTTAATTTTTCGAAAATGACGTTTATGATCTTCAGGTTTGTCGATACGCGGGAAAAGTCTATGGTGGCAAAAAGCTGTAATGATACGCGAATATTCATACAGTGGGCTGAAGAAAGAGATGGTGTCACACTCTTTGAAAATATCGTGTAATTTACTAATGGGTATCCCAGTTTACATAATATTTGATGCCTACCATTGTTTTTAAATATAGATAGGAGATTACCAAGTGTATAATTTATACGATGTTTAATTCGTTGATTTCGATTAATACGTTTCCCATGAGACCTATTATTTCGTTATCTTTTATCAATAATATTCATGATATCAATAAAAGAAGTAGTAGATATTTCCTTGTCTAAGTATATAGTCATTTAGACAAAGTGGATGAGCTGTTTGAAGTCGTTTAATCCAAGACAGTTCGATAATTTTACGGGAATCTTCAAATTGTTTATGCGATTGCCCTTGTTGTTTCTGGACCGTTTCGAGCGGTTCAAATCTAATGAAAATATTGTGGTTGTGTTTCCCTAAATGATGATAAATTATACTTTTGAATTTCATAGGTTTTCGGAAGCGGTATAGATGTTCCTTTGCTCGTTTAAAAACTCCCGTCCTGTTTGTCCTACATATTGTATACCACACTTTGGCTTTGTTCATGTAACCAGATAAATGAGGCTTTGGGTTTTTCATGTAATGTCGCAGGAAAGGGAAAGCGAAAATGCTCTCCCGTTCACTGTTGACCTTACGGTATTATCAGAAGATAATCTAGAACAGGTTTGTAATTTTCTCGCATTGCACGGAAATATTTGTGGATATCCACGTGCATTTTTTATTAAATAATCTGGCTGCAGCAGCATTGCCACCTCTAACACAATTATAAAAAGTGCTAAATTTAGGTGGGGAATTTCGATTACATATTCATTATATATTCTATATTCTCTGCACCCTATTTATATAGATATGGTAACCAGCGGTTCACTCGATAAACCACGATCCTAGCCGGACACTATACCTACCGTGAATATCCACTTTCAATTGTTTAAAGACATACAGTTACGTGTAGACTATGCATTACATATGGACGGGCAGAAATATTTAACGCGGTGACAACGTGGCGTTAAAATGAAATGCACGCGAGTGAACACCGCGTTAAAGGACCGGTTCACATCATAATATGTCAAAGTGTTTTGTATAGACATCGGATATTTTGTCTTCAGATCAATAAATCATGCGTACCTAATAGGGGAAAGTTCTGTTACACAGAGCAGGCAGTTATCACATGTATTCTATAGAAAGGTTAATCGAGGCAGTTTAAAAAAAAAACCCGCGTCCAATTGAATTTGAATTGAACTTATGTATATCATCTAGCTATTTCAGAATAAATAGCAGAGAGGATAAAGTCAGTTCTAATAAACTAAGTAGTTCTAACAAAACAAGCTTTATTCCTGGAATATTTATTGAAGATAATTGTAGGCTTGTATACGATATTTCCATTTCATGGAGGAAAATGACATTTCTGGCATATCACTCTTAATTGATTTTGGTCATTTTTATTTGAAAAACTTTAATGTTTTAATTTTAATCATTATGAATTGGGTGGATACACCTTATAATACTAGTAATATTTCTTCAACAGTCACTCAAAATTGTCAGATATTTTTCGTGTGAAATGAGGCTATCGACAAAGAGACAATTTATCTCTATACCTTTCTTTGCTATGTGCAGAAATACTGGGCGTTCTAGTCAGAAATAGTAATGAAATAAACAGTATTACGATAGATGATACCGATTTGACTTTTCTACTCTTTACACAAGTATTCCACATTCCAAACTAAAAGACAAATTGAAAGAGTTGGTATTACTTTGCTTCATAAAAAAGAATGACCAACGTAGATACAAGTATCTTGTCTTAGGGAGGGATAAATCCTACTTTGTAAAGAATCCCTCTGATTCAAACAAAAAATTCTCTGAAACTGATATTATCAAGATGCTAGATTTCTTGATTGACAACATATTTGTTACGTTCGGAGGACGTGTTTTTCAACAGACTGTCGGCATTCCAATGGGAACAAACTGTGCCCCTCTACTTGCCGACTTGTTTCTTTATTATTATGAGGCTGACTTCATGCAAAAACTTCTTAGGAAGAAAGATAAAAAGTTAGCTATATCCTTTAACTCGACTTTCCGCTATATAGATGATATTCTTTCACTAAACAATTCAAAATTTGGTGACTATGTGGAACGCATCTATCCCATCGAACTAGAGATAAAGGATACTACAGATACAGTTAAGTCGGCTTCATATCTTGACTTACATCTAGAAATTGACAATGAGGGTCGGTTGAAAACAAAACTTTATGACAAAAGAGATGATTTCAGCTTTCCAATTGTGAACTTTCCATTTCTAAGTAGCAACAGTCCAGCAGCACCTGCATACGAGGTATATATCTCCCAATTGATACGATATTCCCGTGCTTGCATTTCCTATCATGATTTTCTTAAGGAAGCTATTAAACCAAGAGTTCCAAATGGTGAAGTTAAAATCATCCCTTCGTAAATTTTACGGACGCCATCACGAGTTGGTTGACCGTTATGGAATAACCGTTTCACAAATGATATCGGATATGTTCCTCACGTCATAACTACAATCCCCTTCCCTTTCATGAATGTGACCTACCGAATTAGACTATTTACCGGATTTGTAATCACATAAGCAACACGACGGGTGCCACATGTGGAGCAGGATCTGTTTACCCTTCCGGAGCACCTGAGATCACCCTTAGTTTTTGATGGGGTTCGTGTTGTTTATTCTTTAGTTTTATATGTTGTGTCATGTTTACTATTGTTTTTCTGTTTGTCTTTTTCATTTTTAGCCATGGCGTTGTCAGTTTGTTTTAGATTTATGAGTTTGACTATCCCTTTGGTATCTTTCGTCCCTCTTTTTGTATCAATTTGCAGATGATACATCTATTATATAAGATGGATCTCCTTCCTCTTTAGATGCATCCTTCCATATCTTTCAATTATATGTCGAGATATCAAGACTGTGAAACTTAACTTAGACAAATGATAGATAAAACAAATGTTATATGGATAGGAAGTAAAACACATAGTCAAGAAAAAATATGTGTCAAGTGGGGATTGGAATTGGGTTTAAAAACCTTCAAAATATTGCGAATTACTTTTTGTGTTGATTTGAGAAGAATGTTAAATCTAAATTATGATCCTCGAATTCCAGAAATAGAAAGTATAATACAAAAATGGTTAAAACCGTCGAGTACCCCATTTAGTAAAATAACCATGATTATAAATCCTTTAATTATATCAAAATTGAATTATCGGTTCCAATCCATCCAAGTCCAGATGAAAATGTACTACGTCAGCTCAATAGTAAAATTATGTGTTCAGTTTGGATGGTAAACCTGACAAGATAAATTGAGAGTTTTCATGTCAAGACAAGAAACCTGCAGAGGGGTTTAAAAAATGATTAATTTGGGGAGTTTTATACCAGGGCAAAAATTGTGTAATGCAATTCAAAGTGGATCAAATTATTTACTGCTACACAAAATATGAATTTTACACAGATGTCTTATTTTAGAATAAATAATAAAATAGATAACGTTATTTGGAATTTTTTTTTTTTTGCCTGGATAAAAATGTTAAGACTCCGATATCCTTCTTATTTTGAAGAAAATTATATCTTCATCTCTATGGAATAATGAGAACATTCAAATAGATAATGTATGTGCTTATTATAGAAGTTGGACACAAAATGGGGTATGGACTGTGAATGACCTTCTAGATGATCAATGCAATATATTGTCCTATCAAAATTTTGAACGGCTATTTTTACTTTTAAACCCATACTTTTTGTAATTCTATGGTATTAAAACAGCATTAAAAATTATTACAATCTATTGAAGTCAACTCCGAAAGGTTCAAAAGCCATGCACATTATTTTAAACCTAGGTACAATACCAGGGCCCGTATGCATAAAGCTACTTAAGTTAAGATTTTCCTTAGTAAACACTTAAGTTAAGGAAACTCCGCCCTTTTTATCTAAGTGGTATGCATAAAAAATATTAAACTAAGTATTTCCTAGTAAGTAAAATCTTAGTTGTTTTAAGTCACGCCCACAAAACTTAAGTGGTATGCATAAAACTCCTTATACTAAGAAAACGCCTAAGATAACACTTAAGTCTAAGGTACCTATAGAGCTTCCTTAAGTTTTCAAACATAGTTTAAAATCAATCGAAAGTATGCGTTTTTTGCAGAACATTGTTAGGTTACCTACAATTAAATTGATTAATAACTATATTAGTAATAAAATACTAATTATTCGTTTATTTATTGCTAAATATTAACGATCATCGTAATTTTCTTCAACTCACGTATAATCAACAAATAAAGAGATAACAGTGGGTAATTTCCCATATCTCGTGTGTATACCGAAAAGTACTCAGTTTTTATACTCATGTTATCCATGGTTCTATTTTTCTTTTGTTTACTCTGTACATTGTACGTGCACGTTTTTTAGATTTTAAAAATACACTGCGCGTGTATCATTTGTAACTGTTCAAACAAAATTAAGGAATGAAGAGAGTGCACGCAAAAAAACATTTTTTATATCATGTGTGTGTGTGGGTTTGTTTTTTTTTTTTGGGGGGGGGATGAGGGGTCATTTGAATTTTCAATTTAGTTTTATTTTAAAGATGTAGGGCATACCCTGAAAGATTTTCACTTACAGGGACAAAATCGAAAAGTTTTAAGACCTACCAAGAGGTGGATTTCTTTCATACATAGGGGAGAGGTGGACATGGACCTCCATTTTGTTGAAACAATAAATTGATTGTTTATGGAATCACTGTTACAGAAGTCAAAAGTCCCCACTGCTACACCTCATGGAGTTCGAAGTTTATATAAGATCATATAAGATATTTGTGATACCTTACTCGTATCAATTTTTTTTTATATTTCATTATATATTCAATGATATAATATTGCGGAATTTGAAAATATTGCTAAGTACGTTAAAAGATGTCGAGAATATACTTACGGTCATAATTTGTGTCAGTAAAGATTGTAGGACTTTTGAAAAATGTCCTTGTTTGTATATGGATTCCTGGAAAAAATGTCTACCCTCCCCCTTTTTTTGTTGTAAAATGGAAGTGATAAAAATTTGAATTTCACATCAAAATAGATTTTTTATCAAACCATAAGCAAATGTAAACAAGGAGTCTGGAAAGGGAGATGTTAGCGCATAATAAGCTGAACTATAGTTAGTGAACATTTTATTGAAACAAAATGTTTTGTAAAATGATTTGCTTACAATGTTACCCTTAGTCTTGTGCTACGCCACTAAATCCTTGATCATGTTTTGTTAGAGTTCAAAACATATTGTTGTATCCAAAAAATATTACACCCATTAAAAGATGATTAAAAAGATTATTCATTTGGGTTACTGAAATATTTTTCTTCCATTGCTCATCCGTAAAAACATCAACCTTAAAAAGCGTTGTCTTATATGCGCCTGTTGTTCATCGTTTATACTATGTTTATACGTTCTTTTGAATTGTTTTACATACCAATATCAATTTAACCCCAGCTCTTTAAAATAAAAGCATGCATTGATCAATAAACTTAGATAATCATAACAAACTTTTACGCGGATGAGTACATGTGATGAGCTAGTATCATACGGTAATTAGAGAAAGGTTTCGATTTAAGTATTCCTTAGTTAAGTGAAGACTTAAGTAAGTTTATGCATACCGCTTAAGAATTTTACTTAACTAAGGAAATTCTTAGTGAAATCTAAGTTTAAGGAATACTTAAGTTAAGATGTTTTATGCATACGGCCCCAGTTGTAGTTGCAGCTGAGCGAAAATGGGAGAGTTAAGATTGGAAAAATAATACATAAGTGTGTCACTCGGATTCAAACAAAAAATTCTATGAAGGTTGCACTTTGTAAATACAGCTTGTTTCTCAAACCACGCCTCTTTTGGGGAGATTTAGAATATTCATAGAAAATTATTTTTGTTTACATACTGGTTCCCAGTTATGCTCTCTGTGTTCAATCTCATATAGACATAACTTGGGAATGATACCAGTAAAAATACATGTGCATATTTTTTACATTAAAATCTGTGGTAACCCTTCATTCGAGGTAGGGGTAGTTAAGAAAATTAGTGTAAGTTTAAACTTATATAATTATATATAGATTGATGATAAAATTGATGTTGATAATTAAAAAGAAGTTTCTTGAAGCACATACCGTTGCTTGTAGGGACACTTTTGTAGTTTAAGTATCCAAAACAGTAAACACTGTATGCATCGGTGTCTACGAATTTCAAGAAAAAAGGAAACCTATCATGAGAAAAAATCTCTTCACAGCAGAAAACATAGTATTGCACACCAAGTGCACCGCGTGATGTCAGAGAAGATATTGGTGATATCGACTAGACTGAAATAAATATATTCAGATATGATCGATTTTAAATGCACAGAGGACATTAAACGGGGTTTTTACATTTTACTTTTCGACCAAGCTTTGTGGTTATTTTTTTTAAATGGCAAAATCCTACGTATTTTCAATAGAATTTCCACCACGTGACTTCTGTCCCTTTAGTTAAGTTTTATTACATGCAGGGAATCCAAGTCTTTTCCTATCTAGTATCTAAAGCTAACTTGTTTTTATTCAAACCACCATTGACGGATATTTAAAAAAAACATCAGTTATATAATTCTAAGGAAAAAAGCATTTGTTACATTTTACTATGAACAATTTTTACGAGCTGTGAAGGTTGAAATCATCATGTTTTTTTTAATAATATGACTGAATACTCAATTTAGCTATTGAGATTACATGTAATTTCGTTAAAAAAAATGGACATGCGAGGCGTTCCTAAGGAAAGTTAATCACAACAAAGTCTCTTCTTGTATGTTTATTTCAATTTTGAAATTTGCTTTTTTATCAACGAATTTTCGTTATTTTATACAACATTTTTCAACAGGCCACCTTTTCTGTTGTTAGACATCCTTGTACTCGATCAAGGAAAGTACTCTTAAATTTGATAATACTGTACGGAATACGACATGACTTTTTTGTGTGTTTAAATTGCCATTTTATAATAGTGATAAGTGATATTCGGTACTCATAATTATATTTTATCGTAGTAATTATTTTATATTATATGCTCATTGTGTGATAGAGATTTTACTTGTATCACGGTAGGTATAGTGTCCGGTTGGAATTTTGTTTTTTCGAGTGATTCTATACCCATTTTTCCGAGTGTAAGTCGGGCTTTTTCAAGTGCGATGACATGTGATAAGGTCAATTACTTGTTATTTCATTGTTATAATAGTTTTTTACATAACTAACTATCTCATTTTGAATACTATTCATGTTAAGAACATGAAAGACGCACAAGTTCCTTGTATTAGACAAGAAATTCAGTTTTAAATATTGTCTGGATTTTTTCGAGAGTCACAGTGAAACTGTTCGGGTTTGTCAACAGATTGTCTGAGTATTTTTAATGGAAATTTGAATAATTAAAAAGGTATTCTTGACATTAAAAAATGACAGTTTCTAGTTTATGACTGTAAGTAAGTGACGCAAAATCTCTTATATACCCAATAAATCATAAAAACATATAAAGTAGTTATACACGGAGGGATAAGAAACCCCGAAGGACGGAGGCCGGAGGTTTTAACATCAAGACTCTCCGTACCCCGAAGTGTAGTACTTTTTACACCAGATGCTAAACCCTTTATTTGTTTATATTGAATATTTAGTGAAAAAGAATAGGTAGCATTTTTATTGACAGCATCAAATCATGATAAATAAGATTTGTTTTTAAAATAAAACCATACTAGTAACCTCACTATGACATCTTCATTCAAAATTTAACAAGTGTTATTTCAGTCTAGATGTTACAAAAGTCAAAATTGACGTTTTGCATATTGCCGTACATCCATGTGCTTATATGGATCAACAGGTCAAGGTTGAATCGTGAATTCTTATTACCAAAAACAATACATCATACTCATAGTATGCAGTTGTCAATATGGACAGTCGACATTTTGAGTCATTCGTGGGATTTGGCAGAAGAGACTGAAGATAACGTATTATTAATTAAATACACTGTTATTGGACTTAAAATGATGCAAACTGCCTATGCAATATAAAGGTGTCAACTCGGCCAATACAGAATAACACGGCAAATATAGATTTTTTTCTGTATTGGCCGAGTTCTGATCCGGCCAATACAAGATTTCGGAACGTCTCTAGTTTTTAAATCGAAAGTCACGATAAACACAAACTGATAGTAAACAGTTGTTTGGAAGACGCAGTTTTCATTTATTAACCATAGACATGCTGAAACGTTCAGTATGGCATATATTTTAGGCTAAAGACGGTCACATTCATTTATAAAACATTTTGAAAGCAGACGATGGAATTATTTCATGTTTGAGGAACGAGTAGATTATCACAAAGTTAATTTCTTGTCGACCTCATAATTTCACGATGGTACAAATCGATTTACTGTTTACTTTCGCTTCTCGTGTTTTGTAAACTGTCATGTATAATGCTATTTTTAAACCCGAACCAGGCATATGCGTTCTGTAATTGTGCAAATCTTCGTTCTTTGGCCAGTTGGCTTATGGATAGTTTTATCATTATCAAATCCTACTTCATTCTTTTTAAATATATTCAATTTGTTTCTCGTTACACATGCAATGGTAGTACCTTTCCAATTGCTATTTATGTGTTGCGTCTAAATTTAAGTTGTAACACTTTATAGTGACTGAAAAAGGTAGAAAAATCGTCATATGAGAAAATGATGAAGACACATAGAAACTGCACCAGATCACTGGATATTGCATCTTATAAAAAGAAACTGAGATTTGGATAGTTCCTCTTCAAGGTAAAACAGTTTATCTCTTGTGAAATGAAATAAGAAAAAATATTGTAACACTGTAGTTAATTAATAAAGATACTATTACGTGTATTTCTGTATTGGCCTTGTTATTGGTCCTCGGCCAGCTGTATTGGCCTTTGGCTTCACTTCAGGCCAATACAGCCAGCCTCGGACCAATAAAAAGGCCAATACAATAAGACTCACTTAATAATATCATAATATTTATAACCCAAGGTACTTACATGTATCATTTTAATATAGGTAATCATACATGCATTTTACATGTTATGGTTTTATACCCCCCTCTTGTCAACATTTAACAAACACACTGAGTCATATGTGCGTTTGGATTAGAAATTTTACGATCAATGTTTTCGAATGGAATAAATATGACTAAAACCCTTTTTTTTTTTTTTTATCTCGGGTTGGCTATCCCTTTTAAAAATGACTGGATCCGTCCATTGGAGCCATCATTAGTCTTCAACAAGCAAAAAATTTCTGTACTAAAAATGTACCACAACTCGGCAGTGTTAAATAACACAAATTACTGGATCCTTAATAAAACGGTTTTTAAATAAGTACAGGGGACTCATAATCGTTTTAACTTCATTTCATGTTACTTTTGTTTTTACAGTTGATATTATTTTTTGTGGTGAACCCCGAAGTTTTATAAAAAGGAGTAAGAAACCTACACGACAGCAGTGAGGAATCAGAAAAATGCTATGTAATAAAACATGTTCTACCAAAGGAGGCTAGATTGCCCCTGCCCAAGGACAGACAAATCCATGAATAAAAAATAAAAACAAAACCACACACACGCTTAACCCGCCCCATTTCTATTTCCACGGACAACACATTTGAATTTAATTGTATGCATAATTAACAATGAAATGAATAGTTCATCAGCAATTCATACTATCTGTATGTAAGTCTCAATCCAAATTATGTATGCTTAAGTCTTTAATTTGAACCTTTGTTTATTGTTTATAAACGTATATACACTGACGCATTTTAGGCTTTAGGAAATTTATATAATGACTCGAAAAAAAAACCCGGCCGCACTCTTAAAAGCCCAGGCTGCTCTCGAAAAAAACCCGAACATAGAGAAATACATTTAATGTCAAAATGTCGTTTTCAATGCAATAACAAAATTTTTATAAAGTGTCTGTATTTCTAAGGATATATAGATCAGAAATAGTGAATTGAATGTAATATATTTTTTTATGGTTTCAAAACAATTCTTCACAACTGGATGTGTCAAGTGTTACTACTTTCCGGTAAAGCGCCCATCGGTCGAGTAAAAACTGAAACAATATCAGTTATATCCTACCGTTAAGTAGTACAAATCGAGAGAGTTTATTTAAAAAGAAATTGAACAAATACTTTAAACATCATTTTTTTTGGCGTCGTTATCTTAGCGTTATTTTCGATATAAAAAATGCTGAAATCTTTGAAATAATTCAGAAAATACAGAGTTTATTATTTTTAATAAATCATGTAATGTAATGTGATTTTTTTTTGTGAGTTGAAAATAAGGACACTCAGTCATGTCTGCATTAATACACAAAAAGCTCTTCTTTATTTTTATTTTTTTTAACACAAATTAGGTGATACATCTTCCTGTGAACTGTTACCTTGTGAAGTTATAAATACGCTTTAAACAAATCAGCTCAGTATGTCGTTCTTGTTCAAAGCAGGGAAACATTAATATCGTATTAACTTGCTTTTCACCCGAATATGCATATAACTCGCCGCTGAATGTTAAACATCCGTCTCCTCCCTTTCCTCATTACCAATGCAGTAATACTATGTTCATTAGTCATAACATTGATGTTACGTATAATCCGTTTATTCTTTGCTTTGAATAGTTTAAATCACTGCGAATTTATTTTCGCTTTTCGCGTGCAAACTTTATAAGCCTTGTAGTTTTTGATTAGTTATATACAAGTAAGAGGTTGAGCTAGCGATACAACCATGTTAAATCAACATTTTTTTACACAAGAAAATACCTGTACCAAATCAGGAAAATGACAGTTGTTTTTCATTCGTTTGATGTGTTTCAGCTTTTGATTTTGCCGTTTGCTTAGACACATTTCGTTCAGAATTTTCCTCTGAGCTCTGTATTTTTGTTTTTTTCCTTTTTCTTTTTTTGAAATGCAAATAAACATTTTTTCTTCTTTACTTTATCAGTTTCTAGATTTCTCTTAATGTCTTTAAATGAAATGGTATTGTCTCTGTTTATAACTGAATGCTCAGCTTCTCAGTATTATCAAATCATATTACAAACCAAATATGCCCAAACATACATAACTTTTCTTCTGCCTATTATCCCAGTTATCAAAAGAAATGAGAATAATTAACCTTTCTGTTTTTGGTTTCTATCAGATATTAATCAAAATTGATGAATGGTATCATGTGTGCAGTTCAGTGACAAATTCAAGTCGGGAGGGGTGGGGTGGGATGAAAAGGGGGAGGGGCGGCTACGGTGTTAGGTTCGTCATACATATGTCGTTGATATAGACAGAAAGATGTATCATGTCAGACCTATGATATAACACAAAATTGTCATACTACAATAATTTATACTACCATTGCCTTTTACAAAAAACATCGGACAAGCGTCAACTTTATATGCATCATTGTATAATGCATACGAAGTAGCCGTGTGAGGTTTGAGTGAATATTATTACAGAAAAATACGTTAATTATAAAACGTCGATTAAATAACATTTTTGATAACTTTTCAAAAAAGGGGATAACATCAAGGGAGAAAATATGGTTAATTTGGTGAAACGAAAGAAGCAAAAATACAAACAGCAGTTTAAAGAGTACCAACAGGAAAAACGAACATTATTATTATCTCCCAATGGAAACCCCTAAAATTACCCCAAGACATACAACACAGACATGAAGATAGAAAATTCAAATTATCAGAAAACGTATGAGGACAAAACATTGTGTTTAGTGACAATACATGTTTGATTTTCAAAAGGCATAGTAAAGTTAAAAAAAATATATAATATAAACTAGGACTCACCAGAAAGTTGTGTACCATGTACTGTTTACGTGCAAACGGTATCCAACGTCTAGGTGTTTTCTCGGTTAGAAGTGTAAAAGGTTTGATGTCCTGGGATTCGGTTATTCCTCTTACTGGAAGTAAACTGGTATCTAGATCTTCTACAATAAGGGAGCTTACAGCAGATAACATTATCAGCTTTTACTAAAATTAAAATGAATGCAATGATTGTATGCCAATAAAGGAAAACATTAAGGGTAAAAGTATTAATCAAGTTCATATTGCAATTGCAAGGCTTTAGCAACATAGCGGTTAATTTCTATTCGGCTTTCGTTTCTTTTTCATGTCTGTTTGGCAAACTGGTTGAAAATATTTAATCAAAACGGCAACAAAACAACAAGCATGTATAGCATGGCATTAGTTGCAATAATTTGATATTCTCATTAAAATGCATTTTTTTTATATTAATTGTTATATTTCTCCATTTAAATGCAATATTTTTCTTATTTGAATGTAATAGTTTTTTTCATTTAAATGCAATATGTTTTATGAAAATGGTATAATTTGTCATTCAATTGCAATAGTTTTAATCAATTCGTATAACTTGTCATTGTAATGCAATATATTTTATTCACTAAGGAATGACTGTAACATTTTTCTGTCTATGAAGAAATAACATCAAAAATGTGATGCACACTGAATAAGCCACGTATATTTTTTATTGGTATTGTAGTTTTCTTTTAATTTATATGCAATAATTGCATTATGGGAAATTCTTTAACGTCATAAGGTCTAATTTTACTTTAAGGTTTGTGATTGGTCCGTAATTATTTGGATTTATCCCCTTTCTTTCTAAACATGAGTGACCAAGAATTAAAAACACGTCAGAATATAGCCCCTCTAACTAAATCTGGCGTTCGTGCAAGTCCTGTACTAGCTGTTAAAATCGTCTGGTCCTAACTATTATTTCTATTGCAAAATATCGATGGTTAAAACGTTCAGACCATCACATTTCAAAAAGTTTCATTGTATATGGATCTATAAGGAAGTATGTCCCAGGTAAGGGTAGGAATGGGATCCCGCTAACATGTTTAACCCCGCTAAATTCTGTATGTATGTCTTGTCCCAAGTCAGGAGCCTGTAATTCAGTGGTTGTCGTTTTGTTGCTGTGTTATACATATTTGTGTTTCGTTAATTTTTTTGGACGTTAATTTGGCCGTTAGTTTTTTTCGTTTGAATTGTATAGCTGACTATGCGGTGCAGGCTTTGCTTATTGTCGAAGGCCGTATGGTGACTTATAGCTATTGACTTCTGTGTAATTTGGTCTCTTGTGGAGAGTTGTCTCATTTGCAATCATACCACATCTTAGTCTTTATATCAACCCTGCCATAATCTTTTTTTGCCTGTCCCATGTCAGTAGCCTGTAATTCATGTCTCGACTCATAATTGATATTTTGTAAATTGATTTGTTATGTATAATTAGGCCGTTAGTTTTTTTGTTTGAATTGTTTACACTTGTCATGTCGGGTCTTCTGTAGACGACTTTACAGTATCAGGTTTTGGTCATTGTTGAAGGCCTTACGATTGTCTATAATTGCGTACATCCACTTCATATTTGAACTCCGGTGGCTAGTTGCCTTATTGGCAATGTATCCCATCTCTTCGTTTTTATTTTATTTACCTGACTTATAAACTCGTATTTTCCTGAACCAGCATGAAAGATTTGTCACTGGGCGTTAAAAATTAGCAACAAACAATAAATCAATTCAAACTTGTGCTAAATAAAAGTAAAATCATTTGATATTTATCTATTTGTAGTGATGGGGGACAGGAGGATTTCATATATGAATATGGTTGCCTAGTAAGAGCTTCATCCTTCATCTATATATTTAAACTGACCACCGCGGAATAGCTCAATAGTGTTGAAAGAAGCGTTAAACACCAGCCAATAAAAATCCCTTCACTAGAATATCAAATAATCGACCCTTAACTGTCATTGTCCGTGTAGTTCTTATATTTATCTAGCTTATCCTCCTACAGGGATGTCCTACTAAGGCTGTCATACCATTAAAACGTTTATAACACAGCTCACATTCTAATTTATCTGCATACATAAATATTAATGTCATTTAGACTTAACGACGCCACGTTTGTTCTGTGCCTCTGCCATCTAAACAACCTATCAAAAAAGAAGAGGTGGAAAAGAGCCAAAATATCTTCCCAATTCAAAAAATAGAAATGGAATTCTTCTGGCTCATTACCGAAGAAAAAAAAAACCGCGCCCCATTAATATGTTTTAAAAACGCCTTGCCCCTAACATTTTCTCCAAAACATTGGCATTGTTAAATATATATATAAATATAATATATCATTATCATCAATATGCTATTGTATTATCATAAGACCTGCTTTATTACATGATATGGGACTAATGACATCTATCTATATAAGTTCAAGCATACAGTAAATTATTAAAATATATGTATCTTGTTTTTATTACCACTTATGATGCTATGTATGAGTTACCATTTATTAGGACATGAATTGGGTTTACATAGAGAGAATAATGTGTAAAAAATAGATAAGGGGCGGGACCAAACCCATAGATAACATAATAAAGAAATAATGAAATATAAAGAATACGTTGATTGTTTTTTGGTTTCCCTATGTCCAGTGATAAATTTTTCACGCATGTTTAGAACAAATACAATAGAGATCAAAGGATAAATAATAAAGTGAAACAGTAAAAACTAAAAGATATAGAATTATAAAAACGATTTTTGATCTGAACCCCCCCCCCCCCTCTTCCTCCCCTCTCACACACACACCATAACCATAACTGCCAATACTCGCATACTAGTATATATACATCTCTATACAAATATCTTTGAACCCCCTTCCCTAGACACCGAGGTTCTGGATCCGCCCCTGTTAAATTTATCTTATTATATACATTTTGTACGGGTCTAGATAATACTGAGCTAAAAGTACAATCATATAATGTGTTGAATACAAATCTTTAGAGATTTGTATCTAATCATATTATATACTGTGTCACACCATACAAACGTTTATAACACAGCTCACATTCTGATATATATATCTGCATTCATAAGTATATTATTGTCATATAGACTAAATGACCCAATGTTTGTTATGTGCCTCTTTCGTCTAAATAACCTCTCAAAAAAGAAGAGGTGGAAGAGAGCCAGAAGATCTTCCCAATGCAAAAAAACAAAAATGGATTTCTTTTGGCTCACTACCGAAGAACAAAAAAGGCGCCCCATTAATATGTTTTAAAAACGTCTTGCCCCTACCTTTTTTCCCAAAACATTGGCATTGTTAAATATATATAGATATAATATATAATTATCATTAAAATGCTATTGTATTTTCATAGGACCTGCTCTATAACATGATATGGGACTAATGGCATCTATCTATATAAGTTAAAGCATACAGTAAATTATTCTCATTATGCTTCTATTGGACTTATCAATACCAAATTTGAACCATCGATAGACCTCATCCTGAACTTTTACCAGATGAACTTGTGTAAGGATTTCATCATCTCCTTTAGAACATTCCCCCTCCTCGTTGTTTTTAAAGTTATCATGACTTTTTTGGACAATAGGCAGATCTCATCATGATGAATTACCATATATGAGGCTGCATAGGATTTCATCATCCTCTTTGAGATTTATATCCCATTAACAATTTCTTTTAATTGCATTTTTCTTAAAAAAAAGTATTAGAGATAGAATCGAATTGAAATCTGCAATATGTACAAGAACAGATGTATAAAAACCAGCATAAAAAAATAATCAACATACAAAAATAATGGGAATTTGTCAAAGAGACAAAAATTTACCCACCCCAAATGTACAGAACAAACCAAGACCACCAATACCTTGCTACCAATACATAATTTCCTAGTTAATTGTTTTTTTGGTTTCTATTTCTTTTTTTTTAAATTAGCATCACTGTACGCAATAAACTGTAAATATTGTAACTTATTGTTTGAAAAATAAACAAATGTGTACCTAACTTAGAAGCTAGTTAAAACCTTGAAAAAAATTCGCAGCATTGTACTTAAATGACATTTTTTAAATGAACAAACTGATCTATTAATGCGTGCACTGAAATGAAAGTAAATCCATAAACAGTACTAATAAAACCGATACACTAAAAAGTACTGAAACATAACTGATTAAATCTGTACTGAAACAGTACCCACAAAATCAGTCCTCAAAAAGTAATGACAAAATCAGTACCTGAAACAGTACTGGAAAAATCGGTACTGAAACAGTACTGACTAAATCAGTACTGAATTCATAGAAAGTATAACATTATAAGTTTTTAGTCTTTCCTAATAGTACTGATATGTACGAGGGTATATGTACCAAAAAACGTGGGTAAATTCTTGGTAGTGTAAGACATCAAAAGGCTTAAGCCATTTTCATTTTGTATTCGAATGCCACTGATGAGCCTTATAAAATAGACTAAACGCGTCCTTGTCGTACCAATTTTTAGGTATCTTTAATTAGAGTTTTTTCATTGATGTTAACGGTGACTGGAATTTTCTCAAAGCCTATTATAGACTTAGTAGATAAACCATATAAATTAATAGTATGTCAATAAATTATTATTTCATATCAATGATACACCATGGCTTTGAGTCGTTTGTCAAGTATTGTATAACATAAGGAGATATTGTGGTATGGTTGATAACGAGACAACGACATGTATCTACCAGAGACCACATGACATTAATGCAAACAACTATTATATGTCAACATACAGTCTTTAACAAATCATCAATGAGCAAAGCCCATACAGCATAGTAAGTATAAAAGGTCCCGATATAATAAAATATAAAACTATTCAAAAAGAAATATACGACATGCAGCATCAAATGACGACCACTGAATGACATGCTCGGACTTGGGACGGACAAATAAAGAATTAGTCGGATTTAAATATGTCTGCGGGCGCCCAACCCTTCCTTACAACGAACAGTAGTACATTTAGTGGTGTTACATCACAACTAGACACTTTTAGTCAATGATGTTAAATATGGAGTATCTACATTTCATACTTGATAAACTTTGTTTGTGTTTGACCTCTCGTTGCATACTATATATGTCATAATAAAAAAAATTACGAAATACTTCCAGTACTAATTCTTCTTAATGATTTTTATGAATACCGCAAATTCAGACTATAAACAAAAATGTTTTGGAGAATTTTAAATCAAAAGATTAGAGTAATTCGACAGAATGAAAAATAGAAGTATTGTCATTATTCTATGAACTGCTTGATAACAGAAATTTCTTTACGAATAAGACTGTGTTTCAAGACCTCAAACCATTTAAAAGTATTGGGTCGTGAGATGCCCATTCTAAATGAAAAAAAAAGAAAACCTCCAAATAACATGTTATATAACCCCGTTTAACCTCATTTCTTATTCATGTCCAATTACAAAAAGTAAAAAAAACATATAACAAATACAGAAATCGTTATTGGAAGACGATAGAAAATACCAAGGCCAAATTAAAGGGCACAAATAACACACAACCGCCATCTAAACTGTACAATAATTAGACATTGATCAAAATGAAGTAAAAAGTGATGTGTAGTGCTTTGGAAAGAATCGCAATGTAATTTTCTAGTCAAACTCTTTCAAATCGTACATTTTAAATAGATCTTATTTATCTCATAATAGTCTAATAGATTAAATCATATTTACCTTCGATCAAAGCGTTAATGGAGTGACTTCAATGTTGTGACTACTGAATGTAGGTGTAGTTACAATTAGTTTTAAAAGAAAACAATAAACGGATCTACGTCAACAGTCGGAAAAGGAAACATTCTAGGTCGCCTTTTTACGCACTTTCATCTCATTGTTGGACATTTGGTGACAGGGTTTTTATATAATAAAATTGCTGCACATATCTTGATATTTATTGGAAGATCTAAAATTGAGACAATCTTGGTACTTAAAAAACTTTTTCTTGTATATCTAATAATTTGATTGATTGGTTGATGAGATTTTCACGCCAAATTCATCCCTTTTAGCTATTTCAGGACGATCAATTGTACTGGTGGGAAACCTGAATGCCTATATTGAACTGACTTTTCAATATTTTATTGTTTATTTTTGTATATATGTTATTTTTGTCACAGATCATGTTTTGATTTATATGGCAATAAAAGTATTTGATTTTGATTTGATATAACGTGTGAGTAACGACCTGTTTACGCGTGGTAACAAATAGTTACGAGTTTGTTGTGAGTATTTAGGAGTCCTTCTGTTCTGCAGCTTTTAAACCTTTCCCCAAATCGTAAAGTATACAATCATATATGTTGGGAAAGTACTCGTTACTATACGTTAAGTGCTCAAAATAACTAGTAACAATACGTAAAGCATCGTAACATGCCTCAAATGAAATCGTTAGAAACACGTAAGCACTACTAATGATACATAAATAATTCGTAAATGCATAGTAAACTAACAGTAATACATCTTAAAATAAAATTGTGACGAAAAACTTCTGAATTCTTGTGAGCAACTTACGAATGGTTGCAGTTTGTTTCGAACGGTTAACAAGCTCTTTATCTAAGATTGTTTGTATTTGTAGAAGTTAAAATCGTTAAACGGTTGTTTACAAACACTCTTGTGTTCCATGAAAGAGTCAACTAACAGTAATACATCTTATATATAGTTCAAAATAAAGTGCAACCATTCGTAAATTGCTCCCAAGAACAGCGTCACTGATGAATCGTATGTTGACAAAACGCGCGTCTGGCGTACTAAATTATAACCCTGGTACCTTTGATAACTATTTATGATACTTACGAATTGTGTCGAGTTATTCACCGAAAAGTAAAGATTTTTGACATGAATAAAACGTTACCTCTGGTTTCATGTCTCCTTAAGAGTTATTTACATATGTTTGCGATTGACTATGTATATATATATATATGTATATACTTACGAGTAAGCCTTAAGTCTTGTAAACAAAATCCGTGTAAGTACGCGTAAAAATGTACAGGGGGCAAATGGCACGCTTAAAATACGTTCATTTTGATTTTATGGAACACAAGAGTGTTTGTAAACACCGTTTAACGATTTAAACTTCAACAAATACAAACAGTCTTACTTAAGGAAGTACACCTCTGAGGAGCCAAACATTTCTATTATCGTGAAAAAAAAATCACAGTTCCATAATGCACCTTCAAAAAAGATAATGTGGACCAATCTGAATAAATTTAACTTAAAATAAAAAAACTATAGGTAGGTGTTAATATAAGAAAGTTTTATCACATTTTGATGTTTTTTTTAGTGTTGTCAAATCGTACACTTTTGCCTAACCGGTTACTCGGACAATCGTTCGACCGATTAACCGGTTAACCGGTATAGTTCAGATTGGGGTTTAAAAGCCTTATCAATAATACCCTACACATAGATATAAGATGTAGTATGAGTGTCAATTTGACAACCTTTCATCCAAGTCATAAATTTACACTTTTAAAATTTAATATTGTCCTTTCGGCATTATACGGTTTGCTTTGAGGATTCCTGGCGAAGTTTGATCTTTAATAATCAGATGCACCGTATCAACTATAGCGTCTGTACCAACTTAAGATTGAAAAATAAAATGAAACTTCTATATCTCGTAGGATTGAATATGTCTTAAACCGATTATTCTTTTCTTTTCTCTTGTTGTCTCCGAACATAATGTGGAGTGTTTCAATTTGAAATGATTAATTATAAAAAAGAAGATGTGGTATGATTGCCAATGAGACAATTTTCCACAAGAGACCAAAATGACACAGAAATTCACAACTATAAGTCACCGTACGACCTGTTTCTTTGCTTTGTTTGCTTGTTTCTTTAAGCATGTTACTTGACTATGTACTATCACGTATTCATTGAGAACATTCACATTGGTTTGCATTTCACAATTTTTTAGTAAGCAATTTGTTTCAAGTAAGACTACGCCTTGCACGACGAAGGTTACACATTTAGATGTAGGTCTACAAAAAATAGATTAAAAACGAACTTATGAAGTAAATCATAAAATTTAATCGCATTACTGATTTAAAGTTACTGTTAAAAAAACATGTAAACTAATTATGTTTCTTTAAGATCCTGCCCCAAGCTGAGAGACAAGTTTTAATTAATTTTATGTTTTTAGGATTAACAATAACAATCAATATACTGGATAATTGATCTGTCTAATTAATTAACACGACGACAATTTTTAAATAAAACATAACTATTTAATGATTTCTATACAAATATATCAAATCTACCAAAATTGAAAAAAGTCCGGTTAACCGGTTAGCGATTTTGGTATTCGGTATTCTGTCGTTCGAACGGTTAACCGGTTAACCGGTTAACCGTTGACAACACTAGTTTTTTTGTGTCAAATTTACCATGCTGCCTTTTTTGTAAATTTGTGATTTTTCTCGTTTTTAAGAGGAAAATGCATATAATTTCAACCTTTTTTGTTATAAATGATTGAACTAATTCATATCCAAGAAATTTAAAAAGTCAAAAATGATATGGGATGTACATGATTCTTGTAAAATCATTTTTTGTATCCCTCATGCACCCATTTTCTCAAAATTTTGGCTAAAAGACTGACTTGATTGGTCATAATATTTGAAAACTGGATTAATCAAAAACTACTCATTGTAAATACACAATTTTTTCACAGAGTTATGTTTGATTATAATATTTTTTAAATTTCTTGATATTGTCCATTTTTATCACATGTTTTGGAAATAATTCCAGAACGAGATTTCAACGAGACTGAAACGTCAGAAGAATACATCCTAAAAGATCACGGGCCGTGTCAATGAAATTATCCTAGGATATGTCCTAAGATATGTCTTAGGACATTATTTAGGATAATCTTAGGACGTGTCTGAGACATGTCTTAGGATTTAAAACAAAGCTGTTTTAGGACAGTCCTAACTACGATGGTCCTAGGACCAACCTAACACATTTATTTAATTGAAAAAATATGTAGAGATTTCTATGTCATAGATTTAATTAATCATTTCTTAATGGTGTTTTAGTATCTACTCTTATATGGAAACAATTAACGCAAAATAAAAGTTAAAGTTTTAAGGTAATAATAATAAATACGTTATTATATATGATAAAATATATAAATGAATTTAATGCGAAAACAAAGGTAAATATTCACAAAACTGTGTTAAATGCGATATTCGTGCTGCAATTCTAGTACATAAACTAGTTTCGTACTTTGGTCCACTCGATTTCATTACATGTATCGAATCAGGATTAGTTAAAAGAAGAAGTTAGTTTTTCCCATTTTTAAATTAATATTGCACCGTTTTGGTTAGTCGCAAAAAATGTTGCTTTTAATGATAGTATTTTTTAGGCTTCAAAACAAACAGCACGAAATAATTTAATGTACATGTAAGACAATTGAATCTTTAACAAATATTCAAAATAATTTGATTTATTAATTCAATTCTAATAACAGTATGATAGTTTAATATTGTATTAGTATTTTCAGTATTGAGTTTGTGCTATATTTGTTAACGTTGTTTTTATTACGTTTTAGGAAATTGTCACCTTTAGGACTATCCTAAGACACCTATTTGTATATCCTCACTTTAGATACAAATGTAGGACATATCTTATTTTAGGAGACTTTCGTTAACCTGACTTAGGACTAAGACGTGTTTTAAGACCATCCTAAGACATGTCCTAGTCCTAGGACAGCTTCGTTGACACGGCCCCAAATTTTTATGTGCATTTAGTATATGTTTTCTCTTTCGGACTATTATAGTATTTCGTCAAAATGGTAAAAAAATCAAAATTCCCTTTATAATTAACATGATTAATGTATTAAGGTTTTCTTGTCAGCTAAAAGAGAGACGAAAGATACCAAAGGGACAGTCAAACTCATAAATCTAAAACAAACTGACAACGCCATGGCTAAAAATGAAAAAGACAAACAGAAAAACAATAGTACACATGACACAACATAGAAAACTAAAGAATAAACAACACGAACCCCCAATATATTTTTGTGGACCTGGGGCCTGTTAACGAAGCACGTTTATGATAAGGACATACCTTAGTTCTAAGTGGATTTTTACCAAACATGTCACAAGTACGAAAAGTTCTAGGAATTTTCCTAACTTTAGAATACCAATTTAGGTGTCTTAGGATGGTCTTTGGATGATCCTAACTTTAGAAAAAATTTAGGACGGTTATTTTATAAACAAATTTGACCTGTATTGTTTCTATTGAATTTGGGGATTGGGGGGGGGGGGGGGGGGGCAGGGGCTTGGCTGAAAAATATTGTCATGCTTTTGTTGCTGTTGTAATCTCTGTTCTTTTGTTTATATTTCACCCTATTCGGTCATGCCCTTTTTTTCATTAGTTTATAATTCCAGTTTTTCTCAAATGTCATCTTAGCCTCCAACCCCTTTTTCAACCCTTCATAAAAAAATCAAATGGTAGCATATTGTTTAAATGATTTTACCGATTATATATTAAATTTTAACTATTGACAATTAGTTTGTATAATTCTTATATTGATATAAAGCATAATTATATTTTGTTGTCGTATGTTTTGTTTAATAGAGTTCAAATGTACAATTACAATATAGAAAATATTTATTACCTTTAATTTAAAACTAATAATTCTATATTTATTAATATTTTATTGAAATTATAGTAATTGGTTAAATTTGTTACAATAAATTTAATTTTATTCATTTTTAATTTGCCATTTTCTTTTATGCCGACAGCGGTTATGATATCCTAGCTAAAATAATAATAAGATAGCTTCGATGTGCATGCTGAGACGTGTCGTAAGTCGGTTCTAACTTTATCCTAACTTCTGTCCTTAGAAATTCTTAGGACCGACCTTAGGACAGTTTCAATAAACAGGCCCTTGGTTGTTTCAATTTGTATTATATTTCTGTAAATTACATTGAGATTTTCCCCGAAAAAAGAAAATATGTGTATACGCAAATGATGACTGAAATCGAATTACACAGAACAAGGAAATACGTCTCAAAGGTCAAAATATGGGTTGCTTAATCAGGGGCCGGTTTCACGGATCTATCCTAAGACCTGTCATAAGGCAGGTCGTAGGACATGTCTTATGACCTTCCTATGATATATCTCAGACCTCGTCTCGAAGCTGTCTTAGGATTATCTTAGCAAAGATAATTATATAAACATATCGCAACTTCTTTAAATCAAAAAGACAAAATACATCATGTACATGCAAATAAATCAAATTTATTATTTTAGCAAGTATAAAGTTACAGTTTAGCATGAATTCAGTCTAAATTTGTTCCCGCTGTTATAAATTAATTCAGCATTTGCAAAATTTTAACCAATCCTTTGGTATGCTAATACACAACAAAATTTTCATTCTAGAGCTTTAAAATAGCTTTAATTTGTAAAATTATTCTATTGTTAAGGTTAACATAAGTTTAAAAAAGAAGAAAAGACAAGCACAGAAGGTATAGTAAAAATTTGACCAAAAAAAGAAGAATTTACACTTTGACATGGCATGTTTCTTCAAATTACTTTTTTGTTTTATTTCAGTGGCAACTGCTACATGTGCTAATCTTCAAATTTTTTTTATTTCTGAAACTATTTTCAAATCTAGCAGCCCAATTTGCTCAGTTTAGCCAACAAAACACAGAAATTCATTTAAAGTGGAATTTATAAAAAAAAAAATGTTTAACCTTTAGGTTGCAATACACAGTTTAGTTTAGTTTCGCAATATGGCAATGATTATTTTTTTAAATATAGAAGTTTTTGTACAACTAAATTGATTTTTGGATAATTGAAGAATAATATCGCCTTCTAAGTGGGTTTATATAAACATTTAGAATGTTTTAGCATGCTTTATAGGCCATTTTTCTGTTTGACAGTCCGTTTTTTCCTATCCGTACCGCCCATATGTCCAGAAATTATGGTAGTGTTTTTAAACAAAGATTTGACGCTCGATTGTCAATTCAACTTGATGGAAAATAAAGCCAACAGTAGTATACCGCTGTTCAAACTCATAAATCATGGACAAAAAACAAAATCGTGGTAACAAACTAAAACTGAGGGAAACGAGCAGAAATGCCTATGATCTTTTTTTGGACCTTTTGATAGATATTTCTATGGTTTTAGGAAAGGTATCACTTTAATTGATTGAAATTTTCCTTTGCAACAACGTTTTGAGACTTTTGAGACATGTTCACCCCCTTTTTGCAATATATTGTATCAAATAAATGCAGATTGTTTTTCACAATTATAACTACCGGAAATCAAATCTATAGAAGATTCTCTTTCCACAAATATACACATTCATAACACAAATATTAAGCCTTATTTGTTAGAAAAGAAGGAAAAAAGGGTGTTAAACGAAATGAGTGTCAATTTCAATTTTTCTCCTAACTGTGTATTGCTACCTTATTCATTTGACAAAGCACAAAATTGTTTATCATTAGACAAATCATACCACAAATCTATTGATATTTTGATTATAAATACAATTCTGAGGGAGAAACATCTTTTAGGAGGACAATATATGTTTTTCTTTTGTTTATTGTCCTTAGCAACCAATATTGATATTTTGACAAAAAGACTTGGATCGGTCATAAATTGATACTTTATTGGGTACCCCCTGGAAAAGAATGAATGCGCGTTATGTAGAAACATCAATAGGAAACGAATGATATTTTTTCATGCGAGTAAATCAAATTTATTATTTTAGCAAGTATAAAGTAACAATTTAGCATGAAATCAGTCTGAATTTGTGCCCGCTGATATAAACTAATTCAGTATTTGCAAAATTTTAACCAATCCTTTGGTATGCTAATACACAACAAAATAGACGTTCTAGAGCTTTAAAATAGCTTTAATTTGTAAAATTTGTCTATTTTGAAGGTTAATATATCTTTTTAAAAAAGAAAGACAAGCACAGAAGGTATAGTTTTATAAATTTGACTAAATAAGGAGAATTTACACTTTGACATGGCATTTTCTTTAAATCACTTTTTTGTTATATTTCTAACCAGGTTGTGAACTCATTGTTATTCGGATGTCTTTCTAACACAACAATTGCATTGGTTATACCAGAAGTACATTAGACATCTTCCACAATTAATATACTGTCCATATGATACAGAAAATACTCAACCTGAAAAAAAGAGAAGGTATTATAGTCGTTATTTTAATACTGTCTGTCTTTCGACAATTAGAGGAATATTTGATAATAATATAGTTTTTTTTTTCATTTCTTCTTTTTCATTTTTCTTTTAACAGCTCACAGCAAGTGGAAAACTTTATTGATGTGCTGGTAGGCTGATGTGACGCTTAAAAATAACAATATATTTAGACACTGCTCATAAAGACTTTCACCTTAAAATGTAATTTCTGAAAAATCTTGTTAAGAAGAATATTTTTCACAAATTTTGTTATTCTGATTTTTTAGTTGAACATGTTGAATATCAAACACATGGATATCACGTATAATGGCATTTGAACAACACGTTTGTCATCGACTCAATGGCCTACAATAAATCAACATACATACACTACAAACGATTAAAGTCTGAAATGGCCTATATCTGTACTGATTTTTACTCGACCAGTCTGAATTGGTCTGACTTTTACTTAACATTACTCGACCCCAGTCTGAACCATAATTGATTGTACTGAATCGTACTTGACCCTTATATTTGCCGTTGAAAATAGTCTGAACTATTACTCGACCAGTCTGAAACAGTCTGAACCCATTCTTGACATGTACTCGACCTATTTTTCCAGTCTAAACCATACTTAACCAAAGGTCTGAACAATACTCGACCAGTCTGAACCATACTAGACCAAAAAATCTCTACTTTTTTAACTGTTAAAATAAATGTCTTTTTAACTGACATATATAACAACAGCCAACAAAATTTATAAAAAAAATTAATCTTATAAAAGAAATATACCTCTGATTATATTTAAGATAAAAAAAAAAAATTATATATAACTTATATCAAAAAGAGATAAAATTAATTAAATAAATAAATAAAATTGTTTTTCTGATTAGTGGTGAAATATCAAGTATTGTAACGTTTGTGGGTCATCGTAAATTCCCCTTTTTCTATTTTTAGATACTATATATAACTATAGTTGTCCGGTCACTTTTTCGCGGGGATCGTTTATCTCGTGCTTGAACTCAATGTCCAGACTTGGATATTTAAACCTCGTCAGGGCAGTATTTCTTTAGATTGGGGAAAACTTTCGTACTGGTAAGTTGTACTTTAAATTTCAATTTATTTTGTATTTCGATGTTTGACTTAAATATTTATTTCTTTACATTTGATATATTCTTTTCGGTCTCGTAGTCAAACAGTTCTAAAATATTAAATTACGTTTCCGTTCCAGAATAAATAGAGGGAATTGTACACTAGATAGATATTTTATGATTTCGGGTTTATAAAGAGATGGAGTTCATTTTGATAGCGATATTTAGACAGAGGGTTAATCCGAGGGATATTTTGGAGTAACGGTCGTCAATCTACGGGATTGTTCGTGCCTAATTACTCTGAAATAGAATTTTGTATTATCGCATGTTTTGGTTTTGGATCTTGAACTGGTCAATTTTACTGAAAAACGTTTTTCAGACATTGCTCTGGTTGGATTAAAAACTAAACGGGAAATGCGATGGTTTTTTTTACTGGATCGATTTTTGTTCCCTAGTCATAGAATAATGAGATTCATGTTCTAGTCTAACAAAGTCGGTGGGAACCAGTGGGTATAATTATTTTGTCTCGGAAGGTTGACGTCACAACTTGATTGATTGGATTATAATTTAGTTAAAAACGAATAGTGTACAGCTCTCAATATTTTAAGTAAACGGACACTTCAAATTCTAGTATCATTTTATTTTATTCAATTAGATAGCACTAAGGCCAAACGCTTCTTTGAAATGGTTAACTTGTATGGGTATTTTTCACCGCATTGTTTGTCCAAAAAGGGGAAGTTCGAAAGTGTATTGAAATTCTAAATTGATATTTTTGCCCTGGAGATACCGCGATATGATTTATGTATTTATGTTGTCTTTGTCTATTAAATATGAAACTGTTTTATGAATTTTTGTCATTTGTTCTATGAGCAAATACATTGCTTGGCAAATCGTCATCGCTGGTCATTTTTAGGTTTCTTATACCTGTCATTTATTGAATTTACTGTTTCGTTGTATTGTCAGTATGCTGTCAGAAGTCCTGGAGCGAAAGCACAGGCCGAACCCTCTCTACCAGTAACGTAAATGGCTGAGCTAGCAGGGTTTAATGTCATGAGACAGATTATGAATGAAAAATACGTTTACACACGAAAACCCATTTACGTTGCAGTATAACCTCTGCTTGGGGGCAAACTCATAAAGAAGATCACACCTGGTCAGAGGTATTAAATTCTAAATAACATTGATTCAAAATTGCAACATCCTGTTTAAATTAAATAACAAGGCCTTTCGAATATACATGTATGTACTAGATATGTAATACACGAATTTAAGAAAATAAGGCTTTCTTTTTACCTGTAAAACACACATGTACTGAGGTAATTAGAACATATCAAAGTGCTTTATGTATGCCATGTTAATTTGACAAAAAAATACTTAAATTAATTGAAAATTTTGTTTACTGTTACTTTGCAATACATTTCCTTTTTTAAAAGGTTATCAAGGATTCCTATGAAAATTCTATTATCATGATTATATTAAATTCTTGGTTTAATAAAACAAAACAATTAAGCTCTCATTTCTTAAAAATTTATTAAGTTGTTTTATTTACTATTTTATATATATCTTAATAAAAAAAACATTCACTGCATTATTACCTGAACTCAACTGACACCATAAATCAATACTATAGATCAGTTACCATAAAATACTTCCGAAATATTCATAACATTTTGAATAATATTGAAAATATTAGTCTCAATTCATTTTTTTTTTAGATTATTTGATCAGCTTGTTTTATTTATATTTTAATATATTATTATGTAAGTGTTGATTAATATTGAGTTGAAGTTATATTATGATTGATTATTGTGAAATTTTAATTTCAATACTGTATTGAATACGTTTTTAATTTCAAGTTGTTGTTCAAATTTCATTTTTATGAAAAAAAATCCTAAATTGATAATATTCAGTTGATAGATACAAAGACAAGGTCTAGGTTGGTTAAGACTTGGTCGAGTATGGTTCAGACTGGGTCGAGTATGGTTCAGACTAGGTCGAGTACGGTTCAGACTAGGTCGAGTACGGATCAGACTCGTATAAAATGGTTAAGTACTGGTCAAGTACACATTCAGACTGTTAAGTATGGTTCAGACTACAGTCGAGTATTATCAAGTAAATCTCAGGTTTCGTCGAGTACAGATATAGGCCATTTCAGACTTTTAATGGTTTGTAGTGATATATCACAGTATTTTATATCACAGTATTTTATATCACAGAAATCCCATCTTATGGATGGATCCACCGTGTAACACCACGGACCTCCGTTTGTAAAGTCGAAATTACGACAGTAGTTTGCCTGGTCACAAGGTAACTCGTAATATAAATGAGTATGTTGATAAACAATACTCCATTGTCGACATTGATTGCCCTGGATTGTTACGTTAAATAGTCCTTTATACTCTCTTCCTAAATCCGTTTTCTTGCATTCATCCTCTGAAAACATAAATGGTCATTTAAATGACAAATGACAAATGAACATTTGTGTTACATTTATTTCCCGAAGATATGATCAGCTCAGTAGTCAGTACTTCGGTACGGATATGATATATACATTTTGAATTAATAGAAAAAACTAAGGTTTCAACTCACTCAGGCAAAGTCGATTCTAATACATCATTGACTAAAATACTCGGAGCTGAGAGTTCTTGGTGAAGGTAAATCAGAAAATCGCTTCGAACACGTTGGATTTAGATTGTGTTGTTTTAATTTTTTGGCGTATTGTATTTCTAATTATTTATACATATTCATATATTACTGCACGTTTGGTGTTCACTGTTTGAGCTAGGAATAATCGATCAAGTCTGGAAAGCATTGTCTATAAAACATTTTTTTTGTTTGCATTCTACTCTTCATTTTAAAATATAATACACAAATGGGTAAATTATTTAAGGAATGACTGTAATATTTTTTCTGTATTTGAAGAAATAACATAAAAATGGGGTGCACAATATTTTAGAGTGTGCACCACATTTTTTTTTCTTTCGAATAGACAGAAAAATATTACAGAGATTTCTTAAAATTTAACTCTCAGTTCCATTTTAAACCGGAGTAAATCATGAAAAAACATTGATGACGTCAGGGTCACATGATTAAATTATGTCTATGAGCTGTTAAATGAACGACGTCAGTCAATGAGAAGACGCGTTACATCCAAAATTAAATTATTGTATGGATGACGAAAATAAATGTCGTTATTTGATATACAGAACTACAAAATGCATAAGAAAAATATATTCCAATCTGCTTACATTAAAATGTACGATATTTGATGTACATGTATAGACAGAATAATATATTAAATATAATATAACATTTATCAAAATATATTGATTTATGTTTATTTTAAATGATGTCAAGTTGGAATTTTACGTTTTGGATCAAGAGTACTGCTTGAGTGACAGTGAAAACTTGTCAAGCAATATTTTTGATGTTGAGTTGTATTGGAAAATATAACCAGTCTATTCAGTTCCTTTATTTTTTGAATATATGATATACATATAGTTTATTTGCATTGTAAATGACATTTGATATACTGACTTTAGTTGCTTTAGAAAAAAACTTATTACTAGAACGATCGACATTGATTTTATGATGTATTCTAATTTTGCTGAAGAGCCATTGATAGAGGGTTGCTGCTGGCTCACAAGAAAGCTATTCAACCAAGAGTTCCAAATGGTGAAGTTGAAATCATCCCTTCGTAAATTTTACGGACACCACCACGAATTGGTTGACCGTTATAGAATAACCGTTTCACAAATGATATCGGATATGTTACTTAAGTCGTTACTACAACCCCCTTCCCTTTTATGAATGTGACCTACCGAATTAAGACTATTTACCGGATGTGTTATCACATAAGCAACACGATGGGTTCCACATGTGAAGCAGGATCTGCTTACCCTTCCGGAGCACCTGAGATCACCCCTAGATTTTGGTGGGTTCGTGTTGCTTATTTTTTAGTTCTCTATGTTGTGTCATGTGAACTATTGTTTGTTTGTTTGTCTTTTCATTTTCAGCCATGGCGTTGTCAGTTTGTTTTCGATTTATGAGTTTGACTGTCCCTCTGGTATCTTTCGTCCCTCTTTCATTACATTCATATATTCTATAGAGTTAATCTTTCTCTTCTATTTCAGAAAATTGCACGTGCTATGATTTTGTTGAATTATATAATAACACGTGTATTTGTGTTTCTTATTGTAGGGGAAAGGGAAGCTGTTGTACTTTTGTCACTTTCAACTTAATGAATAACCGTTTCACAGATGATATCGGATATGTTCCTTATGTCGTTACTACAATACCCTTCCATTTTCATGGATGTGACCTACCGTGTTAGACTATTAGCGGATTTGTAATAACATAAGTAACATGACGGGTGCCACATGTGGAGCAGGATCTTCTTACCCTTCCGGAGCACCTGAGATGACCCCTAGTTTTTGGTGGGGTTCGTGTTGCTTAATCTTTAGTTTTCTATGTTGTGTCTTCTGTACTATTATTTGTCTGTCTGTTTGTTTTTTTTAATTTTTAGCCATGGCGTTGTCAGTTTGTTTTCTATCTATGAGTTTGGCGGTCCCTCTGTTATCTTTTGTCCCTTTTTTGCAACTTAATGCACTAGCATCTTACCTGTTTTCATTAGAACTACATCACAATCAGAATACTCTGTCTATGGATGACAGCAACTATCAAGATGGCAGTGCTTTGTTATTGTACCGTAGCTTGCCGTACAACAGGTATCGCTACCTACAAATGTAGTACATTCGATGGCACATGCAACTGACGAAGGCACTGTTACTATAGCCACTATTAATTATTGTTATTGGTGATGAAATTCGAGTTTTCCCTTGGTTTGAAAACTTCGTTTTTACTTCGTAAATGCAAAAACAGAGAGTAAAATGAAAATACAAAACAAAAATCCTTTTGTTAGGGTCCATGTCAATCTAAAAATGATGATCCATCTTAAGACACAAATATGTCGTACATAATGATAAACTCAAAGACAGCTGTCATTTAAACATAGGTGGGGTTATTTGTGTCGAATAACAAACAAGGATTATAATATTTTCATATAGTATTGGCTGAAATATTATTGACATCACCAACACATAATAACATGAATAATGTGACATTCGACTAAGTTCAGTTTGGTTTTGCTTATTTTAATAAGTCAAGTAAAACAATTGACAAAAACAAAGCAAATTAAAGACTAAGGAGGTAAAGAACTGTGTGTGATTTATCGATATTTAGTTTAGAATTAATGCAAATTAAATATTATAATTCATACCGTTTACATATCTATAATACTATCGTTTTGAAAAAGATATGCAAACATAATCTAAATTTTTGACGCATTTTCTGAACTAATAATAATATGATTCCAAACTAAGAATTATACTATTTTATACTTAAATTGCTAGTTTGAATAATTATGACTCAACTGGATTTTTACGGTATTAGCTTGTCAACAAAGAAAAAACAAAAAAAATATAATTTAATATAAGTTTTAATTTATCGGTTGGTCCCAAATCGTTCCGGAGATTTCATATCAATTTGCAGGTAATATATGACTGCAACTACTTAAAAAGTACGTTCGAGATACGTGTATTATTTGTGTACAAATCATTTTACACTCGATTTCCACTGTTCTCTTCGAAGCCTCGGGTATGCTGGTATACAGTTACATACTATTACAATATCATTTACCGTTTCTGTTATGAGTAAAAAATATTTTCAACTTAG
The DNA here is from genome assembly GCF_963676685.1 of Mytilus edulis. Lineage (NCBI taxonomy): Eukaryota > Metazoa > Mollusca > Bivalvia > Mytilida > Mytilidae > Mytilus > Mytilus edulis. The sequence continues at coordinate 36,083,315 of NC_092349.1, read as the reverse complement.
AACTTACGAACAAAGAGTAAAAGCTCTTTAATTGGCATACTTCCGGTTGATGTTTTTATGTCGCTCTATAACAGAAATGTATGTTATGTTAATATAAAATTGAGTCTGGAAATTGGAAATGTGTCAAAGAGACAAAAAACCATCAAAGAACAAAACATAGCTAATGGGTCTTCAACACGGCGATAAAATCATACACCCGTATGTGGGCTACAACTGGCCCTTAAACAAAATGTGTACTAGTTCATTGACAGTTGACGTCATACTAAACTCCAACACATATGAATGAACTAAATTTCAAAAACATACAGGACTAACAAGTAAAGAGTATATTACTATGAAATAATATATGTTTAAATTCTTTGTTTTATATAATTTATGATATCATGTGCACCAGGTACGACATTCAAGACAATAATGTATAGGAATTGCATGTATGTACTGACTTTCAACGGTCGCAATGTGTTTTAACTTAAAACAAATATCCCATGAAAGCATTTGTTTCCACCAGATTATCTAAAATTCCTTTAGAAACATCTGTGCATATATGTGTAGATAATAGACTAATTTGATGAGGAAAACGTATCAAAGAAGAATATCAATTCTAACATTACGTCCTTCAAACGCTTTGAGTACAAACCCGTGGTAAAATATGAATATATTGCTTGGGCTGTTCCGATTGTTCTCCTTTATGAATGAGCTACCGACGTCATAGAACGATGACGTCAGAATAGAAGCATTTTACGGGAAAATACACGTTTGTGAAACCGAAAATCATCACAACAAGGAAATGTAAACAAACGATGCTAAATTGTGTTTTATAAGCCATTGTTTGTATACAAGTAAAGTTATCATTTACACTGAAACATCCAAACATATCTAAATACGTTATTGTAAATTGTTTAAGCATGTCACTTATTTAGTTTACTCCGTTCTGTTACGTCAATTTAATAGTGCGTTAATTTATGGGAACGGCAAATAATGCCTTTACCTAGAGCGCTTCAATTCAAAAAAATTACCGTATTTGTCCTATAATTAGAATCGAAATGATTCATGGGCTTCAAGCCCCCATGGATCATTTCTTAAATATTTGTCACTGACTCAAAGGCTCGAAAAATAAATCAATAACTCAAAGCATTATGTCCATCCTTGACATGGATGAATTTATGTATATGCAGATGATGTAAACAAGGCTGTTTCTGCTCTTTAGTTGTGTTGTTGTCTCTTTGACACATTCACCATTGGCATTCCCAATTTTAAACACAATACCTTATGAGTATCCAGAGTTCAATAACTTTTCATTTCAGGTAGCCTGACCCTGAGCATTTGTGAGCCAGAAATGTATAAACCATTTAAAACCAAAGATAACGGAAGCATATAACCTACATAAATTGTGAAACATGCCAACATCAGTTAAATTATCTTTCCAATCTGTCCTACTTTATTCTTCACAAAGAATATAAAACTACTTATGCTTACGTTTCTCTTTCAAAATATTGCACCATATATCTAATTATCAATCTGTTACAAGCCGTAACCTTCGGTTTATTTTCAAATCATTTTATTTTACTTGTGCAATTTGCGTAATAGGTATGCAAATTGTCTGCATATAAAACAAAAGATGTGGTATGAATGCCAATGAGACAAATCTTCACAAGAGACAAAATTACACAGAAATTAACAACTATATGTCACCGTACGGCCTTCAACAATGAGCAAAGCAAAGCTCATACCGCATATATATAGTCTGCTATGCAATATCATGAAGTGACAAATGTTAAACAAATCATACGAGAAAACTAACGGCCTAATTTATGTAGAAAATGTAAACGAAAAACAAATATGTAACACAGCAGCAAACGACAACCACTGAATTACAGGCTCCTTACTTAGAACAGGCACATATATACAGCATGTGGCGGGTGAAACATTTTAGCGGGATCCCAACATTCCCCCGAACCTGGGACAGTTAGGGGGAGGGTGTAATGTTCTGATTTGATAACTTTCATAGAAGGTATTGCTACGTTTACATGCTAATGTAAGCCCAACATTAACCCATGTTTAACCATCAAGATCATGCTGACATTCTTTTAAAAAAACTGAAAAATTATATAGTATTACGCTTTGATGTTATCAGATTATGGTACGTGTTTCAAACGCCAACACAACAGTTATTGACTTTTATACTAGCAATTTTACAGCAGAAAACATAATTTGTCTATTTAACAATACAATTGGGGTTAGTTTCATTATCTGTTCATATGTACACAAAATAAGAAATAGTCGATTTTGTTTACCGATATGTAATATAGCAGAAATCCAAACGAAACAATGGGGGTCTAGATGGGGTTTATACAGAGACATATACTTAATACTATATATTTAGTATGTATGTCTCGGGGGGGGGGGGGGGTATGAATTTATGACACATCATAACACCAATTTCTGAGCGACACTGAAGAGTCTTGTGTAGACGAAACGCGCGTTTTGCGTATTAAATTATATCTGAGCGTCACTGATGAGTTTTATGTAGACGAAACGCGCGTCTGGCGTATTAAATCATAATCCTGGTACCTTTTAAACTATAAACTGGAAAACAGTTTATTTTGAAATAAGGATTGAATTTGTAGTGTCGTCGTATCGTGAAACACGAAGTTCAAAGTTTAAAATCATGCGCAATTTCTTTATATATGAGTTAATAACCGATGAAGCGTTTCAATGTATCTTCATCTTCACGTAAAATAATGAGCAAAAAGCGAAATCCAAATTTTACGGAGGAGGAATTAAACATTCTGTTCGATCTAGTGGAGAGTCAGAATGACATATTATTCATAAAATAAAGGGTCCTAGTTATATGTCCTAAAGTTAGGACGAACAATACGATATATCATAAGTTAAGAGAGCTTCAAGAACGCGACATAGAACAAAGACGTGTCATAAGATGGTCTTAGGACACATAATTATCCTAAAACAGCTTAGGGAACACCACCCTGGTTTATATAATAGAAAATAATGACCACAATGATTAAAGGAATAGAGACAAATGAGAGAAAATTAATAGAATAGAGAATAATTGTGTACAAACGGATAAAGAATTAAGTAAGTAAATACTGATTACTGAAATAAAGTATGTTACTATACACGCAGAATAAAAATCAAAATCATTTAATTACAGAAAATGTTAATAGTAAATCTAACATGAATATTTTTCCTACAAATATACAGGATTTGGCAAGAAAAAGTGGTATACAAAAGGCGAACAAAAAATGACGCTAAATAATCAAAAGGTGTAAAATAAATATTCCATCAGCAAAAAAATCTCACACTGAAAAGCAAGTTTATTAATGGATCAAATTCATTTTTGAAATTTTCCATGATAATACAATTGAGAATGGAAATGGGAATGCGTCAAAGAAACAACAACCCAACGATAGAACAGACAACAGCAGAAGGTCACCAATAGATCTTCAATGCAACGAGAAATTCCCGCACCGGGAGCGTCCTTCAGCTGGTCCCTACACCAATATATATACTAGTTCAGTGAACTCCAAATTATACCCAAGAAACTAAAATTAAAAATAATACAAGACTAACAAAGGCCAGAGGCTCCTGACTTGAGACAGGCGCAAAAATGTACATATAAACAATAATTTAAAATTTATTATTTCAAATATCTCTATTCTTCTGGAGCATATCTGGTTTGAAGTTACAACAATTTAGATTTTTCAGTAATTTGTTCCGCGATAACCGTTTTCGATCTCATTATACTAACAACGAACAGCACGTTGTGGCATGTCCTCAATTTGTTTCACACTAGAAGATGTCTGCGAAATCGAGGCAAAATTAGTCAAGTGTTGAAACAAAGAGTATGAACACAGTAAGGATTTGGACATGGTTAATTCATTTAATTCTAATTCGTTACAGAGATGAAAATGAGAAACATAATGCAAAAGACTCTATTTATCTCATTTGGAAATTAAAAATATTAAATGACCTAAGAAAAGTGTAGCAAAGTGTGATTTTCTGTAGGTGTTAACCCTTTTAACTCAATAAACGTATGAGCTAAATAATACCAATTGATATTACTGAAAGGAATCAAAATAAGTAACAACATAGAAAAAAAAGGTAGTGCATTGACTGAGCATGCGCGAGATAAAGCGAATAAGACACGGATCTGTATTCTGTATCCGTCTAACTCCGGCAAATAAAGGCAAACCTCCACTTCCACTTGTTGCGAGTAATAGTACAGTGAAACCTGTTTAAACCGAACCTCTTCGGGACTTTAGATTTTGTTTGGTTTTGGCCGATGTTCGGTTTTATCAGGTTCACAATGCACACAATTTGATATGACGGTGCTTACGAACATGTTTGGTTTATACATAATTTCGGTTTAGGCTATTTCAAAGCAATCAACATATTGTAAACGTTGTGCTTTTATAATTCATACTGATTGAAAAGTTGTTTTCGATGATTTACAAAACTCCAACAAACTTCAACAGTGGTATTTAGTTTGTGACGAGGATGCCTCCAAAGAGTTTAAATGGCATTATAGCAACTGAACTGGCCAATAACATGTTCAACGGAAACTCGGTATTATGTTATAGTAATTATGTTCTAAAGCCTAGGTATGAATTTATATTCATCTGAAAGTGACGAACTGTTATGGTTCAATGTTGTCGTTGCTCAAATAAAAAAACAACATTATTAAACAACATGCCTTATGTATATATATGTATCTTTGCTCATTTAAAATATGAGTTTTGGATTGTACATTTTTTTGGAAGAACAATATAAGAAAAGTCAAACAATCATAAAACAAGGAATAATTTGAAAATAAGATGTGGTATGATTTCCAATAAGACAACATTCCCCAAGATACTAAATGACTTAAGAGGTTTACGACTACACAATGTATAGGTCTGTGTAAGGACTTCAATAATGAGCATTACCCATAACGCATATAGTAAGCTATAAAGGGTAGAAAATGACATATGTAAAACAATCCAAACGAGAAAACTAAAACATATTCCCTTTAAAGGACAGTTCAAGAAATGAAATAAAGTATATATTATATGGCTATATATTATCAAATAAAGTATTTCCCCTTTGAAGGCACTTCCATATCTACTCAATCTTCATCCCAAACAATACTTTGTTCCGTCGTATTGATTCTTTCCTTTTTTTTTTAAATTGTTTGAAGAAAAGATGACATATAGCACATATATGCGAACAAGAGAATGCAGTTCAATTCAGTCGCAGCTATTAACAAACGATTTGAAACAATTTACTATCATTCAATTGAAAATATGTATCCTATCCTCCCAGACTATGTACAATAATGTAAAATGGTAGAAATTTTCAACATGTTAATGTAGATTTAAATTTTTTCAGATTCTGTCACAATTGGTGAACTTAGTTTATCTGTAGATCTTCACATGCTTAAAACACAAGCACAAGAATCTTTGAAATCTGCACACGCTTCAGGAACTAGAAAAAATTTAAAGATACAGTGGAAAGCCTTTTTCCTGTTTTGTCATTTTTATAATTTAAAGACATTGCCTTGCGAGTTAAATACACTTTGCTTGTTTGCACAATTTTTAAGTAGATCATTCAAAAGTGTAGACTCAATCAGAAATTATCTGAATGGAGTTAAGGTGTTACATCTACTTTTTGATCTACCTTTTATTGATTTTGAGTCATTCTATTTTAGATTGTTTATGAAGGGATTAAAACGATGCAATCCTCACACAGTTCGGGCAGCTCTTCCAATCACACCTAGTATTTTATTAAAAATAAGGGAGGAATTAAATTTTGATGATATCAATAGTTACACTTATTGGTGCATTTTTCTTTTTGCTTTCTATTTGATTTGTAGAAAATCCAATTTGGTTGGGACAGTAGATGATAGCTCTAAATGTTTGCATAGAGAAAATATTTCAGTTTTTCAAGATTATTGACTAGTTCAGTTTCGTTGGTCTAAGACTATACAATTTGGGGAGAGAGTTTTAGAAATACCAATTGTTAAAAATTTATCCTCTCCGTTGTGTGCTTTTAGTGCATTTAAGGCCATGTGCGCAAAATTTCCTGCTTTAGCATCTTCCCCAGCTTTTCTTGTTTTATCTGGTAAAAAAACTAAGCCAGTGTCCTACAATATGTTACAGAATTTTTTGAAAAACATTGTGGAGAAAATTGGGTTAGATCCAACACAATATTCTTCTCATAGCTTCAGAAGAGGAGGTGCAACTTGGGCATTCCAATGTGGTGTATCTTCTGAACTCATTCAATTACAAGGGGATTGGAAGAGTGACGCCTATAAATTGTATCTTAGATATGGTTTAAATGATAAGATGCAAGTCTCGTCAAAAATGATGTGTCGACTGTGATATATGTTTTTTATTTGGTGTTATAATTTTATTAGTTAATAATTTAAATTATATTGTAGGTTTGAAGGCATGGGGTAAACCCAGTTTAGTTATTTCAGATTCAATTTTAAAGTATCTTCCAGAGATGAGGAATACGCAACTTCATGCCTTTGGGGGCCTGAGTTGTGAAATGCTTTTAAGGAAATTAAAAAACAGGGTATTCACCTGGTACCATTTTAATAATATAATTGTACATGTTGGTACAAATGATGTATTTAATATAAATGCTAATTTATTTGAAAAATACATTCGTGATATTATACATGAACTGAGAATTTGTAATCCAGATTGTGTTATTATTTTATCTTCTGTATTACCCAGACCATGTGATTTTAATCAGTCTGAATTGTTCGTCATTAATTTTAACAATGTACTAAAACAGTTGGCTTCCTCTCTAACTGATGTCAAATACATGCAATGTGAGAAGACTTTTTATAGTAGAGTGAGAAAGCCAATTAACACTTTGTTTACAGTTGACAAATTACATTTGTCCACCACTGGTCTTAATAAGGTTTTTAGCTTTATAGCTAATACTCTTGCACATGTTTAAATCCTTTAAGGTAGAATGAATTTTATTTGTGTTTGAAACTTGATTAAGAATTTAAAATTCAAATTTACTGGTAAATTGCAGCTTAATTTTAGGAGAAGGTTTACTCTTAATCTCCGCACGAGAGAGAGTAGACTTTTGATCCTGTTTTTTCTATTATTCTAGAAGGTTTACACTGTTGACTCTATCATGCATCCTTGTTAGTACAATGGTTAGTACACCTGTCCTTGTGATGGGGGATCGAGGTTCGAGTCCTCGACTTGGATTATAGAAGATGGTGTAGACTCACTCTTATTATTTTAGAATTATTATTAAAGTTGCAATTTGCAGTTTCTGTGATTTGGTTATTTTTTTTGGCGGACCTTCGGTTTGGCGGGTATGAAATTTATATTTCATTTGTATTTCATAGAATTTTTAATTTGTTATGCCTCATTCTTTAAATTTATGAAGATACTACTTAGTAGTTCTTTAATTCAGTTTATTTGTCAGTTATAATCTATGATCACTTTGTATTTCATTTGTATTATATTCTTGACATATGTATATATATGATTATGACTACCTGCTAAGCCTAAATAAAAGTTTTTATTTAAACGGTATTTTCTTCTGAATTAATTTGTAAATTTTTGATTAAAAATGATTAATTAATGAAGAATCAGAAAAACAATTTAGTGAACTGGTAAATGGACAATTGGTCTCACTTCATTTAACAGTGAGCACATATCTGGTCAAGGTTTAGTTGCTCTGCTTTCTAAATTAAATTAAACACGTTTTTTATTGGTCAAGCAGTACAGTAATTTATATTGGATAAAAATTTCAATTTAAAAGTAGATCTCACTATTGATTTTCACTTTTCAGAAACACCAGAAAACAGGTAGTCAACTTTTTTAATAATTTAGAATTTTTATGTTTAAATATGTCTTAGTTTGTCGTTGAAACTTCTATCAGCGTAGCTAATTTGTTAAAGAACATTGTGTTTCGTCGTTTGTTCTTTTTTCAAAACCCTCCCTCCCATTCCCTTAAGGTGGAATATGTTTGTACGAGGCGGGTATGAAATTTATATTTCATTTGTATTTCATAGAATTTTTAATTCGTTATGCTTCATTCTTTAAATTTATGAAGATACTACTTAGTAGTTCTTTAATTCAGTTTATTTGTCAGTTATAATCTATGATCACTTTGTATTTCATTTGTATTATATTCTTGACATATGTATATATATGATTATGACTACCTGCTTTTTAAATCACATGTTTTGTAGAATACTAGTTTCTGGGCAGTCACTTCTTAATGTATTTTTTCATGCATTACTTTACATCACGATTTAATCTAGGGTCAACATAGTCAATAAAAAAGTACTTTAAATGATCTTATTTTCAAATCGATGCATAATATTAAGCGGCGAAAGTCTTATCATTTTGACCATCTGTCGTTCTTGACGGTTTCATTGGCATTTAGATATTTGGCTTTGATGAAGGTAAATCATGAAAAGCGCTTTGAACGCATGGAATGTATAACTTGTTGTTCATAATCACAATAAAAAAACCCAGAAATACTCAGACTACATAACGTTTCCAGACATTTATAAGGACGTAAATATGTATTTTTTTAATCAATAAATATGCATTTTTTAACAAGGGTCATTTGTAAGGTTTTGTACTCAAATAAATCAAAACAAAAGTTCAATGGGCAAACAAAACAAACAATACAATATAAGTAGACAGTTAGCAAATTGGTTTGGTTGTCCTTCATTATCTTTATATTTCGCATTACCAAACACTTTTGTACCTTCGCTAAGGACAGTATTGATCTTGCAACTACATGTGATCGTTTACTACTTGTAGAATGCATTGTTGTTGATTTGAACTAAAAGAACCGTAGTATAAGTCTATATCTTTGATTCAGCTTTGTTGAACTCCTAAAATGATTGTGTTACATGAATTCATGCTAGAAGGTATATACATGTCATCCATTATCGGTATATTAGAATACACTGTACGACTTTTGTTCCTAAATTTTATTAAATTGAAGTATACAGATTACGTTATTTACACAGACTAACATAACTTCAATGAAGGGTAAACGAATAGACAGTAGCGCTAGCAAAGATATATACTGATACCTCTCGTCAAAATGTCACCGTTAAATGAACCAATTCGTAGTTTATGTAAAACTAGCCTTTAAGTGTGTATAGAAATTTTCTAGTACTTTAATTTATAAATCTGCAAAACCTGAAAAGAACCTAGTACGTGACGATTCTGAAAATTTAAAAGCCTTTGCACTACACCTTTAATAAGTCGTACATATTGTATTATCAAAATTGTTTGAGCCGATTTTATCTTTAACTAGTAGGATTTTCACTTTAACTGTAATTACTGGTGTTAAACTGCAGTAACCACGATTCCAATATGACGAAGGTAGAAATAAATAAAATCGTTTTCTGCTAATTTTCCATGTAAGCGTGTTGTTTCTAGAACTACTTTGCCGCCAGATTGATCTGTACGTTTTTGATGTGTGTGTTTTTAAGAATATCATATATGGTCTCGTTGACAAAATCAAAGCCATCAGAAATTTTACAAAGATAATGGTGACTCAAAAAAATGTAACTTGTTAACAAATAACTTGAAAAAAAATCTTAACTGCAGACTATTTCAATGATAAAATGACTTTGATAAAAAAAAATTATGTCCTGATAAGAACAATTGTGACAGTGCTACATCATATGTTTTTGTTCCCCACCATACCTTGATAGACGACAAAAATAAAGTATGACATTATATTGCACAAAACTGAAATTAGATTGTTTAAAATATTATGCATAGAAATGAATCTGGAACTTATAGTATATACAACTTTCAAAATTAAAATAACAAGATGTGGTATGTTTCCAATTAGACAGCTATCCACCAAAGGCCTAAAGATATAAATGCAAGCAACTACAGATCATTGTTAGGACAACCATTAACTGAATGTTGCAGGGTTAAATTTTATACACCTTCTTTTAATGAAGAAGCATCTCTGTTATTCCCATGTTAAGTATTTTTCTTATTTTCTGTATGCTCTCATCTGTGTTTGATAAACCGTCTAATATCTGCCCCTTTCAAACAACACAAGGGTGTCTAGAAATAAAAATATGGAAACCTTGACAAAGCGGGGCGTTAGTTTTAGCGTACATGATGTATAGATATGGAGCCACGTCCGCCTGTTAGAATAGGGACGTTAAATCCGATGCATCATATAGAGAGCATGCAACGCTTTCTGCGCGTTCAGAATCGTGACAATAACTCTTTAAGGGTTTAAAAGGTGATCTTTTGTAAGAAAAAATAGTCCTTTTCCAATACATCTTAATTTTCCAGTGGCTGTCAAAATTTCTTGACGGCACCTTTTATAGGACGTATTTATTGATTATTTGTTTTGGTCCTGAACGAGCATGACTATTTTAAACAACCAACAATCAATCAATCAATATAATATTCGGTTTCATTTAAAGGCATTAATTTTATCACGTTCAGCACGCACTTAGACGAAAGCACATCTTGAGCAGAACAATCGGTACCGTCAATGTCATAAGTACCCATGGGTCGTTAGGCCTGAACATTTGTTAGTGGACCATCAGTCCCAAGGTAAATCACATGCACAGTAGCAACTGATTAGGTACTAGCATTAATTATGGATATTTGTTATTGCTTATATGAAATTTGAGAAATATTCAATATATAGAAATAAACCCCTCCGTGCAAAGTTTCCAAACATTGTCCTGATTCCTGGATACTTCAGGTCCTCTATGGTTGGATCAGCTCTGCCACGTTTGTGTATGATTTTGGTATCGGGAATCACTGAAGAGACATATATGAGTTGTCGAACGAAACATCTGCTCCAGCACAGAAACATTTGTACAGTTAATGGTAAAACTTCTACCACGTCGACACCACTGTTAGTGAACTGTAAGTCCTAGAGAGTTTCACCAGCCAAGTTACCAGTGCTTTGGATTTATTGATTTTTTTTCATATAAAATTTCTAAATTATCTTATCTTAATTAGGCAATACATGTACATGTTTTTCTTCTTTAAGTATACAATATATCAATTAATTTTAACCGTAATTCTCAACTTTTGAACTTTTGAAATATGTAGAATATATGTCTACAAAGCAAAAATTAGTTTAATTTTTGGAACGCTATCAAATTTTTGAGCAATTTTTAGAGATATTCGCCATCTCCATTAACAGAAAATGTTACAATTATCACTTATAAATTCCTATTATCATGTCCATATTACGACTATCTGATAGTAAAGATACATTATCATATCTAACAAATTTCTTGGAGTCACGATTATCTTCCTTAAATTTTCGATGGCTATTATTTTTGTAACAAGGCCATAAATGATTTCAAGAAAACCTACACTCAAAAAACTCAACAGATCAATCTGGAAGCTGAGTACTTCTTGACAACATCACGTTTACACAGAGAAATTAACAGGAAACGATTTCACCTATTTTTACCTCCGCTATAGTGGGATCGTGTTAACTGCAGTTACCATGATCAGTTTAACATCAGAGTGTATTGAAATTGGTATATATCTGAATTAATCTCAAATCATTGTCAACATGCTGACAGTTTTGCATACAAGAACAATGTGCATTTTACGTAAATGAATAATTTAACTATAATTAAAACATATACATGTATATGTTCCGGACCATATGAGTATTTGGACCATTCGCGTATGGTCATGACCATATGTGTACTCATAGGGTCCGACCATACGCGTAAGGTCCGGTCGTACCACGTATGGTCGATGTCTCTGTTTCAGTTTACTTTTAATACTTCTAAACTCTTCATATGGTATGACTGTGCATTAAAAAGACGCTATCATATAGGTTATCTTATTATAAAATTATTATAATAGATAAGCTAAATAAAAATAAGACGTTTCACAAAGCTAATTTTACTTAATTGTCAAATTTATAGTTATCACATTTTTTAACGATGGTCATTACCGATGGTCACTACCGATGGTCATTACCGATTTGTTATTACGAGTGAATGGCAATAAAACAAGTATGTCGACTAAAACAAAAACAAATCCAAAAATTTCTAAATTAACTGTTACACAAGAAGTCACTGGAAAGTAACATTGTTTATTTAAGTTGTCTTGTGAATATGGTGAATTGCAGTCATTTTACGATATTTGAGATGTAGAGCTTCTTAAAAACACCGGAGACATCAGAATGACCAATGACCTCGGTATCACTATACGCCGCTGCAAACAGGCTGGCTTTTCACTCGCAAACAAAAGGTGTAAATGAAAAGGATCGTGCACAAATTTCTTGCAAATGCAAAAAACTATGATATCGTGTGGAAGTGAATGTCACCCCAAGCCTATATGCAAGAATGTAACTGTCGATGAAAACTAACTATGGCATCAATATCTAATTTTTACGTAGTTTTTGGATTATAAAATCAATTATTGTCATGTAATTACCATCAGTGTTTTTAGATAAAGTTTTTGTTTTATTGAAACGTTTATAATGTTATTTGAAAAAAAAATACCTATATGGTCCAAATACTTATATGGTCCGGCCCGTTAATAAGCAAAAGAGTATTATACTCATATTGTCCGACCATACGCGTATGGGCGGACCATATGAGTATACGCATATGGTCATGACCATATGAGTATGATCCAAATACTCACATGGTCCGGAACATATATACAATGTTGTTAAAATACCATTAAACTTTTTTTACGTAATCAAAAGTGTGTTTAGTGCGGTGTAATGTGCTATTCATGATTTAGTATAGAGAATATTGAAATTTTCACGATTTATTTGTATGAAAGTGGCTAGCTTAATCTAGTGATCTTTCAGTAAGTGGTAAATAATTGGAAATTTAGCACTGGTGAGAGCTAGGTTTTCAAAGCGTTGTTTTCAAAGGTGTTATAAACAGGAAGTCATCGTTTGATTAAGCGACCAAAAGTGAGAAAGTTTAATTTTGAAATTTAAATATCAATATCATAATCATCTTCACTATGCATTGAAAGTCATTTGTCGTTTATGTCATAACAAGATATTCTTATTTAAATCTTTATCACAAGATATGTCTGATGACAATATGACCGATTTGTATTCAGTTAATACAAGTATATTTCATTGCAGGTTGATAAACTGTTTATTTGAGTTATTCCGAGAATTATGTTTTCATCGTAATCATTTACATATTTGCACTTGACATACTTTCCGTTTAAACGGTTACATATTAGACAAGAAATTACACTTTTTAAAAAAAAATAGCTTATTTTTTCTTTGCCAGTTGATACTGAACTTTTTTTTATGTAGCTGAATATAACATAGAGCTCCTAATCATGCTAATTGAAGATAATGTGTAAGAAGAAACTCTAGTTTAAACCATCCAATTAATATTGATTTCAAGCAATGTTAGGTTGTCCATAAGTGATCCAGATGTCAATCTAAGCTCATCAGCGACAACTAATTGAATGATAAGTGGAATCAGAATATATTGCGTAATTAAAATTGTAACAAAATTTGATTAAAAATGTTGTTCATATTGTAATTTTTCCTTATTTACCAATTTTTGAACGAATTTCTCTAAATATATGACATCTAGCAACGCAATTTATATATACATATGCTAACAAAACATAGGAACAATCTGAAAAACACACAATTCAAATCTGGTTTCGACACCATGTAATTTTGAATTTAACATATTAAACGATAAAGAAAACAACTTGCTTTAATTTAAAGAAATCCATGAAAATCAAGTTTTTGAAATGAGATAAGAAAGAATCTAGACATTTTGATAACCAATTACAGGTTGTTGGTAATTGTATGATAGTGTCATTGTCAATACCTCTGATCAGCGGTTTAAACAAAATTAAATGTCACATTTAATACAAAACTTCACAAGTACGATGTTTCGTCGGATCGCCAAAATGTTTGACAAAAGATCAACGGCCTGCAACAATAAGAAAAAAAACCTATACTATATAGTCGGCTATTAATGAAAAGCAGAAAAATTAAAAATATACACCGAGATAAGAAGAACGAAAATTTACGAAGGAACGTAAAGGAAAGATACGAACGCTGAATACATCGAACCTTAAAGAATTATGGATTGAGATCAGGAAATTAGGACCTGGAAAGAAAAATACAATCATCGATAACGTAGTGAAGGATGATGGAACTTATTCTAACGACCCGAATGTAATCCGAGAAAGATGGAAAGAGGAATACTCAGAACTTTTCTCCGAAAACGCTAAAAACGCTACATAATGAGTTCATGGAGAGAATTAAGGCACTTAACAGTCAATGGGAGCTAGAATTCGAACAATTGCGAGTAAATGTAGATGATAATGAATCTCAACACATAAGTAGCATGAACGATGAAATTACGATAGAAGAAACAAAGCGATTCGAAAAGCGAAAAACGAGAAAGGTGTGGGACTGGACAATATTCTGAATGAAATAATAAAGAACGATAAACTGTTAACGGTCCTAGATCGCCTCTTTAACACTTGTTTTACGCATGGAATAGTTCCGGACTACTGGACCAAGAGTATCATTCAGCCGCTTTTGAAGAAGGGAAAAGACTATAGATCCTTTAGAATATGTATTAGCCTCATCTCAACAATACCGAAAACGTACAGCAATACTCTTAACACTCGACTTCTTGAATATCTAGAGGACAATAGTTTACTCAGCGAGGAACAGAATGGATGTCGGAGCCTCTGATCATGCTTGGACCATATATGCAGTTTGTGCACTATTACCCGAAATCTAAAGCTGGCGAATAAATACACTTTTCTTTGTTTTATCTATTTTCAGAAGGCGTTCAACTCCGTAGATCACAACCTACTTTTTTACAAACTTTTGTCGATTAGAATTCATGGAAATATGTACAAGACGACTAAGTCATCTTATGAAAAGCTTCAAGCAGCGGTACGCTTAAATGGATCTCTAACAGACTGTTTTTCAGTAGAAGCAGGCGCCCGTCGTCAAGGTGACAATTAAGCACCCACCCTGATCGTAGTGTTTGTTGACGATCTATTGACGGAAATAAGCCGCATTGGTAAAGGAATTGACATTGGAACAGATTTATTAAGCTGTTTTCTCTACGCCGACGACATTGTACTGATTTAAGATACAGTAGAAGGATAACAATCATTACTTTATTGTGTAACCGATTGGTAAAAGACATGGCGACTTAAAGGAAATACGGACAAAACGAAGATAATGCACGTACGGAAAGCTTCTAAACCTAAAAATGATAACGCGTTCCAGCTAAACAATATGACTCTCGAAACAGTCTGGAAATACAGATATATTAGACTTGTAATTAATGATCATTCGGATTATAAAGAAACAACAAACGAACTAGTTTCCAGTGGAAGCCGATCATTAGGTTCACTTGTGTCGAAATACTATGCAATGAATGGAATGGACTTTGATACATATACGAAGATTTTTGACTCGACAGTTTTACCTATACTAGAGTATGGACTCGGTGTGTGGGGACATACACGCTATGATTCATTAGAAAGACTACAATATAGAGCTGTACGTACTTTTCTCGGTGTAGGTCTAACAACGCCGATACCCGCAATCACTGGCGATATGGGATGGTATCCGATTCATCATAGAATTCATGTCAATGTTGTGCATCTTTATTGTAGACTAGTTAAATTACCTGACACTAGAATATGTCGTAAAATTTTCTTGTGGGATCAAAATATGTCTACCAGATATCATGATACGTGGTTCAATTACGCAAAGAAACTGTTTGATTCATGCGGACTCAACGATGTGAGAATCAACACATTATAACGCCATACTTAATCGATTCTGTGAAAATGCATTTAGAAAACGAACATAAACAATCTTGGTTAGACAATATTCAGCAAATGCCTAAAGTGAGAACGTACAAACTTTTTAAAATAGAATTTGAAACAAAAACTTTTCTAAAACGTTGCTTAACTAGAAGTCAGCGATCTTCTATTTCACGTATGCGTTGTGGGACATTTCCTTTAGAAATCGAAAAGGGACGAGTTAGAAACATTCCAGTAGAACGCAGAACTTGTAAAATGTGCGATACAAACTCCGTTGAGGACGAAATACACTTTGTGATCCACTGTCCAAAATAAACAGAGAAAAGAAACAAACATTTTGAAAATATTTGTGTAACATTCCGTAATATATCTGGTCTTTCTGACACTGATAAACTGTGTGAGCTTCTTTCTAACCACAAACTTAGCAAACTCGTGGCAAATTCTATAGCAGACTGTTATAAGTCAGAAGTATAACACTATGATCATTTGATTTGAAATTATTTATCTTATCTTTTTTTGCAATTCGTTTATATATATAACATGACACTAAGTTTTATGAACAATGATAAAGTCTCTTAGATATATATATATGTTAAATAACGATTCAAACAGTGCATCATAAGCCTATTTGGCTGGCTGAAATTTTATATTATGTATTTAATGTAACGATATACTTTATATTCAGGTTGCACTATAATAAACAATTCTTCTTCTTCTATACATGTATCATATGTAT
The DNA here is from genome assembly GCF_963676685.1 of Mytilus edulis. Lineage (NCBI taxonomy): Eukaryota > Metazoa > Mollusca > Bivalvia > Mytilida > Mytilidae > Mytilus > Mytilus edulis. The sequence goes on along the minus strand of NC_092349.1, from coordinate 36,066,764 downwards.
CTTGTGGAGACAAAATTCTGGCTTGTTTTCTGTAAAAACACTCTTGCATCATACCATGATTATGTATTGTCACGTAAATATGTAATATAGACTTAGTTTACGTCGTTATTGGATAACAAGTTGCAGTATGTGATCACGCCATTATTATTTAACAGTCAACCTAAAACAAAACTTAGTTTTGATTGAATAATACAGCGATCAAACAGCTGGCCTATTTTAAAACGCAACATGGGAATTCTATTTAGGTTTATGTTTGTTTAAATGCTTGTGTCATTTAAGTTCATGTCATTCAGTGAAAATATACACTGTATTCATTAAAAGAAGAAGGGAATTTCTTAACTGTATCTTGTGTATTTGCTTTCCTTTTTTAAACTTGTTAAAGGGTATGTGATATTGATCTTGTTTAACTTATGGAGATTTTCAACAAACTTATACTTTTATCGTTAAATTGTATGCTTAGATCATTTCCTCTCTTAGTGCCTATGCTGTCTCATGTATACATAATAAATTGAAGCAAAGGTAAAAATGACCTCAATTGCACAGTAATGAACAAAGCATTTCAATTCATTAAATCATAGCTCTAAATTATATATGGTATCATTATACGCGTAATATTAAGAATAAGAGGAGAGAAAACTACCATGAAAAGTTAACGTCTCCTTCAACCAAAATTGATGTGTGAAAACATGTTGCGACCAACAATTTCGTTAACTTTTTTTTTTTGGATCAAAGACCCCAAATCAAAAGAACCTGTGGTTCTATTACGCAAATAGCAATATCAAAAGCTCACACACATCAAACGAAAGGATCACAACTGTAGTATCCTGACTACGTACATGCATTTTTTTATGTAGAAAATTGTGAATTTAACCAGGTTCTATAGCTAGCTTAATCTCTCACTTATATGACAGACGCATCAGATTCCATTGTATTGACAAATATGTGTGAACAAAACAAAAATAATAGGTTATTATGTCAAAAATACCGGTACAGAAGTCAATATTGTGTAATAAACTTAACAAAAACAAGCAAGAATGCATATATACAAAGCATATCAGCAAAAACCAAAGACAAGAATACCAAAATGTACTATAGCACAATACAATGATGGGATGTACAAGAACCGAATCAAGTCAAATAGATACTGTCAAAATAGTCTAAACAGTAAAAGGAATAATTTACAAAGACAGTTAAAAGAATACTATAACATGTTGTTAAAAGGATAAACAACGCCAGTACCTTGAATATATAATTTGTCGACCACCGTGTATTCCTTCTGAAGTTGATATGTTATATTAATCAACAAGGTCTTAGTATCTTCTGATGAACTTTGAAAAAAAGGACACAACATTCTTAAACATACCGCTGTTTCATAAAATGTCCCCATAAACACCGATGACGTTTTACAAATTCTGAGTAGTAGTTGCAAGTTCTTTAATACTGAATAAGTTGGGAAATGAACAATTCATATGCAAGTGAATTTGTTATATTGCTACTGAGGTGGGGGAAATCGTTAAGTTGGTCATAGATTATAGTACGAAGATTTATGACAATTTCAAAGTATAAGTCTAATATGATACAGGGAAAGCTATGTCTGTTGTTCTTTTTCAATTCAAGTCATTTCTCTTTTATCAAAACTTGTAAAACAAAAAAGTTGGTATTTATCATGGTGCTTGGAGATATTAAGTTTGATGTCGATAAGTGGGACTCTAAATCTCACAACATGTGGAATGTAACAATGTCATCTTAACAGATGTTTCAAATAGTATGTCATAATTTGAATATAAAGCAAATAAAGTAAAACTATCAATATCATATTATTTTTACTATACATTATAGTTAAATTTGTCCTTCAGACACTATTATTTACATTTATTTCTTGATATGGTATCCGAATTCAATCTTCCTCATAACAAATGTCTCATGACAGATAGACCGAATTGTATCCAGTTTTAAGTATCACACTCTGTTGAACTATTCATTTTCATTTCTATTCCGAAAGAAATATTTTCTCAGACATCATTAGCTTATGTCATGCTTTCTACTTAAATTTATTAAACGTTTAAACGTTAAGCGATCGACTACATTGTCTAAACAAACATAGCTAATCTATAAAAATTGAAAACGTAAACAGAAATTCGATGTTTCAATTTGGTTCGTGAAGAACAACACTGATTCAAATACAAATACACGTAAGATTATTAATCATTTGTGACGATTTGTATCTCTAATCTTTTGATCATCGGACCTGTAATATCAATTTCTAATTAAAAGAAGTGTCTACTATAAGAACAGTAAATATATCATGCGAAGTCGTCATTATATAGTATAGACTTTGTTGACATCGTAATTCAATATTCTATTTAGATATGAGAACAGGCTATTATTATTTAAAATCCAACCTTGGTTGAATACATGAATTGTTCCCATGTTCTATCAATTGCCTTTTAATCAAATGCATAATGTAATATATTGGAAATTGGAAATTGGAAAAGAATTTCATTACTATATCTTGTGCATTCGTTTTCAATAGTTCAAGAAAGGATATGTGGTATTGTTTAATTTTACGTTTTGAGATTTCTATAAATTATTTGTTTTATCTAAAAGGTATAGATATGTCCTTTTGGTTCGTTCATCCTACAAAATAAAGAGCATGTGCATGAACCTTTTATTCGGTAGTATGGAAAAAGTAGAAGAAACGAATGCATATAATGACTTAAATTTGTATATCGTATTTATATAAACCCTTAAAGCAGATAGGTTTAAAGTGCGCATATTCGCTCTCTTCTTTAACAAAACGTATGCTAGAAAGACTTGGTACGTTTAAGAGATTTACAATTGTATCTGAAGATCGACACTAAAATACTGTCACTTACGACCTTCAATTCCCAATTGTCATTGCCAACAATGTAAATGCAGTACTGCACTGACCATGCTAGTCCAATACTGATAAAATTTCAAAATTTCAAAATCAAATATTCTAAAAATTCTAATGACGTCGATTAGGCAGAGTACTTTCTCAATGTCGATGACTGTTAACCATTCAATTGACAACATACAATCGAAAGAGGCATTACTTATTATGTTAATAGAGATTTCGGTGTAATACTTTTATACCGAAAATTATTTTCGACAAGGTGGCATTTACAAACTTAGACAAAACTGCGCTTTTTGCTTATATCCTTCTCAAAACCAGGTGAACTGGTGTACAATGTCATTTATTTGATTTAATGTAAAATAATAGATCAACAATTGTTTCTTTTACCCACATTATATTTGTCTTTTTTATTTTTTTGTGGGTTTTTTCAATTTTTTGTTTTGCCACGATTTGTGATGGACTCATTGATTTGTGAAGTTTGAACAAGGGCTGGCTACTGTTGCCTCTTATTCATACATACATGTATGTTCGTGAGGGATTTATATACATGTCACAAAATCAGCTTCGTCCATGCTTTCTTCAGGAACTTTCCTCACTGTATAATGAGTCGGTTTATTAATCGGAGTTTTCTTATTTTATGTTTGGGTGTTCAGTAGGCCCACCAGCGCACTTCATTACCTTTTTTAGGAGGCGTGTCAGATGAAAATATTTTCTGAATCTTTCTACATGTCCTTGTTTGTTAACATCGTAATTCAATATTCAATTTAAGTATGAGAACAAGCTATTATTTTTTTTTAAATCCAACTTCGGTACAACACATGGATAGTTCCGATGTTCTATGAAATTGCATTTTAATCAAATGCAAATGTAATATATTGAAAATTGGAAATTTTTTCCGATTAAAAAAAATGTTTCTTTTATTGCATGCTATGTATGATTCAACTTTTTGATACAGATTGTTTTCATGTGTCAATTTAAACTGTTTTATGTTATTTATATGTTTTCATATTCCGTCAAAAGCTCCTTAGAGCGTGTGTTGTATATTTTTCACTTATGCCGACTCAAAATAAAGTGTTCTTATCTATCTTATCTCATCTTATCTGTTTGTATGTGTGATCATTAGATGTGCGTGAGTAGTCTGACCAGCCGATCCCAAACATTTAATTTCCAACGTGCATTTTCACATTCTGCTACTCACTATTGTCAAAACAAATTTAATTTAGGCGTTTATAGTTTTGTTCTGAAATCTAAAGTAATTTCACATGGATATTGATGAAATTGCGCTGAACGAGAATATTTTACAAGTCCGGCAGAAAGGAATGTGGTCAATAACATGCTGATTGTGATGACGAACGATGAAACTTGTTATTTTTTTGCCTCATCATGATATATATATATAAAGACAGAAAATGACAGCATGCATATCAAATTCTAGTTTAAATGAATTATTTGAAAGTGTAAATGTAAAAGTGTATACTCAGTACAGTATAATAATGTCTGTGTCTAAAGAGAAATAACTGTTGTCACATTAAAGATCTTTTCAGAAATTATGTAGAATACAGATATACGTCATACAATAGAATCTTTAAAACTTGCGATAAAAAGGGCAGAATTCTTATACAATTGACAAGGAGAGGGAATGTGTTATTACCAAAATAATAACTAGTATTTGTTTCAGTTGATTCTGAATTCCTCAAGAGCCTTTCGTGTAAAAAATTGGTTTACTTGTAAATGTGCAGAGTCCATTCTTGTGAATAAATAAAGGCAACAGTAGTATACATCTGTTCAATTAGGCCAAACACTCAGGATTACAAACTGTAATTAATAGTTATCCCACATGGACGCGGTGTGTCAGTGTGACATCACCTCAATGGCCGGAGGACAAAGGGTGAACTTATACTGACACACCAAGTCCGAGTGGGATAACTATTTTACATCCCAGCTGTTTTACAATTCATAAAAGCCAGTTTAAAACGCCTCACAACCATTATAACATACTTTATATATTACTATATGATGCATACCATTTATGACCCTCGAACACGATGAGTAGATATCAAACGATGTCAACTCGCCCCACTTGCCAATCGGCCCATACTATTTCGCCACTTTATAAAAAATAAAACCGCCCCACTCTTGTTTACCGACCCTCCCCACTTTTGAAAAAGTGTAAAATCAAATTGAACAATCAGTCTGACAACTCACTTCTTAATGGAAAATGTTTAAACCCAACTGAATAAAGGTTTGCCAACTCGTGCCACTTATACATAAACTCATCCTAGATACCAGGAATAAAATTTTATATTTACGCCAGACGCGCGTTTCGTCTACATAAGACTCATCGGTGACGTTTGAATCCAGGAGCGGATCCTGGATTTTAGATTAGGGGGGGGGGGGGGGCGCGCAAACTTTTATATAATATTTCGAGGCGAAAATTTTTGAGGTAAAACTATTGAAATATTCTTCTAAAGGAGTGGAATATAAGTATTTTAGACTATTGTGAGATTTAATAAGCGAGAAATTAAAGTTTCAAGAAGAAACCACCTAAATCCACCCTGACAACAATCTACAATCACTAGTGACTACTGACTGACGGATTGACGGACAGAGGTGAAACAATATGTTTCTGTTCCGCGAAGAACCTTCGAGTTATGATGACAAGGTATCCTACAAATTAGAAAAATCTACAACAATCTCCTAACACCCCTAACTTATGCACTAAGAGATTCATATTGCATATATATTTGTTTATAAAGCTGCAGCCCAAAAAACAGAAGCTGAAGATCATTTTATTTTGATTCTGTGTTCCTATGCAAACCAATCTACAATCAAGACATGCACCAGCACTTGTTGTAAAATGATCTATAGAGCAATATCAGGTAATACATATCTCAACCAATCCTTGAAAGACACGATGCTGGTAGTTGTGACAAAACGAAATACAGAAACATAACAAAAATAAATAACCCTTGTTTGCAGATCGTCAATGTGACTATAAAAGCCAATTTTACATGGTTTCAATAATGTGAAATGAAACCGGTTCACTTAAGAATGACTTTAACACTCCATAACACCAGCCCAAACAAACTTGGTTAAGACAATGGAAATGTGAAGAGTTGACAGATAGACGGGCGGACCGACGGAAGCAGAGTGAGACGAGACAGATCACAACAGCTCACCTGACCAATAATTATATTAGATTTTGCAAACGAAAACTTCTTCTTTCCGCCGTGATTTTTAATTGTCCTTTTCATAATATTTGTTTTTACATGTTTTGATTTTCGGTGGTCGTGCCAGACTTTATATACATGTGTTCGCCACAAACCACTAAAATCAGAATGAGATGCATTTGCGAAGTTGTGTTTATTTTCTGGGGTTCCCATGGATGTAATACGGTACATAATTCGGCAAAATTTTCAGGTTGCAAGTAAGAAATATATAAAGACACAGAGATACAAATTATAAACTAACCTTTCACTTGAAACAGTATTTCTATCGTTCATTACGGACATTAAGAAAGCATCTCATCTGGAATGTTTTCTTGACCGTGCCATAATGGAATTGTGAAAGGGAGGAAGGGCTAGGGATGTTTTGGAACTTCGATTATCAAAAAGATTGATTATAAAAACCGCAAATACAATATCAAAATTGTGTGTACTTAAACTGCTAAATACCTATTTATTTTTTCATCAAACACACCTCCGCCTTTGACACCTTCCATTGGAAGTATATATAATATTTATAGAACTTAAATAAATCGTAGGTCAGTTGATTAGTAATTACGTTGATTCTGTTAAACTGACTGTTTTATATACTTTGAATGTTAAAAAAGATTGAATGGTCTCTTCTGATACTCAAATAAGTTGAAGACAACCCATGCTTTGCAAATTTTAGGGGGGCGCACGCCCGCCACGCCCCCGCCTAAATCCGCCCCTGGAATCAAAAAATGTTTAAAAGGCCGAATAAAGAACGAAGTTGAACAGCATTGGGGACCAAAATTCCTAATAGTTTTATCAAATACAGCTAAGGTAATCAATTCTTGAAGTAGAAAAGCCTTAGTTTTACAAAAATTTAAATTTTTGTTAACAGTTAATTTATAATTATGAACATATCGATGATAACTCAAGTCAACACAGAAGTGCTGACTACCGGGCTGGTGATATCCTCGGGGAAATAATTCTCCACCAGCAGTGGCATCGACCCAGTTGTTGCAAATAAACTCATCATAGATACCAGGAATAAAATTTTATATTTACGCCAGACGCTCGTTTCGTCTACATAAGACTCATCTGTGACGTTTGAATCAAAACATGTTTAAAAGGCCAAATAAAAGACGAAGTTGAAGAGCATTGAGGACAGTAAGTAACAGATCAGACACTTCAGGGTATAAGTTGTGAAAAAACAGCACATAAATTAAAACTACTCTACAAAAGGTAAAATATAATAAATCTAAAGTTTACTGGTATGCATGAAAATACAGTGTGCTATTGGTTTATGCCATAGGGTAGTGATCAGCGTCAAGTGGGGTAGTAAGTCTATGATTTACTAATTACCGCTGGCTATCATGCTTGCTGTGTGAAACGAAAAGCCGAGTGTGTACGTCTTTCTTGTCAGTACAATAGCCTCTACACTACCAAGACTCCTGCAGTGCCTTCCCGCAACAGTGCACGTGAACTAATTTCTAGTACCTCAGGTTTAATTGCAGGATATCTCATAGCAACAAGAGCCCTAGAGATGTAGTGGGTAGGGCCAACGGTGTGTGGATATGGGTAAATAGTCGGTTAGATGAGAGTAGTAGCCCAGTAAGGCAACTCATCTAGGAGATAATAAACTTCGAAAACAAACCTCGATAGAATGGGTCCATTAGCTCAGGACAGCAGGCCTTCTAGAGCATGGAAACCTTGAACACAAATTCTCTGGCTCTCCAGGTTGGAGTGTTGGGCATGTGGTTAACTCTTCAACCCTGTAAAAACTAATAAAGTTACAGAAACCATAACAAATACCTTAAATTACTCTCTGTTATAGGTTCAACGGGGGACTCAAACAAAAGCTGAATGCCTTCTAGTGAAAACCCTATTGTAGAAACTAGGAAAATAAATACGAGACTTCTAGGACATAAAACAGAAATACATCAAAGAGCCTGGAATGTTTAAACTATGTACGAAACATCATAGACTGCACCGGTCATCAAAGAAAGCAACACTATAGATTGGACATTCTTGGTGTGCGAGAATGTCGTTGGACTGGCTCAGGAAAGACTAGAACAAACAGTGGAAATATCAACTTTCAATCTGGACCCACTGACAGATATATTGATGATTTAGCAATAAATATATGCATTTGAAGTTCATTTAATTTTTATTGGCTATTGACTGGATACAAAGACATATAACATCAGATAAGAACGTGAAGACAAAGGCCTAGGGTATCCAGTGAACCATGTTTAACCAGCTAAAAAGCCTTGGTTTTGTTGATGACATTGCCTTATTATCAACAACGAGTGAACACCTCCAAGAGAAGACCAACATACTAAACAACTATACAAATCAAACTGGTCTGAATGTTAATACCAAGAAGACCAAGGTAATGTCAATAAACACTATAAATGCAACACCAATCACAATCAACGATCAGCCAGTGGACAGTGATTTCACTGACCTTGGAAGCATCATAAGTATAGATAATGGGGCAGGATAGAATAAAAAGGCAAGAATATCTAAGGCACATTTAAAAGACTTCATACAATCTGGAAGTCCAACCAGTATAGTCAAAGGATCGAACTGCGAATCTACAACAGCCATGTAAAATATGTCCTTCTGTATGGTTTAGAAACTTGGCGTGTTTTAGTTAGTGACCTTCAAAAGGTAGATGCATTCCATACTAGCATTCAAAATGAAGACTTCTCATACGTTCAGGTATTTCACATCCAATTTTTTATGGAAATATTCTTTATAAAGCACAAAGGTGTCAGTATTCACTTAAAAAAATAACAAAACTTGTGAATAGACTTATTAAGAAGGGATATAGTTACGATACAGTTGTCAGGTCGTTAAAGATTGCATATTTTGGCGTTAATATTGATTCACTTATAGGGTCTTTGCATCGGAACTAAACATATTTATTCAAATACCAGTTGTTGTTGTACAGCTCACTTTATATTTTACTGCATTTTTTAACACTGTGATACACTGTACTTATAAACTAACGTAACCTCTCGATGAATAATTTTCGTACATCCCCTTATTTAATATGCAGCGTAGACTTTTTAAAATAAGTTATTCCAATAACTGCTAATAAATCGAATGCTGTAAACTAATAATAGTTCGAGAACATTGATTGAACGCTTCTTAGAATCATTAGGTCAAACAGTCCTCACAATTCCACTCAGCGAGGTAGAAATTGAAATATTATACACGAACCACATAAAAAAGATACGAACAAGTCATATAGTCACATTACTGAAAAATTATTACACCAGGGTTTTCGATATCACAAACTAGTCAAAACATTTACTAAATTTTATCATCGGTATAAGGACATCATTCGTAAATATAGCTCAACATGCAGACTTCTTATACGTTCAGGTATTTCACATCCAATTTCTAATGGCAATATTCTTTATAAAGCACAAAGGTGTCAGTATTCACCTCAAAAACTAACAAAACCTTTGAATAGACTTCAAGGGATATAGTTACGATACTGTTGTCAGGTCATTAAAGATTGCATATTTTAGCGTTAATATTGATTCACTTATAGGGTCTTTGCATCGGAACTAAACACATTTATTCATAAACCAGTTGTTGGCATGACACGGGTTAAGTTCTTCTCATATATGTTATGATGGTATGATACTAAACCCCTAACGGGAAGGATTGTGCCTGATGTTCATATAATGAAATCGTAATCTTTCAGTCAGTTTAATTGAAGTCTGGAGCTGGCATGTCAGTTAAGTGATATTAGTCTGTTGTTATTTATGTATTATTGTCATTTTGTTTATTTTCTGTGGTTGCATCTTCTGACATCAGACTCGGGCTTCTCTTGAACTGAAGTTTAATGTGCGTATTGTTATGCGTTCATTTTTCTACATTGGCTAGAGGTATAGGGGGAGGGTTGAGATCTCACAAACATTTTTAACCCTACCGCAGTTTTGCGCCTGTCCCAAGTCAGGAGCCTCTGGCCTTTGTTAGTCTTGTATTATTTTAATCTTAGTTTCTTGTGTACAATTTGGAAATTAGTATGGCGTTCATTATCACTGAACTAGTATATATTTGTTTAGGGGCCAGCTAAAGGACGCCGCCGTGTGCGGGAATTTCTCGCTACATTGAAGACCTGTTGATGACCTTCTGCTATAATTTTTTTTCTATGGTCGGGTGGTTGAGTCTTTGGAACACTCCCCATTTCCATTCTCAATTTTAGCTGCCTAAGAAACATCAACAGAACATTCTTGCCAAATAAGATAAGTAACAGAGCCTTTTGGAGAAATGTAATGCAAGAGCATAACAGCAGAAATCAAACAACGAAGATTGAGATGGTTAGGCCATGTACTGAAAATGCTACAACACCGCACACCTAAAACAGCTTTATATTGGACACCACAAGAAAAAGGAAACCAGGAGACCAAGAATCACCTGACGAAGAACTGTTACAGAAAAATTTGAAGCAATCGGTAACACCTTGGACCAAAGCCCAGGACGTGTCTTAGAACAGAGAGAGGTAGAGGCAGTTTGATGTGGCCTTATGTCCCACTGGGGATGTAGAGGATAAGTAGTTTTGACAGTGTTAAACTTTCGATAATAAACCCTTTGTTATTGCGTTTTTATTGATAATAATGTAGCATTATTCGGAATCGTTTAACTCTTTCAACGTTGTGCCAATACCCATTTTGCTCGCTAATCCCTACCTTTTTAGTATTATCATACGATGTTTAAATTTTATTAAATCTTAGTTATTTTTCAACAGTTTTTTTTAAAGAAAAAAGGTGCCAATGTAAAAATATGTAGCAAAAATCTAGAGATAATCATATCTCGTAAACAATGGAAAGTTTTTTTTTCATTTTTTTCTGCTTTTTTAGTTTCGTTACTAATATACTATTATTCTATGATAACAGTCTTAATCAATTTTATTTTCATCAGAGGAGCGAACATCCTAAATGGAATTGTCATAACGATGTCATTTTTATCTGTACATTTACATTTTCTTTATTTATTATTTTGTGGACGGACGACGCTTTGCGTTTAACTTACGTAAAGTAAATGAAATCCTCTAGTTTTCAAATGTATCTACCAGTTTGAGCTTTGGTAAAGTTGATTATCATTTATTGAAACCTATTTATTTAGGTGACATAGAGGTTTGGCTAGGTGCAAGTGAATTAACTGTCGATGAACGATTTTAGTGGAACAATAACGCCACCTACTGTGAGTTTACAGACTTTGGATCAAGCGAGCCCAATGTTCGTTATTACGAGCACTGTCTAGCCACTCACTTGTACAGAGATGGCAAACTTCATTGGTACGATAGGGCATGTGCTATATTGAACTTCTTTGTCTGTGAGAAAAAATATTCACTCATTTATATCTGTGACACTGATATGATAGAAACCAACACATTGAGTTTAACGTACCTAAACCGTGCTGTATATAGTGAAAAAATATGTTTATGTTCTAATACATTCCTCAACTAGACATACATTCAACAGTGTTTTAAGTTGTGCTATTGCACCACAGTCTGTCGGATAAAACAGGGTCAGGCACTCACATCCAAACTTAACAACGACTCATTATATGTATTCCTGTCAAAATCCTGTACTCCATTGATTGTCGTTGGTTGCTCTCTGTTTTATTGGTATTTTGTTAATTGTTTTGTCATACATCTTGCCATTGTCTGACATAATATCTGTTAAAACGTAACAGAAATAATCAGTCTGTTGTGTACAGAATTTGGTTGATTAACAAAGTGACATTTGCCAGCTTTTGAACTTCAAGCAACGTCTTTGGCAATCTAGATCCCTCTTTCAAAGGTTAAATTTTGACAAATGGTAAAGGATTATTAAACCATATAAATAATTGTGTGACAAATGTAAACATGGGCACATATCATATATTATAAAGTATGACTAAAGGCATACAAAATTACACACCTACATCTTTTTCCTGGCGAGAGTGGCATGGAGAAAAATTACATAGCACAACTTTTTACATAAAAATTACCTTTTTTGGAGTAACATAAATATATATAAAGACAATATGAGTTTGATGCTCCAGCTTGCCTCCCTTAACACGTGTAAACCAATTTATCATGATAATTCTCATATATCATGTATATTTTCAGTGTTGGACCGACATCTGTTTTTATTCGAGTGCAACTGAAGAGAGGAGAATGATACCAAAAGGGACATTCAAAATCAAACGTCGCAAATAAACTAACAGTGTCGTCATGTCAAAAAAGACGCTCGTTCGTGGTATTGTAAAAATTGTGTCAGCCAGAAAATAAAAATAAAAAATGTCTTGATTCTTATTCAAATAAATGTATGAATGTTTTGGATATTCGAAAATCACCTCTATCATTGTGCATGCCAGCTAGCACAAAAAACATTCTTTCTTTTATTTGTTTTCTATATTTCAGCAAGAAAATGACAACATTACCGATTTTTTTATTTGTACAACAACCAAGCTGGTAGAAGAGACTAATGAGTTTATATGGAAATGATATAGCTATCATAGATACAACTTACAAAACCTTAAATTACAGCTTACCACTTTTTTTCATTTGTGTCCAAACCAAAATTGGCTGTACCATTGCTGCATCTTTCATCACCGCTACTGAAAGCCAATCTGCTATAAGAGAAGCATTGAAATTAAACAAAAATTGGAATGTTAATTGGAAAACAATTTTTTTTTATGCCAGATTATGATAATCGAGAAATAGATGCAATTGAAGGCCTATTTGAAGGTATGAGCTGAAAAATATCTGTGTATGTAATTGAATTAACTGTTATCTAAGCTGTAAAAAAAATGCAGTAGAATTCGTCATTGCCGTTAATGTAATCCCACATCACCAACAAATCTAAAAATAATCTAAAAAAAACCAGTTTGATTAGTGCAAAACAATTAACACAGTAACAAAACAACAGTCTGATGTATATAAATTTCTTTAAGATGATGGTTTAATGCCACTAGAGAACTGGTTGTGCTATTTCATGTCCACCACACAGAGGCAACAATTAGATAAAAAATCATAACTGAGCTAATCTACGTCGTTAAACGACTTAGCTAAGTCGTTTTAACGAGTTGGATAAGTTGTTTAAACGAGCTAGCTTAGTTGTTTAAACAAGTGAGAGAAGTCGTTAAAACAAGTAAGCTAAGTTGTAATAACAAGATGAATATGATAATTCGTTATACCAACTTAGCTGAGTCGTTATAACAACTCAGCTTAGTCGTTATAACAACTTGAAAAAAAACTCCACTCTGACATTAATCGGCTTCCTTATGTTTTCATATAAAAAAACGCAATATATGCAGAAACGTCTAAATGACGCCCTTGGACATAATGGCTAGACATAGGGAATACTTTCTAAAAAAATTGTTAGGTCATGATGTTCGTGAAAATAACCCCATTTAGCCATTATTATGAACTTATAGATAGTGTGTATCTTTTTAATATGTTAATTTTGTACTATAAATGCACATTGTCTATTCATATCACATATTTTAACTAATCGTAAGGAATGGAAAAAAAAACGTTTGGACATATTAGCTAGAATGCGATTTATCAAACTTCTGCTTTATGAAAAAGAAATGTTTATCTTTTTCAGAACTTTCTATTAAGTATAGTTTTAATATAATACGTATATTATAATGTTATAGTGATATTAAAGAAATCCGAAATTTTGATAAACTTTCCGCATAACATATAAAGACAGGTTCCTCTGCTGAGTATTTCTTTGAAGACTTGGTTCAAATTATAGCAAACGCAAAAAAGTATGATATTAGACTATGAATTAAATTAAATAGGAAGTTGATGTACCAAATATCGCGGGTTTTTTTGGCAAAATTACATCGAAACAAAGAAAAAAGCATTGTGTTCAATCTGAAAATGTTGTGCTTGACAAGCGATTATTAACGTAAAAGTGCGATTTGTGTGATCAATAAGATAATGTATGTTACAAAAATTCAAATAGTTAAGTTAAAATTAGAAAAAAATGTCAATGCCTTTCTGTAGATACATGCATGTTGATGGATTTATTTTGTATAAGCGAATGGTTCCTGTTTTAAAATCATATTATAGCGTTTTTTTAATCAAAACGCACTACCGTGCGTCACGTCTAAGCGCTTACACACATGTTTAACTCTGTCACATTGATAATTCTATATATGTATGTCCGCAGCCAGCAGTCAGCAGCTTATAGTACAGTATAACTCAGTATTAGTTTCATATGTAGGATATTCTATACTTAATCCTGAAGCATCACCGGTGAGATACTAATTGTTGAAATACGTATCAAATGATATACATTCACATTGGTACTGTTTAGATTATTATTAAAATTGAGTTTTGACTTTAACTCAGAATTTATTTGCTGTTTTGAAATTGAAGTAGAAAAACAAAAGAGAACAGAGGATAAGTTAATTAATGATTTTACTTGTTGAGTTAATGTTGTAAAATGTGTTTGTCTACTAGAATAAGATAATTAACGGTTTTTTCTTCAAATTTCACTTTAAATCGGCAAAATGTGCTACCTTCCATTTAAGTAACAATGAGAAAGGGAGTAAAAACTGGATAATGAAATTAATCAATTCATTTGTGATACCTCGGTGTTTTATGGGGATGACAACAATCACGAAATTACGTTTTAAATTGTTTGTGTTTTTACACTCATCAAGTTTATTGAGAATTACAATAACTACCCATCTCCGAGACCGAGTACGACTATAAATACTATAGGTAAGTTACAGGGGTGATTCAAAAATAATTCCTACACTTCATAAATTTTTGCGTTGCAATGTGATAGGACAAAACCTTTCATCTAATTGATTTTTTACTGAAGGGTTGAAGAAAACGCTATTTTTATTCTTACAGATTTGTTTTCAATATCTATCGTTTCGTGTTATCTGATCTCGTGTATACGTTCTCTGATCTAACTGATGAATAATTTAAAGGGAATTGAATAATCATCCGTGTACATTATATAATAACATTATATAATAATACTATAATTGTTCATTTTTTAATTTACCTTCTTTTTTTTAAGCAAAATTTTACACCATTGTACATGTAAATAGTCTTGGCGAATAGGATAACTATTTTCTATTGAATGATTGTAAATGCATTCTCTTGTTCGCATTTAATTTATGTATGAGAAAACACCACAAGTTACGTGAATGATTATGAATATTTAATCTGCATTAACTTTCTAAGTCATTCCAATCATTCCCTTGCAATTGTTTGTCTTATTTTAAAATTGTACAAAAACAAGTTCGACAAATAAACAAATTACGCTTCTTTTCTCCAAATAGACAAATCTACAAGATCTTTAACCTTTCAATTACGCAGTTGGTTTTTTTTTCAATTGAAGCAATTGAAAGAGTGTTATATCTCATCTTTTCTTCTAACAATTTAAAAAAAATTATAAAATTGAGAACAAACGATACAAACGGTGACAAACGCAGAATGATGACAAACTTCACCAGGTAAGTAGATCAAAATGTAACGTAAAAAGAAGGAAAAATCAATACGACGGAACTAAGTAGTGTGTGGAATGAAGATTGATGAGATATGGAAGAATCTTCAGAGGGGAAATACTATATTTGATAATGTGTAGCCGTATAACTTTTTTGTAATTGTATTTCTGGAACTGTGCATTTAAAGGGAATGTATTTAAGTTTCCTTGTTTTAATTGTTTGAAATATGTCATTCATCTACCCTTTATAGCTTTCGATATGCTTTATGGTTTTTGCTCATTGTTGAAGGCCGTACATACTAAACATTTTGTAGGTTAAACCTTTTAAGTCATTTGGTATCTGGTGGACAGTTGTCTCAGTGGAAACCATACCACATCTTGATTTTAAATAATCCCTTGTTTTATGATTGTTTGACTTTTCTTATTTTGTTCTTCCTAAAAATAACGTAACACAAAAAAATCGATGTTCAAGTCAAAGCTCATATTTTAGATGAGCAATGAAACATATATCAATAAGGCCTGTTGTTTTCATAATGTAGATTTTTTTTAATTGCGAAACGACAACATTGAACCATAACAGTTCATCACTTTTAGATGAATATAAATTCACACCTAGGCTTTAGAGCAGAATTACTATAACAGAAAACCGAGTTTTCGTTGAACATGTTATTGGTCAGTTGAATTGCTATAATGAAATAATTGATAAATTGGAAAAAAGTTATAAATTTAAAACAAATGAAAAAACTGAATTGGCAGAACATAAAATTGAGAGGATTGAACATACCAAGAGATTGAAATCAAAAGAACCACTAAGAAATATAGACGTGTTGATTAAAGGAAAATCATTGGTAAAAGATCTGGAACGAAGAAAAATATACAGAAATAAACAGGTGAAAATTAGTACACTGAAAGAAAAAACGATAAAAGGGGCTAGCAGCTTTATTCAATCACAAAGTAACAATAATGGGGTTATACAAGTAGGTTCTAATGATTTAGATTTTGAGGACAGTGTAGAACAAGTTATTCCTCCTTTACTGGAATTATTGAAAGAAACAAAAGAGAGTATGCACCCTGACTGCAACATCTTTGTAGGAGAAATTTTGCCTAGATTCTACCAAAAAAGAACAGAAACTCGAAAATTTGACGAAAAAAGGGTAGACTTCAATAAAATCCTTGAAAATCACACTGAAGAATATGGATTTAAAATCATTAGACAGAAAAACCTGACTCGAAATGACTTCATGGATGGAGTACATCTGTCTTTCGAAAAGAGGGTTCCTACATACGTCCGAAATTTAAAGGAAATTTTGAACCCAATATTAGGAATCAGTTCCGGGAACAATTAACAAAGGAAAGAAAGAGTCCAGTTCAACCGATGCTATAATCAGCAATATAGAATACGAAACCGATATCAGTCATACTCAAATGGACACCAATATACAGACTATAATGATATCCAATATCAAAATGGGAGGGAATATCCAAGTTATCAAAATGAGAGGGAACAACTGAGAAATCAGAACGAGAAAGAATATCAAAGATACCCAAATGAGAGGGAATATCAAAATAGACAGGAAAGTTATACATGTTATAGACATATTCAAACGGATCAAAACTACCCGTACCAATCAGATGAGACAAAAAATGTGAATCATGAAATGGTAACACTGATGAAACAACTATTAATAACATTGTCTTTTACTTATATATCTTTTCAAAATCATAAACAACATGAATAACGCTGAAAATTAAATTTGGACTGTAACAATTTATTGTTTTGCATTTATCGTGTATATCAAATTTGGGTAGCTACGGTGTACATTTTTGTTAATAATTAATCGGTAAATTGACGTCCAAAGATTTGCTGAGGTGATTACGGCTTTATTATTTCAACTGTTTCTTAACAGAAAAAGGAGAGAAAAGAAAGAAGGAAAACATGAGATTTAATTATTTTTGACTTGTCTATTTTAGAAATACATGAAGTACAATATGTTTTGCGTTGACCTATGCTTATATGTTTGTTGAAACTCAAAGAAAACAAAGATAAAATATTATCTTGATATTGCTAGATAAAATTAGTAATTCATTCATCTACATGTATATAGGATCAATAGGATCCCTTTCAAATTATTCATATTTTATTATTCATAAGGACAAAAAAATACATTTGTTGGTTTTTTTTTATAAGAATTAACTTACATTGTTCGGTTTACACAGATATATATAAGCTAAACACCAAGAGAACAATATTTACACTAAAATGAAAAAAATGTATTTGAATTTAATTGTACATCTAGATAGTTTTAATTGAAAATAATTACAGCATGAAATGATTTTTTTTCTGAAACGTTAAGAGTATTTTTTATAGATTTGGCATACATATTGAAATGAAAATATTTTTCACTTTTTCGGACCCTAGTTTTATCAAAAATATTAAATCTGATATAAACATGATAAATGTAATTCTTGAAACACGGAAAAGAGAAATTGCAGATACACAATAAATGGATTTATATCAATCTCAAAATCTAGGAAACAATAAAAGGTATAAGAGACACAGCGGGGGTATTATCTATAATACTAAAATAACGAGGTCCAATTTATCAGCCGTCATGGGGTTAAACCGACAAATCAAAGAATTCAACTTTAAAGAAAACTGATATAGGACAATGGTGTTGATTAAAAATTACAGCACACCAGACCCTTTTGTTTTCCACACAATAAATATTGCCAATAATTAACAAGTTCCGGGTCGAATCCGATACCGATTCCAAAAGTATATGCACCTGTTACCTTTTACCTTAGGTAGCAATACACAGTTAGAAAAGAGGGACGAAAGATACCGAAGGAACAGTCAAACTCATAAATCTAAAACAAACTGACAACGCCATGGCTAAAAATGAAAAAGACAAACAGAAAAATAATAGTACAAATGACACAACATAGAAAACTAAAGAATAAACAACACTAACCCCACCAAAAACTAGGGGTGATCCCAGGTGCTACGGAAGGGTAAGCAGATCAGGTTAGAAGTTTAGTTTCGCATTATTGCCCCTGTGAATTTTTTAAATATGAAAGTTTTTGTATAATAAAATTGATTTTTAGATATTTCAAGAATAATATCGCCTTCTTAGTGGTTTTATATGAACAATTAGATTGTTTTCAACATGTTTTATATGCCATTTGTATGATTGACAGTCCGTGTTTTCCTATCTGTACCGTCCATAGGTCCATAAATCATAAATTATTGTAGTGTTTATCAACAAAGATTTTGCGCTCGATCTTTTTAATTTAATTTTATGGAAAAAACGAGCAGAAATGAAGATGATTTTTTTTGGACCACTTAATAGATATTAACCTATTAATTCAGTTAAGGTATCACTGTGATTGATTGAAATTTTCCTTAAAACCAAATTTTGGAGACTTTTGCTATATTTTGTACATGTATCTAACAAATGCAGATTGTTACAATGGTTACACCCAAACGGGATTATATTTCACCCTTATGACCATTAGAAATCAAATGTATGGAAATAAAATCATCATAGATACCAGGATTAAATTTAGTATATACGCCAGATGCGCGTTTCGTCTACAAAAAAAATTCATCAGTGACGCTCGAATCCAAAAAAGTTAAAAAGGCCAAATAAAGTACAAAGTAGAAGAGCCTTTAGAACCAAAATTCCTACAAGTTTTGCCAAATACAGTCAAGGTAATCTATGCCTGAGGTAGAAAAGCCTTAGTATTAGTAAAAGTTGTAAACAGTAAATTTATAATTAGAAGATTCTCTTTCTATAAGTATTTACATGCATAACGCACATATAAAGCCTTCTTTGTTAGTAGACAGGAGGGAAAGAAGGGTGTTTAAAAATTAAGAGTGTCAATTTTAAGTTTTTTTTCCTCATTGTGTATTGATACCAGGGATGGACACGATTACTGACAAATGTAATCGATTATTATTAATCGATTACATCACGGATTTTTGTGCAATCGATTAAAAATCGATAACTCAAATTTTAGTATGTAATCGATCACAAGCGATTACTTTATCAAAAGTAATTACATTACTTTTCGATTACTGTCAATTACATGCTTCAACATTTCAAAAAAAAAAAATTAACATAAGTAAAACACAATTATTTTGCTCAACATTTATATAGTGGTTAGTAAGGGCTTTACCAAATGCATCATGTAAAGCATTGTTCTAAATTATAAGTTAATAGCTGTTTTTTTTTTATCAAATATCTTAATGAAGATTAGAAATATTTAAAAAAAATCTTGAAATTTTACTTTCAACATAAATGAAAGATGACTTTGCATTGCAACAATCACTTATTCATAATTAATTGTTTTTCAAAAATGTTGCTTTTTTACGGACTTACGTTAGCTTTTTTTGTTTTTACTCTTAAATAAATATTTTAGCATAGTTAATTATAATGTTTAACACGCTTAAGAAAATTTAAAAAAACGTAGACTTATTTATTAGTTCAGCTAATTTTAAGATCAACATTAACTTTTATAATGACATGCATGATTTAAACCTTTTGTTTGGGTAACCATCCTAATTACAGATTATTTAACTGCCATTGGAGTACAATTTATAACCTGGGGCTAAATATTGTACATTTCCTTCACATAAGATAATTGAAACAAAAACAAAGTATGTTTTTTATTGATCAGAAGACTTTGATCATCTCATTAGTAAAGGCAAGAATGTTGTTAAGATGTGTTAACTTCTCCAATCAAATTATATACAAAATATATTTAAAGTGTCAAAGGGATACATGTATCTTTTTCTAAAAAGAATTGCAATTCATTGCCATTGGTGTTCTTGTTTTAATTTAATTTATATATATGTATCTCACCACATTTAAGAATTCAACTGTTTATCTATTCTGAGTTTTAATTTCAACTCTGATTGAAATTATGTTTTCAAGAAATTTAATATAAATAAGACTACTACTTTTAAAACGATAGTACAGAACTTAATCAAAGACAGACACATTTCTTATTTAAGATCTATTTTATTATTTCAAATCTATTTTCTTGTCTTAATATTAAAGCTCTTGAATTCCGATTACAGATTACGATTACCCCATCCCTGTAATTTATTAATAGCCAATTATTAACAACATGGGGATATAGCCCTAGAATTGGACTTTAAAGCTAAAACTGGGGAAGAAGCTGACTACATTGAAAATGAAAATAACAGTATATAATTTTTACAGGATATATTACCCTAAGACTATGATCTAGATTCTCCTATTAAAAGAATTAATTTAGATATTTTAAACCAACAAGGTAGAAATTTAGTGAACATGTGATTCGTTGTGTCGAACTAATTTTTCTAAAAATGGCTGTAGCATAGATGACTATGCAAAATTGAACAAAGATCTCCTGCCCTAAGTAGAATATGTTTGTACCTCTGATATAAATTTCTAATCGGACCATGTGCAAATTTCCTTTCAACCTAAATGTGATATAAAACAATATATAAATATAAAGGACTTTGATGATAAATTTATGTAAAAATTCACAACATACAGATGGACTGATGTGTCACATGGTAAGATGCATGAAACATTAAACTCTGACGAAGTGAAAAATAAGATTTTAAATTTTGAAATCACCCACTTTGTAAAAAATGAAAAAGGCATAAATGAAGCTTCAAAATCATTAACAGAAATTCTAGATAATGTAGCCTCAAAAATATGTATAATAAAAGTTCCAATAAAGCAAAAGAAAACTAAACAAAAAAGGAACCCTTGGTCAAACAATGAATTAAGGTAAAACTAAAACATGAACCATTTGATAGAAATTTGAAACAGCAATGTTTTGAAACTGCAAAATATTTTAAAAAAATCAAGTAAAAGAAAAAAAATCCCATTTCAACAACAAATGATTGAAAAACTATAAAATCTTCAAACTAAAGACCCTCAACAATTTTGGAAACTACTTCAATCTATAAGAAATAATATGAATAGCACATAAATTGATATGAAATCAGATAGACTAACAAACCATTTAAAAAAAAGTCTTTGGAACAAACATTACGATAAAGCAGAAGATGAGATAAACCATTTTTTGAAAGAAAAAAAACAAAGAGAATGAAAATAGATGCAATGGTAAAACTAATAGTTCAATAACAGTATCAGAAGTAGATAAAGTTATAAATCCCTTAAAATGAAAAAAAATCGCCTGGACCAGACTCCATTGTAAATGAGGTGATTAAATATTCAGTAACAATTAAATGCTACACAAAATTATATAACCTCGTTCTTGGTTAAGGACATTTCCCTGAAACTTGGCAATATTGTCTATTAGTGAAAATATGTAACTCTGGAGAATCCAAAGACCCAAAATATCTATAAAGTAACATCTCTTATAAATGTTATTGCCAAAATATTAAGTTCAATTTTAAATAACAGAATAACTACACATAAAGAAAACAAATTAAGTCAGGAACAATTTGGATTTCTTCCTAAATTAGGAATTACAAATAGTCTATTTGTATTTAAAACTTTGATTAATACATATCTAAATTTATAAAAGAAACCACTATATATTTGTTTTTTTTTGACTTACGTAAAGCATTTGACTCCATCTCAAGAACAGCTTGAGTATATAAACTTTGTCTCGGGGTATTGGCAGTGAAATGTATCAAGTATTAAAAAATATGTATTCAACCTCAAAATATCCAATTAAGATTTATAATGAACCCACCTTCTGGTTTGAAGTAACTAGAGGGGTAAGACAAGGAGATTCTTTAAGTCCAACCCTATTAAATTTTTCATATATTATCTACCTTAAATTTTTAAACAGGATGACTGCGATCCCTTGAAAATAGATCAGACAAATATTGGAAGCCTCCTATTTGCTGATTATATTTTGATAATGTCTGAAATTAAAGAGGGTCTTCAGTCAAGTTAAAACCATTTGTCTCAATACTGTGATAAATGGCAGTTAACTGTAAACTATGAATTAAATCACAAGTAACAATAGGAAAAATCTTTACCATTCTTTTAAAATTCTTTTTCTCTTCTATTTAAAAAAAAGTCACTAAGACTGAGGGCAAAGAGTCCTTGATATAATTTGACTCTCTTATATGAAAGCTTCATTTTTATGAAGCCCATGTGGTCGTATGGTCTAGCGCACCGGCTACAGTGCAGGCGAGTTGGTGTCACGATATCTCAGTAGCATCGGTTCGAATCCAGGCGAGGGATGAACCAAAAATTTACGAAAGCAAATTTACAGATCTAACATCTAACATATATATTTATCAAATGAGATTTGTCAAAACAGACTTTTTCACTTTTTTGGTCTTTTGGTAAATTTTGTTTGTGCTATATTTAGACCCTTCTACAACGAAATTTGTTTTACATGCACACGTATAGAAATTGCGCTTTTCATCTAACGCAATCATAGGTTTGAACGTAGTTTTCAATTTAGACTTGTTAATATTTATCCGTTTGGGCTTGTATCATATTTTCACTGTATGGGGAAAAAAGAAAAACATTAACAAAGAACTTCAAGGAACATTCAACAAAAAGGGGTCCATAAAAACTGATAAACACTTTCAATCAATGGGACCAGTGAAAAAAATGCGTCCTTTTTTCTTTATTATTATGAGACTGACTTCATGCAGGAATTTCTTAGGAAGAAAGATAAGAAGTTAGCAATATCCTTTAACTCTACTTTCCGCTATATAGATGATGTTCTTTCACTAAATTATTCAACATTTGGTGACTATGTAGAACGCATCTATCCCATTGAACTAGAGATACAGGATACTACAGATACAGTTAAGTCGGCTTCATAACTTGACTTACATCTAGAAATTGACAATGAAGGTCAGTTGAAAACAAAACTTTACGACAAAATAGATGATTTTAGCTTTCCAGTTATAAACGTTCCATTTCTAAGTAGCATCATTCAAGCAGCACCTGCATACGGGGTATATATCTCCCAATTTTTACGATATTCCCGTGCTTGCATTTCCTATCATGATTTTTTCGATAGAGGGTTTCTGCTCACAAGGAAGCTATTAAACCAAGAGTTTCAAATGGTGAAGTTGAAATCATTCTTTCGTAAATTTTACGGACGCCATCACGAGTTGCAATTGGTTGACTGTTATGGTATAACCGTTAACAAATGATATCGGATATGTTCCGTACCTCGTAACTACAATCCTTTTCCCTTTCATGAATGTGACCTACCGAGTTAGACTTTTTACCGGATTTGATATCACATTAGCAACACGACGGGTGCCACATGTGGAGCAGGATCTGCATACCCTTCCAGAGCACCTGAGATCACCCTTAGTTTTTAGTGGGGTTCGTGTTGTTGATTCTTTGGGTTTCTATGTTGTGTCATGTATGCTATTGTTTGTCTGTTTGTCTTTTTCAATTTTAGTCATGGCGTTGTCAGTTTGTTTTAGATTTATGAGTTTGACTGTCCCTTTGGTATCTTTCGTCCCTCTTTTTTCCCCTCCGGTTCATATGATCCGTTCATCCTATATTGACTCTTAAAATTTAAGAGTTTATCTAAAATTGAGGGTAAATTATATGGCCTTCCAAATACCGTTTCGATCCCTAATATCACTAACCACATTCGATTTAATTTCGTAGATTATCATTCATAAGTGATTAGAGTGATGTATCATCTTTGCATACACATATACTAAGACATGTTAAAGGTATCATATTGATAAAATATTTAAAGATAAACACTACTCCGTTCAATCGCCAATGGAAGTCAGTTTAAGAAAGTCAGTTGTTCGACCTGTTAGTTAAATGCGTTTTGTTTAAATTTATTTTTAATCTTTTGGGGTATTTTGGAAAATGTTGTTCGTGCTGTATTTGGATTCTTCTACAACATGTTCAACGAAATTTGTTTTACATGTACACGTATTAAAATTGCTGTTTTTGTGCAACGCAATTATAGGTTTTCAATTTAGACTGGTTTATATATATAAAGTTTTTTTCCTCACTGTCTATTTCTACCAGGAATGGACACGATTACTGACAAATGTAATCGATTAATAATCGATTACATGCAGGATTTTAGTGCAATCGACTAATAATCGATTACTCTAATTTTAGTATGTAATCGATTACAATCGATTACTTTATCAAAAGTAATTACATTACTTTTCGATTACTGTCAATTACATGCTTCAACATTTCAACAAAAAAATAACATGAGTAAAACACAATTATATTGCTCAACATTTATATAGTAGATAGAAAGAACTTTACCAAATGCATCACGTAAAGCATTGTTCTAAATTATAAGTTAATAGCTGTTTTTTTAGATCAAATATACATATTGATTTTAATAAAGACAAGGATTATAGTTCAAAGTGTCTGCATTGTTTATTTTCATTGTTTAATATGTGAACTGTATATTATGTATGATGTTTAAGCCATTGGCCTATATGGCCGTAAAGTGCTTTTCACTAAAGATTATGTATAATTTCATGGGAACTCTTTGAAGGCATCTTCGTTGGTGGGAGTTTTGATATTCGTCGATGTTATTCGGTTACACAGCTGTCTCATGTTAGGAGAGGATTGGGCTCTTTCAAACATTGGAACTCTGTCATATTATGTATGTGCACGTCCAGGAGAGTGTAGTTCGGTGACGGTCATTGATTCATATCTGTCATATGTATTTTGTAATTTGATTGTTTTATATTAGATATTATGTTTTCACGTTTATATTGTTGAATATGTTTAAAGTCTCTTGTAGCAAAATATACGGAATTGGTTTTACTCATTTTTGAAGACCCTACGACTGCATTCATTCACTCCGTTTGAACTTTGGTAAATATTGCCTCCTTGACAACCACACCAAACCATTTTATAAATATGGGTTAGATTTAGTAAAAGAGGAACGAAAGATAACAAAGGGACAGTCAAACTCATAAATCTAAAACAAACTGACAACGCCATGGCTAAAAATAAAAAAAATCTAACAGCAGCACACAGTACACAACATAGAAAACTAAAGAATAAATAAATAAGTAAATTGGTAGTAAGATTTGAAACCTATAAATCATTTAACATGTTTATGACAATGGTTAAGAAATAATGTATTTCTTTTTCTTGAAAAAACGGAATAGTCTTTATCTTTAAAGATTTTACCAATATGATACCTTTAACATGTCTAAGTATATGTGTATGCAAAGATGATAAATCACTATAATGAATTATGAATGAGGTTTCTACGAAGTTAAATCGAAAGTAGTTATGTAGCATACAACGTCTGGCGTATTAAATTATATTCCGGGTACCTTTGTAAACTATATACATGATATACAAGAAATAATACGATAAAACGAACAATAAAACTTGGACTCTGAACACTGTACGTATACTTTCCAGTTCTAAAATAACGTTCGTAGCAGGTTAATATCATCTTTCATTAAATGATTTCAATATTTATACTTTTGTGTTATTTGGGCACAGTGCTTTTTTATGATTCATAATATGCTGATGAATGGACATAATTTGTATTTCCCCCTCTCAACAAACGCATAAATCCCTCTCTGAACAGCCTGTTCTCATGTCTAGGCTCAAGGCCTGTCAGAGAAGAACAAACTTTAGTTTCACAAGGTTTATAAAAACACCGCATTGGCTTCTCTTCTCTTCATTTCGTAACATGACACACTGGTGAAGAACTTAAAGGACCTAAATGTGTGTTTGAGTGAAAAATTCTAATTGGAAGAAACAACTGCTTTAAATAGGCAACATATTATATATTTTTTTTTAAATATTTAATTATAGTGGATTAGGAAACAAGTTTGCAACTTATATTAATTCTTTTCCACTTTAAAGGGTGCGAGTGCTGCCTTGCAGCGGCATTAGCCTGCTCTTTTTCGAATCTACAATGGTGTCTTTAACGTGCAAAAGATGTGGCTCTCTCTTAATACAGGTCACCTATTTATCGTCCCCTTC
This sequence comes from Mytilus edulis, assembly GCF_963676685.1. Classification (NCBI taxonomy): domain Eukaryota; kingdom Metazoa; phylum Mollusca; class Bivalvia; order Mytilida; family Mytilidae; genus Mytilus; species Mytilus edulis. Next base: position 36,040,255 of record NC_092349.1, on the reverse strand, counting down.
CGACGGACTAACATCGTTTTCTCAAGACCATACTATCAATTGGTGTCAAGGGAGAGCCGAAAATTAAGTCCCTATAATTTTCATCCCGAAACGGGAATCGAACCAGGATCCTTTGTGTTAGTAGTCCGATGACCTTACCACAATTTTATTGACAAAAACATACCTCAATGTCAGTACCGTCAACGATTTTAAATGCTACAATTGAGTTAACTTGATATTTGTTTTAACTCAAATACGGAACATGCAAACTAATTGATGTTCTATTTATATAATTACACCTTATGTAAGAATCCTGGACTCTGATTAGTTGATAGCAAGTATATTTTCCACCAATTTACTGTTAAAATATAAAGAGATACAGCATGTTCTTGAGGTGTATTTGCGAGAAAAAAAACCCCAGTCTTGAGAATGAATTTCCCTCGCCTTACGGCTCGTGAAATTTAACATTCTCTCCACTGGTATTTTTCGAAAATACCCCTCCTTAACATGATATATCTGTTTACAATTCTTTGCACATAAAAACTGTTTTTAATGATATCTACATGTATCTTTAGATTACAGGATTACATGATTACATTTTCATCTTCCGCCACCAATTGTTGACTTTGTTATAGAAATATGTCATCCTTGTGTTGAATCATTTTCCAATTTGAGGAGTTATTTTGACTATGTGAAATTTAAAAGTTTGTAGTCTAGACCTGTCTGAATAAGTGCGTTAAATTCGATATCTTGTGATGTGCGAGTTCCATGCTCTAACCAAGTTAGTCATCAAATTAATGTAAACACCTTTGTTTTTATTTTTTCGGGGTATTTTTTGTTGGAAAAAAAAAGCAAACATTGCTGCCTTATATGCAAAACCGAATGACAATAAGAAGTGTAATTGTAATCAGTTTTAGTTTGATGAAAGTGTTCTCATTTTTTACTTTGGAATCATTTCTAACCAGGTTGTGAACTCAGCATTATTCGGATGTCTTTCTAACACAACAATTGCATTGCTTATACCAGAATTTCATTAGATATCTCCCACAGTTAGTATACTGTCCATAGGATACAGAACAAACTCAACCTGAAAAAAAGAGAAGGTATAATAGTCTTTATGTTAATACTGTCTGTCTTTTGACAATTGGAGGAATATTTGATACTTATATAGTTTTTTTGTTCATTTCTTCTTTTTCATTTTTCGTTTTACGGCTCATTGCAAGTGTAAAACTTTATTGATGGGCTGGTAGGCTGATGTGAGGCTTAAAAATGGCAATATATTTAGAAATGCGCATAAAGACTTTCATCTTACAATGTAATTTCTGAAAAATCATGTTAAGAATAATACTTTTATGAATTTTGTTATTCAGATTTTTAGTTGAATATCAAACACATGTATATCACGTATAATGGTATTTGAACAAAACGTTTTTCATCAATTCAATGGCATACAATAAATCAACATACATATATCACAGTATTGAATATCACAGAATTCCCATCTTATGGAAGGATCTACCGTGTAACACCACGGACCTCCGTCTGTAAAGTCGACATTACGACAGTAGTTTGCCTGGTCACAAGGTATAAAATACCAATGTTTATGTGGATAATCAACATTCCAATGTTGACATTATCTGCCGTTAATTGTTACGTTTAATAGTCCTTTATACTCTCTTCCTAAATCCGTTTTCTTGCATTCATCCTCTGAAAACATTAATGGTCATTTTATGACAAATGAACATATATTTGTGTTACATTTTTTCCCGAGGATATCATCAGTTCATTAGTCAGTACTTCGGTACAGATATGATGTATATACATTTTGAATGTATAAACTAAATTAAGGTTTCAACTCACTCAGGCAAAATTGACTGATACTATGCGGTATGGGCTATGCTCATTGTTCAAGGCCGTACGGTGACCTATAGTTGTTAATGTTTGTGTCATTTTGGTGTTTTGTGGATAGTTGTCTCATTGGCAACCATACCATATCTTCTTTTTTATATGATTTGTTCTTTTTGGTCATATAGTTCTTCAAACGTGCCTATTTTTACATCATTGGCTCAAATATTCGACGAAGAGCGTTTTTGATGAAGGTAAATCGGGAAATCGCTTCGAACACATTGGATTTAGATCGTGTTGTTTTAATTTTTGGCGTATTGTATTTCTAATTATTTATACATATGTACACATTAATGCACGCTTGGTGTTCACCGTTTGGTCTAAGAATAATCGATCTGGATAGCAACTTGTCTAAAAAACATGTGTTGTTTGCATTCACTCTTCATTTTAAATTATAATACTACTTCACAAACGGGTGAATTATTTAAGGAATGACTGTAATATTTTTCTGTCTTAGAAGAAATAACATAAAAAATGTGGTCGACATATCTGGCGTAGTGGGTTATTTTAAAGTATGAACCACATTTTTTATGGTATTTCGAATGTTAAATCATGGAAAAACGTTGCTGACGTCACGGTCACATGACTATATTATTTTTATGAGCTGTTCAAAAACGACATCAGCCAATCAGAAGACGCGCTACATCCGAAATTTGATTATTGAACGGACGACGAATGTAAATGTCGGGTATTTGATATACAGAACTACAAATTGTAAAAGAGAAATAAATTCGCTCTGATTACATTAAAATATACGATAGTTGATGTATAGACAGAATAATATATTAAATAAAATATGACATATATCAAAATTTATTGATTTATGTTTATTTTAAATGATGGCAAGTTGAAATTACATGTTTTGGATCAAGAGTACAGTGTGAGTGACAGTAAAAACTTGTCAAGCAAATATTTTTGATGTAGAGCTGTATTGGAAAATATTACCAGCCTATTCGGTTCCTTTTTATTTTGAATATATGATATACATATAGTTTATTTGCATTGTTACACCAGGGTTTTTCGATATCACAAACTAGTCAAAAAATTTGCTAAATGTTATCATCGGTATAAGATAATAATTTGTAAATATAATCCAACTTGCAGACATCTTATACGTTCAGGTGTTTCACATCCAATCTTTTATGATGATATTCTTTACAAAGCGCAACCATGTCAGTATTCACCTCATAAGCTTACAAAACCTTTAAACAGACTTATTAAGGAGGGATATAGCTACGATACTGTTGTCAGGTCATTAAAGATTGCATATTTTGGTTTTAATATTTATTCACTTATAGGGTCTTTGCATCGGAACTAAAACATTTATTTAAAAAAAAAAACAGGTGTTGGCATGACACGGGTTATGCTCTCCTCATATATTTTATGTTAGTATGATACTAAACCCCTAACGGAAGAGATTGTGCCTGATATTCGTATGATAAAGACATAATCTTTCAATCAGTTTAAAGGAGATCTGGAACTGGTATGTCAGTTGACTGCTAGTACAAAAAATTGTAGTCTGTTGTTAATTATGTATTATTGTCATTTTATTTATTTTCTTTTGTTACTTCTTCTGACATCGGACTCGTACTTTTCTTGAACTCAATTTTAATGTGCGTATTGTTATGTGTTTACTTTTCGACATTGGCTAGAGGTATAGAGGGTATATACATCTCATTAACATGTTTAACGAGCCGCAATTTTGCAGGAGCCTCTGGCCTTTGTAAGTCTTGTATGCTTTTTAATTTTAGTTTATTGTGCATAATTCGGAGTTTCGTATGACGTTTATTATCACTGTACTAGTATATTTTTTTTGAGGGGCCAGCTGAAGGACGCCTCCAGGTGCGGGAGTTTCTCGCTACATTGACGACCAATTGGTGGCCTTCGGCTGTTGTCTGCTCTAAAGTCGGGTTGTTGTCGCTTTGACACATTACCAATTTCCTTTCTCAATTTGACTTTAGTAACATCAGAACTAAAAACCTAACGATATAATAACTTGTCACTAGATAGTGATACCAGGATTATAATTTAGTACGTCAGACGCGCGTTTCGTCTACATCAGACTCATCAATGACGCTCATGTCAAAATATTTATAAAGCCAAACAAGTACGAAAAGTTGAAAAGCATTTAGGATCCAAAATTCCAAAAAGTTGTGCCACATACGGCTTAGATAATCTATTTCTGGGATAAGAAAATCCTTGGTTTTAAAAAAAATCAAAGTTTTGTAAACAGGAAATTTATAAAAATGACCACATAATTGATATTCATGTCAACACCGAAGTGCTGACTACTGGGCTGGTGATACCCTCGGAGACGAAACGTCCACCAGCAGTGGCATCGAACGATTGAGATTGATTTTATGATGTATTGTAATTATGCTGAAGAATCCTTCACTATATTCATATATTCTGTAGAGTTAATCTTGATCTTCTTTTTCAGGATAATGCACATGCTATAATTTTGTGGAATTATGTAACACGAGTATTTTCGTTTCTTATTCTAGGGGGAAGAGAACTGTTGTACTTCCAAAATTTGTCACTTTCAACTTAAGGAAGTTCGCTGCTCAGTTTGAAAATAAATAGTTTTCAAAAAAACTAATACATATTTACTTCTTAATCTTAAAAGCCCCAAACAAATATAGGGGTCAATGTGTTTGTTTTCGAAATATTAGCCATTGGAATTTTGGCAGGAAAATGTTCTCTTGACTTTTTATATCTTTGTCATTGACTAGTACTCCAAAACTATTAAAAAATAAATAAAATGTTATTTATCTTTTGCAAAATGGCTTATAATTATACATGTAAATAAACTCATTATAGATACAAGGACTAAATATTTTATATACGCCAGACGCGCGTTTCGTCTACAAAAGACTCATCAAATACCGAATAAAGTACGAAGTTGAAGAGTATTGAGGACCAAAATTCCTAAAAGTTTTGCCAAATACAGCTAAGGTAATCTATGCCTGATGTAGAAAAGCCTTAGTATTTCAAAAAATTCAAAATTTGGTAAACAGTAAATTTATAAATATAACAATATCAATGATAATTCATGTCAGCACAAACAGTGCTGACTACTGGGCTTGTGATACCCTCGGGGAAATAAATCTCTACCAGTAAATGAATAATAAAAAGAAAAATGAGGGTCACCGGGCAAAATTTGTTAAAGCATTTAAATGGATAAAACCAGAGGATTCCGAAAATCTGACCAAAATCACAAAACATGACAAGCGAGCTTCCATAACGCACTTGCATCTTACCTGTTTTCCTTAGAACTACATCACTCTCAGAATACTCTGTCGGGGGATGACAGCAACTATCTAGGCGACAGTGCCTTGTTATTGAACTATAGCTTGCCGTACAACAGGTATCGTTATCTATAAATGTAGTACATTCGATGGCACATGCAACTGACGAAGGCACTGTTATCATGCCCACTATTGTAACTGGTGATGAAATTCGAGTTTTCACTTGGTTTGAAAACTTCGTGTTTACTTTGCAAATGCAAAAACAGACAGTTAAATGAAAATACAAAACAAAAATACTTTTGTTAGAATCCATGTTAATCTGACAATGAAGTTCATTCTCAAAACACAAATATGTCGTACGTACTGCTGTGAAACTCAAAAACAGCTGTCATTTAAACATAGGGGGAGTTATTTGTGTGGAATGAAAAACCAGGATTATAATATTTTCTGATAGTATTGGCTGAAATATTATTGACATTATCAACACATAATGATGTGATATTCGACTAAGTTCAATTTGGTTTTGCCTATTTTAATAAGTCATTCAAGTAAAATATGACCAAAAAAAAACAAAGCAAATGAAAGACAAAGGAGGTAACGAATTGTGTGTGATTTATCAATATTCAGTTTAAAATTAATGGAAATCAAATATCATAAATAATAGTATATACTTATATATCTATAATATTATCGTTTTGAAAAAGATATACAAACATAATTTAAATTTTGACACATTTTCTGAACCAATAACAATATGATTTAAAACTAAGCATTGTTCTATTTTATACTAAAATTGCTAGTTTGAATAATTCTGACTCAACGGGATTTTTACGGTATAAGCTTAAAACTCAGGATATAATATAATTTAATGTATCAGTTTGTCCTAAATCGTTCCAGAAACTTCATATCAATAAGCAGGTAATATATGGCTATAACTATTTTAAATTCAGAAATTAATTCGAGGTTTTTATTTTTGCGAAAAATGCGATAGAGCTGTATACGCAATAATTTAAACTCGCATTTTGATATATTTTATATGAATTAAACAGGATTTTTCTCAAAATCGTAAACATTTAAATTGCATTTAAATCTAAAATGACAAAATCGCAGAAATAAATACACGCAATAATTTCTGTATTTACAGTACTTAAAAAGTACGTTGGAGATAAGTGTGTTATTAGTGTACACATTATTTTACACTCGATTTCGACTGGTTTCTTCGTAGCCTCAGGTAAACAGGTAGCCTAAATTATGTAGAAAAATGTAAACGAAAAACAAATATGTAACACAGCAGCAAACAACCACCACTGAATTACAGGCTCCTGACATAGAACAGGCACAAATATACAGAACTTTGTGGGTTAAATGTTTAAGCGGGATCCCAACACGCCCCCGAACCTGGGACAGTTAGGGGAGGGTTGAATATTCTGATTTGATAACATTCACAGAAGGTATTTCGTCGTTTACTTGCTAATGTTAGCCCAACATTATCACGAAAGTGTCTATTTGAGAGTACATACTTAATGGAGTACCTGTTTACCTAGCTAGGGTTGCTCAGACCGAAAAAATCAGCCATGTTTAACAATCAAAGATAGCTTTTCAAACTAAGGTTGCATGAACAATATATAATAAAAAGCCAAGAAATTATAAGATTATGCTGGCATCCTGAACACTTATGTACGCTTTGATGTTATCAGATTATGGTACGTGTTTCAAACGCCAACACAGTTAATGACTTTACTAGCAATTTCGCCTTATCTTTTATATATTAAGCGTTTGTAATTTTACAAAAAATGTATGTAAAGAGGCAATATAAATTCCTTAAAAGACTTCAAAAAATCCCATTCTGATAAATTCACTTGTATTTTCATAAAATGCGTTTAAATGGAAACGTGGTACAACATACATAGTATTCCCTTGATCTGTCTTATTGAAAACTATATGTATAAAAGAATTTTATATATCTAACATGTTTTTTTTTAGAATGATTTGGTATGTAAAAACTTGAACAAAGGCTATAGCTATACATTCTCATTTTGGCTGATAAAAAATTTAAAGTATATAGATATAATATTTATATAAAACAACTTTAATGATGTAATTGTCCGCTGAGAGAAAAATGCTTTTGATGTTCCGATAAAAAAGGAGAAAATTTAAGATACCAAGGGGACTCTACTTATAGATTTTTTCAATTATAAATTATAAAGATTGATATAATAAGTAGTTTCTTTAGATCTTTAAAACATCAGATTCTATAGTTTCCATATGAAATCGGTCGTTGATTGGATTTCACAGCAGAAAACATTATTTGTCTTTATAACAATACAATTGGGTGTTAGTTTTGGATTTCACAGCAGGAAACATAATTTGTCTATATAACAATACAATTAGTTGTTAGTTTTGGATTTCACAGCAGAAAACATTATTTGTCTATATAACAATACAATTGGGTGTTAGTTTTGGATTTCACAGCAGAAAACATTAGTTGTCTATAAAACAATACAATTGGGTGTTAGTTTTGGATTTCACAGCAGAAAACATAATTTGTCTATATAACAATACAATTGGGTGTTAGTTTTGGATTTCACATCAGAAAACATAATTTGTCTTTTTAACAATACAATTGGTTGTTAGTTTTGGATTTCACAGCAGAAAACATAATTTGTCTTTATAACAATACAATCGTGGGTAAGTTTTGGATTTCACAGCAGAAAACATTATTTGTCTATATAACAATACAATTGGGTGTTAGTTTTGGATTTCACAGCAGAAAACATTAGTTGTCTATAAAACAATACAATTGGGTGTTAGTTTTGGATTTCACAGCAGAAAACATTATTTGTCTTATAACAATAGAAGTGGTCGTTAGTTTTGGATTGCACAGCAGAAAACATAATTTGTCTTTCTGACAATACAATTGGGGGTTAGTTTTGGATTTCACAGCAGAAAACATTATTTGTCTATATAACAATACAATTGGGTGTTAGTTTTGGATTTCACAGTAGAAAACATAATTTGTCTTTATAACAGTACAATTGGGGGTTAGTTTTTGATTTCAAAGTAGAAAACATAATTTGTCTTTATAACAATACATGTACAATTGGGGGTTAGTTTTGGATTTCACAGCAGAAAACATAATTTGTCTTTATATCAATACAATTTGGGGTTAGTTTTGGATTTCACAGCAGAAAACATAATTTGTCTTTATAATAATACAATTGGGTGTTAGTTTTGGATTTCACAGCAGAAATCATAATTTGTCTATATAACAATACAATTGGGTGTTAGTTTTGGATTTCACAGCAGAAAACATAATTTGTCTTTATAACAATACAATTGTGGGTAAGTTTTGGATTTCACAGCAGAAAACATTATTTGTCTATATAACAATACAATTGGGTGTTAGTTTTGGATTTCACAGCAGAAAACATTAGTTGTCTATAAAACAATACAATTGGGTGTTAGTTTTGGATTTCACAGCAGAAAACATTATTTGTCTTATAACAATAGAAGTGGTCGTTAGTTTTGGATTGCACAGCAGAAAACATAATTTGTCTTTCTGACAATACAATTGGGGGTTAGTTTTGGATTTCACAGCAGAAAACATTAGTTGTCTATAAAACAATACAATTGGGTGTTAGTTTTGGATTTCACAGCAGAAAACATTATTTGTCTTATAACAATAGAAGTGGTCGTTAGTTTTGGATTGCACAGCAGAAAACATAATTTGTCTTTCTGACAATACAATTGGGGGTTAGTTTTGGATTTCACAGCAGAAAACATTATTTGTCTATATAACAATACAATTGGGTGTTAGTTTTGGATTTTACAGTAGAAAACATAATTTGTCTTTATAACAGTACAATTGGGGGTTAGTTTTGGCTTTCAAAGTAGAAAACATAATTTGTCTTTATAACAATACATGTACAATTGGGGGTTAGTTTTGGATTTCACAGCAGAAAACATAATTTGTCTTTATATCAATACAATTTGGGGTTAGTTTTGGATTTCACAACAGAAAACATAATTTGTCTTTATAACAATACATGTACAATTGGGGGTTAGTTTTGGATTTCACAGCAGAAAACATAATTTGTCTTTATATCAATACAATTTGGGGTTAGTTTTGGATTTCACAGCAGAAAACATAATTTGTCTATATAACAATACATGTACAATTGGGGGTTAGTTTTGGATTTCACAGCAGAAAACATTATTTGTCTTTATAACAATAGAAGTGGTCGTTAGTTTTGGATTGCACAGCAGAAAACATAATTTGTCTTTCTGACAATACAATTGGGGGTTAGTTTTGGATTTCACAGCAGAAAATATAATTTGTCTATATAACAATACAATTGGGTGTTAGTTTTGGATTTCACAATAGAAAACATAATTTGTCTTTTTAACAATACAATTGGTTGTTAGTTTTGGATTTCACAGCAGAAAACATCATTTGTCTTTATAACAATACAATCGTGGGTAAGTTTTGGATTTCACAGCAGAAAACATTATTTGTCTATATAACAATACAATTGGGTGTTAGTTTTGGATTTCACAGCAGAAAACATTAGTTGTCTATAAAACAATACAATTGGGTGTTAGTTTTGGATTTCACAGCAGAAAACATTATTTGTCTTATAACAATAGAAGTGGTCGTTAGTTTTGGATTGCACAGCAGAAAACATAATTTGTCTTTCTGACAATACAATTGGGGGTTAGTTTTGGATTTCACAGCAGAAAACATTATTTGTCTATATAACAATACAATTGGGTGTTAGTTTTGGATTTCACAGTAGAAAACATAATTTGTCTTTATAACAGTACAATTGGGGGTTAGTTTTTGATTTCAAAGTAGAAAACATAATTTGTCTTTATAACAATACATGTACAATTGGGGGTTAGTTTTGGATTTCACAGCAGAAAACATAATTTGTCTTTATATCAATACAATTTGGGGTTAGTTTTGGATTTCACAGCAGAAAACATAATTTGTCTTTATAATAATACAATTGGGTGTTAGTTTTGGATTTCACAGCAGAAATCATAATTTGTCTATATAACAATACAATTGGGTGTTAGTTTTGGATTTCACAGCAGAAAACATAATTTGTCTTTATAACAATACAATTGTGGGTAAGTTTTGGATTTCACAGCAGAAAACATTATTTGTCTATATAACAATACAATTGGGTGTTAGTTTTGGATTTCACAGCAGAAAACATTAGTTGTCTATAAAACAATACAATTGGGTGTTAGTTTTGGATTTCACAGCAGAAAACATTATTTGTCTTATAACAATAGAAGTGGTCGTTAGTTTTGGATTGCACAGCAGAAAACATAATTTGTCTTTCTGACAATACAATTGGGGGTTAGTTTTGGATTTCACAGCAGAAAACATTAGTTGTCTATAAAACAATACAATTGGGTGTTAGTTTTGGATTTCACAGCAGAAAACATTATTTGTCTTATAACAATAGAAGTGGTCGTTAGTTTTGGATTGCACAGCAGAAAACATAATTTGTCTTTCTGACAATACAATTGGGGGTTAGTTTTGGATTTCACAGCAGAAAACATTATTTGTCTATATAACAATACAATTGGGTGTTAGTTTTGGATTTTACAGTAGAAAACATAATTTGTCTTTATAACAGTACAATTGGGGGTTAGTTTTGGATTTCAAAGTAGAAAACATAATTTGTCTTTATAACAATACATGTACAATTGGGGGTTAGTTTTGGATTTCACAGCAGAAAACATAATTTGTCTTTATATCAATACAATTTGGGGTTAGTTTTGGATTTCACAACAGAAAACATAATTTGTCTTTATAACAATACATGTACAATTGGGGGTTAGTTTTGGATTTCACAGCAGAAAACATAATTTGTCTTTATATCAATACAATTTGGGGTTAGTTTTGGATTTCACAGCAGAAAACATAATTTGTCTATATAACAATACATGTACAATTGGGGGTTAGTTTTGGATTTCACAGCAGAAAACATTATTTGTCTTTATAACAATAGAAGTGGTCGTTAGTTTTGGATTGCACAGCAGAAAACATAATTTGTCTTTCTGACAATACAATTGGGGGTTAGTTTTGGATTTCACAGCAGAAAATATAATTTGTCTATATAACAATACAATTGGGTGTTAGTTTTGGATTTCACAATAGAAAACATAATTTGTCTTTATAACAGTACAATTGGGGGTAAGTTTTGGATTTCAAAGTAGAAAACATAATTTGTCCTTATAACAATACAATTTGGGGTCAGTTTTGGATTTCACAGCAGAAAATATAATTTGTCTATATAGCAATACAATTGGGGGTTAGTTTTGGATATCACAGCAGAAAACATAATTTGTCTATATAACAATACAATTAGGGGTTAGTTTTGGATTTCACAGCAGAAAATATAATTTGTCTATATAGCAATACAATTGGGGGTTAGTTTTGGATTTCACAGCAGAAAATATAATTGGTCTTAATAACAATACAATTGGGGGTTAGTTTCATTGTCTGTTCATACGTAAACAAAATTAAAAATAGTCGATTTGTTTACCGATATGTAATATTAACTAATTTAGAAGAAATCCAAACGAAGCAATGAGGGTCTGGATGGGGTTTATAATACAGAGGCATATACTTAATACTACATATTTAGTATATATGTCTCGGGAGTATTCGGTTGGGGGGGGGGGGTGCTCGAAAGTACCCTATATTTGTCATAAGACACATCTTGAGACCAATTTTTGAGCGACACTGATGAGTCTTGTGTAGACGAAACGCGCGTCTTGCGTATTAAATTATATCTGAGCGTCACCGATGAGTCTTATGTATGAACAGATAATGAAACTAACCCCCAATTGTATTGTTATTAAGACAAATTATGTTTTCTGCTGTGAAATCCAAAACTAACCCCCAATTGTATTGTTTTATAGACAAATTATGTTTTCTGCTGTGAAATCCAAAATTAACCCCCAATTGTATTGCTATAAAGACAAATTATGTTTTCTGCATTGTAATAATGATGATAATAATATTTGTGAATATTTATAATACAATCTGGCGTCCATCGAGCATGACGGACTGTCGGCCAACTAAGATTATGTTTACGTTGTTTATACATTTGTTATATACCAGAATAACTGAATAGCATTTTCTTAGAAATGTTTTTAAAATGACAAAGCATGTTCACCTGAATGTTTTACAATTTCCTTTAGTATGAAAAAAAAAATCAACTATATTTAGTAAAAGGTAATTAATTATCTAAACTATGTTCACTTGCAAAGAACATCATATAGTGCTACAATGATTATAGTACAAATGAGAGTGAAGTGCCAACGGAGGGGTGTAACTCGTAAAATGTCTACCAGAACTGTATGTTTCGTCAAAAAATGTATACATAAACGTTGCTGTTGCGTATTAGAGCATATAAAGTATAACAAAATTGACAAAGTCCCAGTTCAAAAAAAAGCATCAAATAATTTTATATTCAGCAGGTTCTATTGAAGAAAAGTAAAATTTCGACTCCTTTCATATTCGAATTCAGTATGTTGAAATACAATGTAAATAAGATATTACACAAAAAAAAACACACCTTTCGTTTATAACGTATAACATTTGATCTTCAAAAACCCAATTCATCATCAGTTGAAGAGAACTACCTGAAATATGACGAAATATGGTTGTCACATGACTTCAAGTGTAGTCCTTTAGACATCAAGTCATATGCGACCAAATCTAAAGCCAGTGAAATGGTAAGCTATAGCCCGATTATTTGACTTACTTAAAATCGCTAGAAAAAATTTAATGCTATATCTGTTAACCAAGCACATTATATAATCAGAATTTTCAAGACCGCCTTCATTATCTAAAACAATTGTGTTTCTGGATCCGTTTGGTGATATTAAATGAAGAGTGTTGTGTTTGCTAATCACGTATACATAACCATCTTCATCCACTTCTATTCCTATAGGATCTCGAATGATATCTGGAGCAATCCATCTCTGGTTACCAAATGTATCATAACATAATACAAGGTCTTCTTTCTCATTTATGGCGTAAATACTGCCATGAGTTACTGCAAACCTATCACCGGGAATATTAAGATATCCGAGCTCACGACCAAATAAGTCAGCAACAATGATTTTACCATTATTTGGACAACCAATAAACAAATTGTTGTCGTTGCATTTTATGTAATAGCACTTAAGTCTATAAACCACTGATTCGACAATTTTACGTTCTTTTGTATCAACAAAAACAACCATGTGATCGGTGGGAATCGTAACAGCAGTTATGTTTCTGCTCTTAATGTAACACACATCTAATGGAATGCTAGTGAATTGAACGATATCTTTCAAATGTACACCACTGCGGTTCAGTACAGCTAAACGTTTGTTAAGACTATCAACTACATAGAAACCATTTGATAATGCTTCACATCCTGTTATGTAGAAACTTTCCGGAATGCTTTCTTGGATATTTTTCTGGATGCTCTCCTGAATGTTTTCCTGGATGCTTTCCTGAATGTTTTCCTCAATCGTTTCTGTATATGTATTTGTGGGTTTTTTCTTGCGAACATTGAACAAACAGCATGCTCCGATTTTGCTTCTTTCTTTTCTGTTAGACATTTTAAATGCCAACAGGTTTAAATGGTCTTTTATATAAACGATGCAACTGCTTTACTCAATTTGATTAACTGGATTGGCTTCAATGCATCATATGAATTTTAATAAGCTTGGACAACAATCGAAGACATGAGCTGATGACTAGTTGTTAACACTATTGCTGGTTACTCTTCATGATATTTTCCAAAACCTGGAAAAGATATATGGAAAGAGCATTAAGACATTTCATTCAATTAAAAAAAAAGATGAAATATGGTTGCCAGTGATACAACTATTCACCAAAATGAATTGGATATAAAACATTAAAGGCAACCGCCTGGTATTTAACAATGGGACAATGAAACAAACTGATACTGTACGTTTAGGTTAAAAAAAAAAGGTTCCCAATGAAAACGTAAAAAAATCGCAATAGAGAAAACGAACAGCATAATTCATAACAAATCAATTTACGCTAAAACAAATATGACAGACATGAATCTATAGCAACCACCGAACTTCATGCTCGTGACTTGATTATATTATATCATTTGTGTAGTATTAATGTCATACCACAACCAGATTATTGGCTGTGTTGACTTTATTGTCGGCCTTCACGAACACAAAACACTTTGGTTTTTTTTTTATTCTAGACATGAGCGTATGACTTGTTGTGCGCCTATATGTATAAAAGAATTAATTATCGACGGTGGGAGATATTTTGGTCCTGTTTGCAACTCTTGGTGTTGAACGGGGGTGTCAACCCATGGAATAAATTGACCGCAGTAGTCTTACCTTCAACTATTTTTTTTCAAATTATTTGTGATGCGAAATTACAAGTTGAGATTAAGTTAGAATAACTAATATGATAACATTGATGAAAATTAAAGCAGAAATAAAAATAAAAGATGAAAATGTTTATTTTAACAATCCCATGTCTTACTTTTTATCTGAAGAGCTTAATGACCATTTAAATAAAGAAAAAACACCAGACGATTGAACCTGATTTCTATGAAAAGTTCAATGTGTGTATTGATATAGAAACCCTTACACAGAATGGATTCATCAGTACATGAATTAGCCGTACAATTATACCACCGGGAGTCATCCATTTAACCCGAATAATCTGCCTCTTCTTGGTTATTTTTGACATTTCATATTTCCCATTTATCCTTTGGATTTTTCATTTTTCATTTTTTTTTAACACGATATCAAAGGTCAAAATGTGGAAAATAAAATATTGGAATGGTGAAATATGGAAACAGGAGACAGAAAAATTCGATCTAGCATCAATTGAAAAAACACGCTTTTATGGTTGAAATTTCTCAGTCAGGTGTACTAGCATTCTATGACAATGACAAGAATACGGGCATGTTGCTTAGTGTTTTAGTTTTCCATGTTGTGTCTTCTGTTCTACTATTTGTATTTTCATTTTTAGCTAAGATTTTGTCAGTTTATTTTCGATCTATGACTTTGACTGTCCCTCTGGTATCTTTCTTCCCTCTTTCATAAAGAACTTGATAGTATATTAAAATTTTATGTCCGAATTTGAACTTATTTTAAATACACAACAAACAGATGATCAATCTTTATTTGAAACTCTTGTGTGTTTATATCCTCTAGTAATGAAAAGTGTTTACCCTTGGTTTATTCCATTAAATATTAATCAAAACTATTAATAAGTTGTACATGTACAAAATCCTGAAATATATAGAGTTTACGTACACTAGTAAGCAATATAGTATGTGCTGTACCAAGTCAGGAAAATGACAGTTGTTATCATATATATTGTAGTCTGTTTCTGTGTGTGTCAAGTTGTTTGGATATTTGTTGCACTAAAGTGTTTCTGTTGTTTCGTTGTTTTTTTCTTACAGTTGATGTGTTTCCCTCGGTTTAAGTTGTTAACCCGGATTTTCTTTCTCTTAATCGATTTATGTCTTTCGAACAACGGTATACTACTTTCATCTAGCGCCAAGTTATACTTACAGCACTTAGGCTCCTTTTAAAAAGTGTCATATACTTAGCAGCTATAAATAAACTCATCATAGATACCAGGACTAAATTTTGTATATACGCCAGACGCGCGTTTCGTCTATAAGAGAGAACAACAACATATCTACGAGACAATTTAATATTAAGATATCAAAAATCAAAAATAGGGCAACGATTGAAGTTCAAATGAGCTATGGGTGAAATTAATAACAAGCAGAATATTTTTCTAAATATATGAATTGATCATTGTCATTTTGGATAAATATAAAACTTGGTCCCATCGATATATATGTATATGAGTCATAGATGAAGTGGATGCAATGCTAAATGCATACTGTTTGATATGAAGTGCATGTAGTTTAAGTTTTACTTTGCCTTTTTATACTTTTGCAGCATTGATCCCAGCATAAAGGTTGTCTATTATTAAGATTACATTTCAAATTTTAAATTATACGTGTAATATGCAGGATTGAATTTGAAGTTTGCATTTCTGTATTACACATTTCTTGTTCATTTCTTTTAACTATTAGAAGTATTCGGATTTTCCTTTTATACAAATTCAAAGTACATTACTATTTCATATCTTTCTTTTATAGTTTTCTTTTAAATGAATCCATGTATTAATCTACATAATAGTAAATAAGGTAAAGCTAAGGGAGCATTTTTCACAACTATTTACGTCTAATTCAATTAAAACATAAACTGCCAAAAAACTCTATTGTATTTTGTTTTATATCAATAGAAGGGATAGAAGGAATATGTACCTTTGAAAACGTAGGAAAAGCACAAAGAACCCTTTTTATCTACCATAAATACCCAATTACCATGTGTGTCTACGTCCTTTGCAATAGTTCGATCTGTTGATAAATTTTGAACTTGGCAGTAATTATGAGCATGATGAGATTCAATTAAAAATCAAAAGAAGAAAATATGTTTAAATGAAGTAAACAAAAGTGTTCATATTACCCTTTAGGACAGTCACTTTATTAAAGTATTTGTTTTAAACGGTTTCATTTCAATTATGATACTTTATTATTGAAAAATACAAAATACAACGCTTGTATAAAAATTTGGGATCTAAGCACGTCTTAAGTAGTTTATAACTGTCCCCCTGTAATGGTTTAAAATCATTTAGATAAGTAATTTGCTTTATCATATGACTATATGTAGATTTGGACATTTAATACCTCGTAAATAACTTGTATCTCTTTCTTTATGGTTATATTTAGGACAACATGTAAACAATAACTATGAGCCCAGGTATTTATTTACACATTTTGCCAAAATAGATTCAGGTCATCGAGTCAAATGATGGTTTGTAGACACCATTAAACAACGGTGTCAACTTGAAAATGAAAAAGGAGAAAAAGAATACATTTCGTTTATATCTTTAAAATTTTATCATCAATGAAACGAACTTCTTAAAATAGAATGCATGTTTATTTGGAATATCGAAAAACCAACGAAAAAAAGGTTCTTTTCAAATCAACAAAACTGATCAGTTTTAGACTTTTCATTATTTGTACACTTGTAAATTTTCTTTTAAATGGTATACATTATAGTGTTTTACCCTATTTTTATTAAGTCTGAGTCGTACAAAAATTTGTGATCGAGCCCATTTGCTTTTCTTCACCTCAAGTTATTATGTACATTAAAATAGACAGGTACAACAAAAAATGAACAAGTAGTCATTCAGTTTGTTTGCCACAATAACTAAATAAACTATTGTGATACTTTGGAATAAAAGATTACAAATCATTTATCATCATTTTAGTAGTCATAATAGTCAATGTCAACTCACCTTTTCTGAAATATTTTGTAATAGATCTAAATCTCGTTGTTAAATCTATCGCCATCGTTTAAATATTGACGTTCGGTAGATTACATATTATGTTCATCAGATGGAATGTTAAAATACAGAGGTATGTCATTAAAGTCAACGAAGTACAAATGTATTGAATATCAAGCTATCACAAACAAAAGATTACGTCACGTATGTATGTATATATTATAGATTATAACAAAAAATCGTGTCCGATGACTTGGCCATCCAACAAAGATGGCCGACATGGATAAAAAACATTGGGGTAAAATGTAAATGTGGGCGTATATCCCTAATAATGTTCAGCATAGTAAGATCTACAAATAAGTCAAATGACCAAAATGGTCAATTGACTCCATAAGGAGTAATAGCCCTTTAAAGTCAAATTTAACAATTTTTCTTATTTTTTGTAATCTTTTACAAAAGTCTTCTCCTGAAACAACTGAGACAAATTTAACTAAACTTGGCCACCATCAGCATTAATAGAGTATCCTGTTTTAAAAATGTCTCCGATGACCCTGACTGCCAACCAACATGTAGACATGGCTAAGAATAGACCACAGGGGGCAATGCAGCTCCTGACTTGCATCCCTGAAACTAAAGCAAAAGTAATAACGGTTGTATTATGTCATGCATCAGTTGTAAATAACAATACCAGGCGAGCGAAGCAGGCTCCTTGGAGCATCTTGTTCTATCTTACGATCAACTTTTGCTGAGTGTTCGAGAGACTGAACCGCAGCCATCTGGTTGAATATGCTTCCTCAATAGATGTCCTCCATAATATCTGTTTTAGCAATATTTACTCAATACGAAAAATTTTGGAATAATACTTGAAAGATACTAGTCCGTAACGGATTTTCACACTTAAATGAACATCTTAAATGCTGGTTTACCCAATACATTTCTACATACAAAATTCATGTTAATTGATACCCCTCGAAATTCACAGTTGTTGTCATTAACAAAAGTATACTTGTTTTTATTCCAATTTAACATGTTAAATGACTGTGTTATTAATGATTCGATTCATGCACAGCTTTGAACTTGTTGTCTGTTGTTTCTTACAGTTTATCATCTCCACTTGCCAATGATTACGATGTCATGTCCATTTCAACTGCATCTTTCTGGAAACAAGATCGCAATTTTTGGTTAAATGTTACTAGCAATTGTTTTAAGTTGGTACTCGGAATATAATCTTGTATGGGTTCTGATTAGACATTAACTTATAATTGAAAGCTTATCCAATTTGGTGTAAAAAATCCAGAAAGCCTGGGAAAGTGGCGTAACAGTACAACATAAGAACGAACTATAAAATTCCGTTGAAAAAAGGCTTAAGTCATCAAGTGGATAAATAGCATAACATATAACAAAAACACAGAGTGGACGTTGCCAGGTACTTCTATATGCCAAAAACAAACAGACACTATCCATTTTTGCTGAATGACCATGCATATGAGTTTGATTGTTATGCAACACTGACATTTCTAGAAACACTCTCTCCAGTGTTGCGGTGTAAAAAAGAGTTTGTCTATTACGTTACATTATTTACAAATTCCTGACACAGAAACCACAAAGATACGTTAATATTCAAACATTTGGTGCGAGAAAGTATATCAACTTCGTACTTTATTGGGGATTTAAACGGTTTTTTTATTCGAGTGTCACTAATGTGTCTAGCGTATCGCGGATATACTAAATTTAGTCCTGGTATCTATGATGAGTTTATTTACAACCACTGAGTCGATGCCACTGCTGGTGGAAATTTATTTTCCCGAGGGTATCAAAAGCCCAGTAGTCAGCACTGTTTGCGCTGACATGAATTGTCATTGATATGGTTATATTTATAAATTTACTGTTTACAAAATTTTGAATTTTTTGAAATACTAAGGCTTTTCTACCTCAGGCATAGATTACCTTAGCTGTATTTGGCAAAACTTTTAGGAATTTTGGTCCTCAATGCTCTTCAACTTCGTACTTTATTTGGCTTTTAACTTTTTTTTGGATTCGAGCGTCATTGATGAGTCTTTTGTAGATGAAACGCGCGTCTGGCGTATATACTAAATTTAGTCCTGGCATCTATGATGAGTTTATTTACAACCACTGGGTCGATGCCACTGCTGGTGGAGATTTATTTCCCCGAGGGTATCACTAGCCCAGTAGTCAGCACTGTTTGTGCTGACATGAAATGTCATTGATATGGTTATTTTGATAAATTTACTGTTTACAAAATTTTGAATTTTTTGAAATACTCAGGCTGTTCTACCTCAGGCATAGATTACCTTAGCTGTATTTGGCAAAACTTTTAGGAATTTTGGCCCTCAATGCTCTTCAACTTCGTACTTTATTTGGCTTTTAACTTTTTTTGGATTCGAGCGTCACTGATGAGTCTTTTGTAGGCGAAACGCGCGTCTGGCGTATATACTAAATTTAGTCCTGGTATCTATGATGAGTTTATTTACAACCACTGGGTCGATGCCACTGCTGGTGGAGATTTATTTCCCCGAGGGTATCACAAGCACAGTAGTCAGCACTTTTTGTGCTGACATGAATTGTCATTGATATGGTTATATTTATAAATTTACTGTTTACAAAATTTTGAATTTTCTGAAATACTAAGGCTTTTCTACCTCAGGCATAGATTACCTTAGCTGTATTTGGCAAAACTTTTAGGAATTTGGTCCTTAATGCTCTTCAACTTCGTACTTTATTGGCTTTTAACTTTTTTTGGATTCGACCGTCACTGATGAGTCTTTTGTAGACGAAACACGCGTCAATCCTGGTATCTATGATGAGTTTTTTTACACAGAGGAACTTCAATTAGTCGATTAAGAGATGTAAGTTGACACTAAATGCTGTCCTATAATGTTTTGGGAGTTCGGAATTGACTTGATGCACAATCACCTCACGGCAATTTTCTATTTAAGAGGGACGAAAGATACCAGAGGGACAGTCAAACTCATAATCAAAAATAATCTGACAATGCCAAGGCTA
This sequence comes from Mytilus edulis, assembly GCF_963676685.1. Taxonomy (NCBI): domain Eukaryota; kingdom Metazoa; phylum Mollusca; class Bivalvia; order Mytilida; family Mytilidae; genus Mytilus; species Mytilus edulis. Next base: position 36,019,708 of record NC_092349.1, on the reverse strand, counting down.
AAAAAGAAAAAGACAAACAGACAAACAAAACAACACATGATACAACATAGAAATCTAAAGAATAAGTAACAAGAACCCCGCGAAAAACTAGGGCTGATCTCAGGAAGGGTAAGCAGATCCTTCTCCTGCTCCTGTCCGTCGTGTTGCTCATGTTATAACAAATCCGGTAAATAGTATTATTCGGTAAATCACATTCATGAAAGGGAAGGGGATTGTAGTTACGACGTAATTCCGGAACATATCCGATATTATCTGTGAAACGGTTATTCCATAACGGTCAACCAACTGGTGATAGCGTCCGTAAACTTTACGAAGGAATGATTTCACCTTTACCGTTTTGAACTCTTGGTTTAATAGCTTCCTTGTGAGCAGCAACCCTCTATCAAGAAAATCATGATAGGAAATACAAGTACGGGAATATCGTATCAATTTGGATATATTTACCACGTATGCAAGTGCTGCTGGAATGTTGCTACTTAGAAATGGAAAGTTCACAATTGGAAAGCTGAATTGAATTATTACCTTTGTCTACATTCACACATGATCACCTTAAAGGCCCTTATTAATTGAATGCTGCAAGTTACAACTTGGACCAATATAATTATCACATCACTCATCCAAAAATCTATCGTAAACTTTTACAATCTTTCAAGAACCATAACTCCTGAACGGTAAAAGTCAAAATCGTCATTATTGAACTTGACCTCTATTTTGTCATCAGTAACAACATATAAAAATTTCAAAAGCTTTGGTTGAATGGTTCATGAGAAAATGCACGGACACGACTGGAAACACCATTTTTCAATCTTTCAAGAACCATAACTCCTGAACGGTAAAAGTCAAAATTGTCATTATTGAACTTGACCTCTATTTTGTCATTAGTAACAACATATAAAAATTTGGGAAGCTTTGGTGGAACAGTTCATGCGTAAATGCACGGACACGACTGGAAACTCCATTTTTCAATCTTTCAAGAACCATAACTCCTGAACGGTAAAAGTTAAAATTGTCATTATTGAACTTGACCTCTATTTTGTCATCAGTAACAACATATTAAAATTTGGTAAGCTTTGGTTGAATGGTTCATGAGAAAATGCACGGACACGACTGGAAACACCATTTTTCAATCTTTCAAGAACCATAACTCCTGAACGGTAAAAGTCAAAATTGTCATTATTGAACTTGACCTCTATTTTGTCATCAGTAACAACATATTAAAATTTGGGAAGCTTTGGTAGAACAGTTCATGCGTAAATGCACGGACACGACTGGAAACTCCATTTTTCAATCTTTCAAGAACCATAACTCTTGAACGGTAAAAGTCAAAATCGTCATTATTGAACTTGACCTCCATTTTGTCATCAGTAACAACATATTAAAATTTGGGAAGCTTTGGTAGAACAGTTCATGCGTAAATGCACGGACACGACTGGAAACTCCATTTTCAATCTTTCAAGAACCATTTATAACTCCTGAACGGTAAAGTCAAAATCGCCATTATTGAACTTGACCTTCATTTAGTTGTCAGTAACAACATATTAAAATTTTAAAAGCTTTGGTTGAAGGGTTCATGAGTTAATGCACGGACAACATTTGATTGCCGTCCGCCAGCCCGCCCGACTGCCCGCCGTATATCCCCAAATCAATAACCGACATTTTTGTCACAAAAATCCGGTTAAAAATCAAATGTAAATACATTACTTTTTTCCTTGAAAAAATATATGAATTAATTAAGTTGTGTAACATATTATAATAATGTATTGGCAATTTTATTTTTGCTTATTTCAATTGAAATTCTGCTGTGGAAAGAAAAACAGTACTTCTTTTAAAATCTTTAAAGAAATTTCTTACTGTTGTAAAAGTAACTGGAAGAAATTTCTTCCAAGAAGGAACATTAAATAAGTGAACTATCTGTGTTGAACAAATAGTAAATAATTTTAAATATATTACATGTTTGTATATTTGTTGGAAGAAATTTTGAATGAAATATAATTAAGAAGAAATTCCTCCAACTTGAGAGGATAGAAAATGAAGTGAAGAAGTTGAGTTTATTAACTGTAATTATATAATGGCCTGACCACTAAGTATAACCGACGATTGGGCTTAAGCGGAAAAGACTATCAGGTGCTGATACTTTAATCAAGAGTCAATCTAACAAATGGTAAAAAGCTGAAAATACAAATAAAATACAATTTTACAATGTGTTCAATTAATGTTATTAAAACGAAATGTCAAAAATAATAGATAGCACAGTCCGTTGAATGCGAGAAAATGTTATACTTTCAAGAACGGTTAAATTTCAGATATTTCACGGAGAAAAGGTTCAAATATGTAGAGAGCAATTTGAAGTGTTCAAATACAATGTTGTAGAATTACCTCACTCTGTGGTTAGCCACGAATTGTGTACAAGATGACGTTTGTCCTTAGAATGTTCTCCAGTACTAGTATGACCTTGCAATCTTCAGTTTTAGATACGTGTGAGAGGGGGAAAGGTAGCGACAATACAATGTTTTAACGTTCTTCTAAGGTTAAAGGTGAATAATCCACCTAGACTGGAACACATAAATAGATTACGAATATAAATGAACGGACTATATAAATAACGGAACGGCGTAAATAATACTCCCCGTCTGATGTCTATCTGATATCTCTATTATATAAACTATTCGCAGATGAATATAAGATCTAGATAAATGAATAAATCCCAATATAAATAGAATATATACAAATGAAATAACCACTATTGGTCGTGTGAGAAATATCACTTACGACATTTCACTATAAAGTTTCCAGAATAGATTAATTCCACGGAAAACAGGGTTCGGCACAGTTTATTGTCCTATGAAGAAGGATCTCTCCAATGAGATCGCTGTAATTTGTAGAATGTTCCATAGCTGTTGATGAGATAGTAGGAACTGTTTTCTCCAACGTTGTTAGACAGCGACGACGGTTATAGGTGGTCCTCTGATGGGTTTGACGAGCGGTTATAATTGATCCTCTTTCGGTTTGGCGAAACTCATATGTTTTTGAGAATCAGACGAAATTTATCCTTTCGTCTTAATGTTCAATCCTGCTGATCTTGCTGTTTTATCTGTGAAGTGGCGACCTCGATGTTTGATTTCGTCTTTGTAATGTCCAACAAAGGGTGTTACTTTGTGATGATGTCCAGATGAGACTACTGGTTCCTTTTCACTAACATTCTAGTCAGATTTGGCAATACTGCTTCCTCCTCGGATTTAAGGTTGCTTGCTCAAAGGCAGATTGATATTGGCAATAGGTCCTTCTGTCTGAATAGGTTTGTGAATGCTACTGATTTCCTCACCATGAACTTCAGGTCCTGTTGATTTCGGAATGAAATTTGATTTCGGAATGAAATTTTCTTTATCTATAGATTTTTCTATAGAAATCAAAGATTTGCTTTTGGTGACGCAAGTGATGTCCCTTTAGAGGAACTCGTGCGTTTACCAGGCTTGGTACTAGGTCCTTTAAATTCAAGGAATTGTACTGAATGCGATTTTGCGAACTTGGCATTCGAATGAAAGATTTTTTTCGTTAGACTGAACTTCAATTGGATTCTTGTCCTTGACGGCTATTTCCGGTCTTGAGGCAAGACGTTGTTCTGATTCCGTGATTGCAACGTTAGTTATTTTTGTGTTGACTTCAATAGGAACAGTTTGCTTGTCAATGCATGTATTTCCAATTATGACCCAACCAAGTCTCAACTTTTGGGCAAATGGAGTTCGGGATTGTCGTAGGCGTTGTTCAAGGACGTGGTGTGCTTCTATAAGGTCTCTTCCAATAAGGAGTAGAATTTGACAACGTTCCTTTATTGGTGGAATGCTTCCTCTGAGTTCTTTCAGATGAGGATGATGCATTGCGACTTCAGGAGTAGGAATTTCTTTTCAAATAGTGGAATACTATTACATTCAATTATTATAGGCATATCAAATTGTACGTCACTATGTACAGATTTTATGACGAAATCTTTTCCTCTTTTCCCGGAAATGCGGAAGTAGCTACTCTGCCAGAGTATGTTGTAAGAGAGTAGTTTTCAGGTTTTTTCCGAACGTTGAACAGACTGAAGAATTCAGCCGACGCAAGAGACCGGTTGCTTTGGTCGTCAATAATGGCGTACATCCTGATAATTTTGTCTATCTTGTCCTTGTGGTACACGTCCCCAGGTAATATCTTGGCATAAGATTTTTCGCTCTTATGACCTTTGTAGATCTCTGTTCAGATAAAACTAACAGATGTTAACTTTGTGTCAGCGGACTCTGTCTGCTCCCCGCCGTAGACTTGTGTTAGCTCCCCGCCGTATGTTGTCTGGGTGAGCTAAACTGAGAACTTTCAGATAGTTGTTGTCTAGTGATGTGAAGTGCGGTGGTATGTCGTTCACTTCCATACTCACTACAACTGATACTTGCATTGCAGTCCCGACTACGGTGTGTGGTTAACTCACAACACTTGTAGCGCACATTGTTTTGTCTTAACAGTTCCTTGCGTTCCTCGATTGATTTGGCTCGAAATGCTCGGCATTCATTCAAGGTATGCTTTGTCTTGTGTAGGATACACAGATCTTGTTGTTGACTGCTGTCTTCAGTTTGCTGTTCAACAGCCGTCTTATGAACGTTGACTTTAGAGTACGTCTGAGGTGTGAACCTTGGCGTAGCGGCCTTTGTATTAGGCGTGACTTTTGACCCAAAGTAAACCCAGGATCGTTCTTTATTTTGCTGATTTCCCTGATGAAGGCAGATAATTTTGTGAAGGGTGGAAATGCAACTTCATATTTAGACTTGTATCTTGAAGCCCTTGTTATCCAATTTTCTTGGAGTCCGTATGGCAGTTTTTCCACAGTAGGATTTACCCCCTTCGAAGAGTCGAATTAAGATACCAAACATCCCAGCTTGGGATTTTTTTCGTGATATTCTATTTCTTAGATAATATCTGACAAATCGTACAGGAGTGAGTTGTCTTTATTTGTCAGTGTTGGTAAGTTGTCAAGTTTGTTGACGAGAGACGTCTGCAACATTATTGGAGCACCATATCGATCTTCCAGTCTTTCCCATAGTCTGTGTAGGCCTCTTGTTGGGTTGTTGGCATTTGATGCCCTTATACTCATGGCATGTTTACCAGACTCTGGTCCAAGCCATTTAATAAGTTGGTCTATCTGATCCGAGTCTGAAACTTGTAGTTCGTCTATGACGTTTCTAAAGCTGGCTTTCCATGTATGAAAGGGATTCTGCCTGGTCGTTAAAGCTTGTAAGCCGGGAGAACAGCAAGTCCTTGTGAAGGAGAAATCTGGTTATCTCTAACTTTTGGTGACTTAGAGTGTGCAGGTAAGACAGCAATATCTCTGACGGCAAGTTCAATGCAACCGAAGATACGAACTCATGTGCTTTATGACTAAGCTTAACAGGAGTTTGTTTTTTCTTTACAGGGTCTGTCAATTCATGTTCCGCGGTTGCTACAGGATGTGTGTTTATAAAATCTTGCACCCGTTGGAGAGGGTCTTCTGTCTCATTAGGGAGATCGCTAAATGCTTGGCTGCCGTCGTATTCCAGGATACGAGCCTCGGCTTCAACGGCTGCAGCTTCTCTTTGTGCTTCTAGAATGTTCATAGCAGCTTTAATTTCGACTTTTTCCCGTGTTGCACGTGCAGCCTCCTCTACTATTTAAGTTTTCCTGTGTATGGCCTTACGTTTCATTTCAGCTTTCTGGTGTGCAGCCTCAGCATTTCTACGTATGGCCTCTTGTTCCGCCTCGGCTTTTCTGCTTGTGGCTTCTTGATCTGCTCTAATGGCTTCTTGTTCTACTCTGATGGCTTCTTGTTCCGCTTCAGCCTTTATTTCATTTTGCTTGAAAAGAGTCTGTTCTTCTATCATTGCCTCCTGCTTTAAGAGCAAGGCCTGTTTTTGTCAGAGACGTTGGAGCTCCCACTGTGTGAGGTTTTCTTGCCTTTAGATGTCTTTGTTTTTGTAGATTTAGCCTTTGTAAGGGCAAGGCGATGCTCATGTAAGGTTTCCATGACTAATTCCACTCTGGATAGACGAAAATCCCATGAGAGATTACACGCGTCTATGTCTTTTTGACTCTCCAATGTCCTGGTCCTTTTCAGAAAGTCCCGATATTCGTCTGTAAGTCTACAGACTTTTACAAGTTCATCCTGTACTGTTAACAGTTGCTGGAGTTCTTTTGGAGGCTTGGTGATCACAATAACTGTGATTCTATATCTGACCAAAGGGTCTCTATTTCCTGACAGAACGTTTTTCTGTGAAAACTCCTTTACCTTTTTCTGTGAGGTCACGCACTCGCCTAGTTTCGACATTTTCATCTGCAAGTGTTGTATTAGACGGATTTTGTAATAGTTCTTCAGAAATATCTCACTCTGGGGTTTGGATCTCTTCTTGCTGTTCCACGTGACTGTGATCCATGTTGACTCAACGCTGTTGGGTTGCTACCTAGGACACACAAGTAATGTAGTCCACTATCAGTGTAAAGGTATGTACGTTACTACGTTTTCGTTCCTTGTCTGGATATGTAAAGACAGGTAGTCGTCAATTTACTGTTCGTCAAGGGATGACGCGTGCATGCAGGGCTCAACTGGAAGGTTGTAGCTGTAGAACTAACGTGGAGTGGCGTTATCTGTGAGACAACAACAGGCAAGTTGTAGACTTTTGACTGTAATGGCCTGACCACTAAGTATAACCGACGATTGGGCTCAAGCGGAAAAGACTATCAGGTGCTGATACTTTAATCAAGAGTCAATCTAACAAATGGTAAAAAGCTGAAAATACAAATAAAATACAATTTTACAATGTGTTCAATTAATGTTATTAAAACGAAAGGTAAAAAAAAATAGATAGCACAGTCCGTTTAATGCGAGAAAATACTGTACTTTCAAGAACGGTTAAATTCCAGGTATTTCACGGAGAAAAGGTTAAAATATGTAGAGAGCAATTTGAAGGGTTCAAATACAATGTTGTAGAATTAACTCACTCTGTGGTTAGCCACGAATTGTGTCCAAGATGACGTTTGTCCTTAGAATGTTCTCCAGTACTAGTATGACCTTGCAATCTTCAGTTTTAGATACGTGTGAGAGAGGGAAAGGTAGCGACAATACAATGTTTTAACGTTCTTATAAGGTTAAAGGTGAATAATCCTCCTAGACTGGAACACATAAATAGATTACGAATATAATCAAAGGAACTATATAAATAACGGAACGGCGTAACAGAATAATACGGTATTGGAAATGAATTGCATTTTGTTGGAAGAAATTTCTTCCAAGGAGACAGAAAATGTTTTTACAACAAAAAGTAATGAACAAATTATTTCTTTCTATTTTATTAATTTATAGGTTACCAATTCCTCATTTTATTGTGGTTCAAATGCTTTGTTAAATATGAATGTAAATCTGTTATATATATCCAATAAAATTGTCATATTAATGGTGTTTTTTTCCATGTGTTTCCTTTGCCAGAGAAAAAAATTCTTCTTACACTGTTTTGTTTAGAAAAAATGTCTACCAAAAGCAGAATATTCGCATATGAAATTGAAAAATTAGATATATTCACAATAACAGCAAAAAATGTGGTTGAACCATGTCACATGTACTAATTATATCCATTCTCTTGTTATATATTATACCGATTTAACTCAGAGAATATTTATTTTCATGGCAGACTTTTGAAATGTCTGGTTAATGATCATTTTAATATGTTTCAAGTAATTTCACAGGATATCGATATAATTATTTGGATGCCTTCGTAATTGGGTTCTATATTTATAATTACATAATTCGTCTCAAATTTAGCCAAACAATGTTAGATCTTCCAATTTGAGTAAGCGGGATTCGAACCCTTGCTGTGAAATCGTGGCAAGACCCCTTGCATTATGTCCAGCGCCCTACACCAATCTACCACCTAGGCTTCATAAAAAAAAGGATGTCAATGGTAAATATTTGTGTAGCGTGCCTTTTACGAATCAACGTGAATTCAGAAATTATTGCGATGTATTTATTATTGCGAAAAATGCCACAGGGTTAAAATAGCAATTATTTAAACACGCATTTTGAATATTCTTATATAAAAAAAATAGGATTTTTCTCAATATAGAAAAAAAAAACCAACGCATTTTTAGTCTAAAATGACAAAATCGCAATAATAAATGCACTTAGTTTAATTTTTGACCCTTTGGACCTTAATGTAGACCAATTCGAAAACGTGACCAAAAATTAAGAATCAAAATACACGGTTAGATTCGGCATATCAAAGAACCCCAATAATTCAATTTTTGATTAAATGAAACAACGTTTAATTTTGGAACCTTTTGGCCCCTAATTCCTAAACTGTTGGGACCACAACTCCCAAAATCAATCCCAACCTTCCTTTTGTGGTCATAAACCTTGTGTGTAAATATTATTGATTCCAATTAATTTATACTTAAGTTATTGTGCGAAACCAAATGCCTTCAACAGCCTTTCGGACGACGACGACGACGACGACGACGACAAGATACTAAAATACGATCGCAAAAAAAAAAATTTCATGGTCGTATAAAAACTGACCAACGAAAAATCTACAGGTGTTTTCAGAATGGAATATGTTAATTTGATAATAGCGCGGAGAAGAAGTTATCAGGTTTTTTTTTGTATTTTTGTTGTATTTATCAAGATGAAATAAGTATTACTTGAAGGTTGCGTTTCTGTAAATATAGACAATGCAATTTTCCATAGTAACTCCCTTTGCGGCATAAACAGTGACACTTTTACTACATGTAGGAAGTTTCGTGAAAATTTTAATCCTAGAATAGAAAGTTGATATGCACTACTTTTTTATTCAAAGGTCACAACATAGGGCTGTGCGGCATATTTTCAACTATTTACATATGCCCTGAACTTGTCAGAGTCTCAAGTTGTGTCTCTATGAGATGAAACATTTGTATGTCAATAAATCAAATTATCTATAAATAATATATATCTCCCCAGAAAAGGCGTGGTTTGAGAAACAATTGCCACTTCTGATTGATTTTTATTTTTTGTATGCAGGGGTTAAGAAAGTATTTTTCTATATTAATCCAATATTTTACATATTCTATCCCACCATATTCAAGCTCAAACAAAAAACCTAACAATTTGAACCTTCCAGAAAGGTTCCAAACAAGAATTTTGTCTAGTAAAAGTTTTTTATACTACCTTTTTTTTTACCCAATCCATATGGCTTCCGTTTTGTCAACATTACACCTAAGTCCAGCACATTCTAAAAACATCATCAGACAATGTAAACATTGTTTCAGGGACCATCCAGGACTAGGGAAGAATCGTCAGCATATTGACTCAACAAAACCTCAGTCATTAATTGTGTCACCAGTAACCTCAGGGTCATTTTCAATGGCTGCACTGAGTAATTCAAGTCTTAAAATAAATAGATAAGGAGACAGAGGATCCCCTTGACGGACCCACCTTTTCGAAGAATAAAATTCTGAAATATATATTCGTGTTTTAACACTGCACTAAAGGCATCACAGTAGCACGCTTTAATTCAACTTATAATGTATGGTCAAAGCTATAAAACTGTAAAACCTCTAATATAAAAGACCATTCGACCGTGTCGACGGCCTTTTCAAAATCAACTAAAAAAGTCCAGGAATTTCATCTTCTTCCATCTTTTCAATCAGTTCATAAATAAATCTAGTGCATTTGCCTATAGACCTACCTTTAAGAAACCCTTTTTGTGTTTGGCTTATTATATTTATCAGCACCTTTTTTTAGACTATTTTCTAGACTTGCAGCTATCTTATAGTCTACACATAACAGTGTGATAGGCCGCCAGTTTTTCAGATCAAATTTTGACTTACCTTCCTTTTGTATACAAGTATTGAGTTCCTGTCTATGGGTGATAAAAAAAACTTTCCATGTTCTTAGCTTCTAAAGCCTCATTTAAACATCTTACCAGTGGTATCTTAATATCATTCCAAAACAAATTTGTAACAGTAAATCCATCTAAACCAGGTGGTTTGGGATTCTTCAAATGTTTAAGAGAAGACAAACATTCCTGCATTGTCACAGGTCGCTCATAGGAACCTGCCTCTTCCTTATTAGTTTTTGACGAGGATTATCACGTTGAAAAAAATGTGTCCATGTGAGTTTCAAATAACAACGGATTAGATTACCTTAGCTGTATTTGACAAAACTTTTCGGAATTGTGGTCCTCAATGCTGTTCAACTTCGTACTTTATTTGGCCTTTTATTTTTTTTTGGATTCGAGCGTCACCGATGAGTATTTTGTAGACGAAACGTGCGTCTGGCGTATATACTAAATTTAGTCCTGGTATCTATGATGAGTTTATTTAGAACTAGTATAAAATATTTCATAAAAATGTTTTTGTTCATTTCTTATTATATAATAATACTGGGCTCTACATATTTTGAAAGAAACAACCATGCGTAGACACCAGTTTGTGTTATAAAATTTGCACAACTTTCTGACTGGGTCTGGAATAGTGGTGTAACACCTTATGAAACACTTAAAGTGTTGTTATCAGGGTTCCCTTACAATGTACATCTGTGATGCTCTCCCGACCCAAGACACCAGATTTATCGTCTCCATTCTGACCAGATGTGTTTTTATACATCTTGCACAGTCAAATCGAATGTCCCTCTATTGCATAGATCATTTTGATTACAGGTTTCGTTACTGAAATATTTAATTGTCTATTCTTTAATTTTACGTATCAGATCGTCGGATAACGTCAAATAAAAAAATGACTAAACTTCAACGTGTCATCAATTAAAATCAACATATAGAGTTCATATAACTTCTTGTAGAGATTTACAATAACTACCGGACTCCGAGCCCGAGTTATAATACAGATAAGCTATAGGGTTGATTAATGAAAGAGGTTTATATAGATAGATAATGGATTGATCTTCTACATGAATGCAATATTTTTGTTATGCAATCATCATGTAATTAATTATTTTGCAATTAATGGAAAAATCTTGGTCAGTTCACTTAAATGAATCTATCATCTCTATAACTATACAAGAAATCTTAATCAACACAGCATGAGCTACAAAAGGGTAATTATCGCTATCGTATTCTGTTCTCTCATAAATCTTTTATTAGTGTAAACATCCTTACCACATAAAAGTAGATAATTTTTTATTAGGTGTAAAATTTGAATTATACATTCTATCCAAAATCTGAGACACACCCTCTCGGGGTTTCCACGAGGAAGCTAATTTCAATAGTCCATTTGCCAATTACCGATTCGATTCTGCTTTTACACACTTTTTAAACAAATTAATTCCCTTGTCAATCTTAGACTGGTTCTATACCGGACAATATTGGCTTTTTCCTTTTTCCAATGCATAGTATGATGAATTGAAATTGATGAATCGGCTGTTTAACTTATTTTTCATGAAAAATTATTTCTGATGTCGTAAGTATTTAACTAAACAACAAATTAAGATAAATAAAAGATTTCAAAACCTTACATGTACAGATTATTAACATAATGCAGAGGTAAATTTTCTCTTTCTGCTAGCTCTCCATTGTTAATAAAAATTAAAGTCCCTCATAAGGGAAACAACTATAAAGCAGGTCTATAGTTACAGGGTCAATTACAGGAATTGGCAAAAGCACTATTGAAAGTGGAAATTTTTTGTTAAACTTTGTAGACATAGTTAACATTATAATTGATTACATAATTGTTGTAAAATACTATAACATTATTTTGAGATCAACCCTATAGCTTACCTGTATTATTTATAGTCGAACTCGGGTTCGGAGTCGGGTAGTTATTGTAAATCTCTACCAGAAGTTATATGAATTCTATATGTTGATTTTAATTGATGACACGTTGAAGTTTAGTCATTTTTTTTATTTGACGTTATCCGACGATCTGATACGTAAAATTAATGAAGAGACAATTAAATATTTCAGTAACGAAACCTGTAATCAAAATGATCTATGCAATAGAGGGACATTCGATTTGACTGTGCAAGATGTATAAAAACACATCTGGTCAGAATGGAGACGATAAATCTGGTGTCTTGGGTCGGGAGAGCATCACAGACGTACATTGTAAGGGAACCCTGATTACAACACTTTAAGTGTTTCATAAGGTGTTACACCACTATTCCAGGCCTAGTCCAGTTATAACACAAACTGGTGTCTACGCATGGTTGTTACTTTCAAAATATGTACAGCCCAGTATTATTATATAATAAGAAATGAACAAAAACATTTTTATGAAATATTTTATACTAGTTCTAAATAAACTCATCATAGATACCAGGACTAAATTTAGTATATACGCCAGACGCATTTTTCGTCTACAAAAGACTCATCGGTGACGCTGAACAGCATTGAGGACCACAATTCCGAAAAGTTTTGTCAAATACAGCTAAGGTAATCTAATCCGTTGTTATTTGAAACTCACATGGACACATTTTTTCAACGTGATAATCCTCGTCGAAAACTAATAAGGAAGAGGCAGGTTCCTATGAGCGACCTGTGACAATGCAGGAATGTTTGTCTTCTCTTAAACATTTGAAGAATCCAAACCACCTGGTTTAGATGGATTTACTGTTACAAATTTGTTTTGGAATGATATTAAGATACCACTGGTAAGATGTTTAAATGAGGCTTCAGAAGCTAAGAACGTGGAAAGTTTTTTTTATCACCCATAGACAGGCACTCAATACTTGTATACAAAAGGCAGGTAAGTCAAAATTTGATCTGAAAAACTGGCGGCCTATCACACTGTTATGTGTAGACTATAAGATAGCTGCAAGTCTGGAAAATAGTCTAAAAAAAAGGTGCTGGTGAATATAATAAGCCAAACACAAAAAGGGTTTCTTAAAGGTGTGTCTATAGGCAAATGCACTAGATTTATTTATGAACTGAATGAAAAGATGGAAGAAGATGAAATTCCTGGACTTTTTTAGTTGATTTTGAAAAGGCCGTCGACACGGTCGAATGGTCTTTTATATTAGAGGTTTTACAGTTTTATAGCTTTGACCATACATTGATAAGTTGGATTAAAGCGTGCTACTGTGATGCCTGTAGTGCAGTGTTAAAACACGAATATATATTTCAGAATTTTATTCTTCGAAAAGGTGGGTCCGTCAAGGGGATCCTCTGTCTCCTTATCTATTTATTTTAAGACTTGAATTACTCAGTGCAGCCATTGAAAATGACCCCGAGGTTACTGGTGACACAATTAATGACTGAGGTTTTGTTGAGTCAATATGCTGACGATTCTTCCCTAGTCCTGGATGGTCCCTGAAACAATGTTTAGATTGTCTGATGATGTTTTTAGAATGTGCTGGACTTAGGTGTAATGTTGACAAAACGGAAGCCATATGGAGTTGGTAAAAAAAAGGCAGTATAAAAAACTTTTACCAGACAAAATTCTTGTTTGGAACCTTTCTGGAAGGTTCAAATTATTGGGTTTTTTGTTTGAGCTTGAATATGGTGGGATAGAATATTTAAAACATTGGATTAATATAGAAAAATACTCTGTATGTTTCTTAACCCCTACATACAAAAAATAAAAATTGATCAGAAGTGGCAATTGTTAGAAGCAGCATTTAATTAACAAAATCAACTGTAATATTAATACCTTATTATACCCTTATGATTTGATCGAACTTACAGGTTACACTTTGTAAAAACAGCTGTTTCTCAAACCACGCCTTTTTTTGGGAGATATATATTATTTATAGATAATTTGATTTATTGACATACAAATGTTTCATCTCATAGAGACACAACTTGAGACTCTGACAAGTTCAGGGCATATGTAAATAGTTGAAAATATGCCGCACAGCCCTATGTTGTGACCTTTGAATAAAAAAGTAGTGCATATCAACTTTCTATTCTAGGATTAAAATTTTCACGAAACTTCCTACATGTAGTAAAAGTGTCACTGTTTATGCCGCAAAGGGTGTTACTATGGGAAATTGCATCGTCTATATTTACAGAAACGCAACCTTCAAGTAATACTTATTTCATCTTGAAAAATACAAAAAAAAAATACAAAAAAAAACTGATAACTTATTCTCCGCGCTATTATCAAATTAACATATTCCATTCTGAAAATACCTGTAGATTTTTCGTTGGTCAGTTTTTATACGACCATGACATTTTTTTTTTTGCGATCGTATTTTAGTATCTCGTCGTCGTCGTCGTCGTCGTCGTCGTCCGCGGGCTTTTTAAGGCATTTGGTTTCGCACAATAACTTAAGTATAAATTAATTGGAATCAATAATATTTACACACAAGGTTTATGACCACAAAAGGAAGGTTGGGATTGATTTTGGCAGTTTTGGTCCCAACAGTTAAGAATTAGGGACCAAAAAGTTCCAAAATTAAACGTTGTTTCATTTAATCAAAAATTGAATTATTGGGGTTCTTTGATATGCCGAATCTAACCGTGTATTTTGATTCTTAATTTTTGGTCACGTTTTCGAATTGGTCTACATTAAGGTCCAAAGGGTCAAAAATTAAACTAAGTGCATTTATTATTGCGATTTTGTCATTTTAGACTAAAAATACGGTTTTTTTTTTGTTGCTATATTGAGAAAAATCGTATTTTTTTCATATAAGAATATTCAAAATGCGTGTTTAAATAATTGCTATTATAACCCTGTGGCATTTTTCGCAATAATAAATACATCGCAATAATTTCTGAATTCACGTTGATTCGTAAAAGAAAAAGGCACGCTACACAAATATTTACCATTGAAATCTTTATTTTTATGAAGCCTAGGTGGTAGATTGGTGTAGGGCGCTGGACATAATGCAAGTCGGTCTTGTCACGATTTCACAGCAAGGGTTCGAATCCCGCTTACTCAAATTGGAAGATCTAACATTGTTTGGCTAAATTTGAGACGAATTATGCAATTATAAATATAGAACCCAATTACGAAGGCATCCAAATAATTATATCGATATCCTGTGAAATTACTTGAAACATATTAAAATGATCATTAACCAGACATTTCAAAAGTCTGCCATGAAAATAAATATTCCCTGAGTTAAATCGGTATAATATATAAAAAGAGAATGGATATAATTAGTACATGTGACATGGTTCAACCACATTTTTTGCTGTTATTGTGAATATACATGTATCTAATTTTTCAATTTCATATGCGAATATTCTGCTTTTGGTAAACATTTTTTCTAAACAAAACAGTGTTAGAAGAAATTTCTTCTCTGGCAAAGGAAACACATGGAAAAAAACACCATTAATATGACAATTTTATTGGATATATATAATAGATTTACATTCATATTTAACAAAACATTTGAACCACAATGAAATGAATAATTGGTAACCTATAAATTAATAAAATAAAAAGAAATAATTTGTTCATTACTTTTTGTTCTTAAAACATTTTCTGTCTCCTTGGAATAAATTTCTTCCAACAAAATGCAATTCATTTCCAATACCGTATTATTCTGTTACGCCGTTCCGTTATTTATATAGTTCCTTTGATTATATTCGTAATCTATTTATGTGTTCCAGTCTAGGGGGATTATTCACCTTTAACCTTATAAGAACGTCAAAACATTGTATTGTCGCTACCTTTCCCTCTCTCACACGTATCTAAAACTGAAGATTGCAAGGTCATACTAGTACTGGAGAACATTCAAAGGACAAACGTCATCTTGGACACAATTCGTGGCTAACCACAGAGTGAGTTAATTCTACAACATTGTATTTTAACCCTTCAAATTGCTCTCTACATATTTGAACCTTTTCTCCGTGAAATACCTGGAATTTAACCGTTCTTGAAAGTACAGCATTTTCTCGCATTCAACGGACTGTGCTATCTATTATTTTTGACCTTTCGTTTTAATAACATTAATTGAACACATTGTAAAATTGTATTTTATTTGTATTTTCAGCTTTTTACCATTTGTTAGATTGACTCTTGATTAAAGTATCAGCACCTGATAGTCTTTTCCGCTTGAGCCCAATCGGTCGGTTATACTTAGTGGTCAGGCCATTACAGTAAAAAGTCTACAACTTGCCTGTTGTTGTCTCACAGATAACGCCACTCCACGTTAGTTCTACAGCTACAACCTTCCAGTTGAGCCCTGCATGCACGCGTCATCCCTTGACGAACAGTAATTTGACGACTACCTGTCTTTACATATCCAGACAAGGAACGAAAACGTAGTAACGTACATACTTTTACACTGACAGTGGACTACATTACTTGTGTGTCCTAGGTAGCAACCCAACAGCGTTGAGTCAACATGGATCACAGTCACGTGGAACAGCAAGAAGAGATCCAAACCCCAGAGTGAGACATTTCAGTAGAACTATTACAAAATCCGTCTAATACAACACTTTCAGATGAAAATGTCGAAACTAGGCGAGTGTGTGACCTCACAGAAAAAGGTAAAGGAGTTTTCACAGAAAAACGTGACAAGTTCTGTCAGGAAATAGAGACCATTTGGTCAGATATAGAATCACAGTTATTGTGATCACCAAGCCTCCAAAAGAACTCCAGCAACTGTTAACAGTACAGGATGAACTTGTAAAAGTCTGTAGACTGACAGACGAATATCTGGACTTTCTGAAAAGGACCAGGACATTGGAGATTCAAAAAGACATAGACGCGTGTAATCTCTCATTGGATTTTCGTCTATCCAGAGTGGAATTAGTCATGGAAACCTTACATGAGCATCACCTTGCCCTTACAAAGGCTAAATCTACAAAACAAAGACATCTCAAGGCAAGAAAACCTCACACAGTGGGAGCTCCAACGTCTCTGACATGTCAAGTCTCGAAATTAAAGCTGCTATGAACATTCTAGAAGCACAAAGAGAAGCTGCAGCCGTAGAAGCCGAGGCTCGTATCCTGGAATACGACGGCAGCCAAGCATTTAGCGATCTCCCTCATGAGACAGAAGACCCTCTCCAACGGGTGCAAGATTTTATAAACACACATCCTGTAGCAACCGCGGAACATGAATTGACAGACCCTGTAAAGAAAAAACAAACTCCTGTTTAGCTTAGTCATGAAGCACATGAGTTCGTATCTTCGGTTGGATTGAACTTGCCGTCATAGATACCTGCTGCCTTACCTGCACACTCTAAGTCACCAAAAGTTAGAGATAACCAGATTTCTCCTTCGCAAGGACTTGCTGTTCTCCCGGCTTACAAGTTTACTTTGGGTCAAAAGTCACGCCTAATACAAAGGCCGCTACGCCAAGGTTCACACCTCAGACGTAATCTAACGTCAACGTTCATAAGACGGCTGTTGAACAGCAAACTGAAGACAGCAGTCAACAACAAGATCTGTGTATCCTACACAAGACAAAGCATACCTTGAATCAATGCCGAGCATTTCGAGCCAAATCAATCGAGGAACGCAAGGAACTGTTAAGACAAAACAATGTGCGCTACAAGTGTTGTGAGTTAACCACACACCGTAGTCGGGACTGCAATGCAAGTATCAGTTGTGGTGAGTGTGGAAGTGAACGACATACCACCGCACTTCACATCACTAGACAACAACTATCTGAAAGTTCTCAGTTTAGCTCACCCCGACAACATACGGCGGGGAGCTAACACAAGTCTACGGCGGGGAGCAGACATATTCCGCTGAGACAAAGTTAACATCTGTTAGTTCTATCTGCACAGAGATCTACAAAAGTCATAAGAGCGAAAAATCTTATGCCAAGATATTACCTGTGGACGTGTACCACAAGGACAAGATAGACAAAATTATCAGGATGTACGCCATTATTGACGACCAAAGCAACCGGTCTCTTGCGTCGGCTGAATTCTTCAGTCTGTTCAACGTTCGAAAAAAACCTGAAAACTACTCTCTTACAACATGCTCTGGCAGAGTAGCTACTTCCGGTAAAAGAGGAAAAGATTTCGTCATAAAATCTGTACATAGTGACGTACAATTTGATATGCCTATTATAATTGAATGTAATAGTATTCCACTATTTGAGAAGAAATTCCTACTCCTGAAGTCGCAATGCATCATCCTCATCTGAAAGAAACTCAGAGGAAGCATTCCACCAATAGAGGAACGTTGTCAAATTCAACTCTTTATTGGAAGAGACCTTATAGAAGCACACCACGTCCTTGAACAACGCCTAGGACCATCCCGAACTCCATTTGCCCAAAAGTTGAGACTTGGTTGGGTCATAATTGGAAATACATGCATTGACAAGCAAACTGTTCCTATTGAAGTCAACACAAAAATAACTAACGTTGCAATCACGGAATCAGAACAACGTCTTGCCTCAAGACCGGAAATAGCCGTCAAGGACAAGAATCCAATTGATGTTCAGTCTAACGAAAACAAACTTTCATTCGAATGCCAAGTTCGCAAAATCGCATTCAGTACAATTCCTTGAATTTAAAGGACCTAGTACCAAGCCTGGTAAACGCACGAGTTCCTCTAAAAGGACATCACTTGCGTCACCAAAAGCAAATCTTTGACTTATATAGAAAAATCTATAGATAAAGAAACTTTCATTCCGAAAGCAAATTTCATTCCAAAATCAACAGGACCTGAAGTTCATGGTGAGGAAATCAGTAGCATTCACAAACCTATTCCGACAGAAGGACCTATTGCCAATATCAATCTGCCTTTGAGCAAGCAACCTCTACTCCGAGGAGGAAGCAGTATTGCCAAATCTGACTTGAATTTTAGTGAAAGGAACCAGTAGTCTCATCTGAACATCATCACAAAGTAACACCCTTTGTTGAACATTACAAAGACGAAATCAAACATCGAGGTCGCCACTTCACAGATAAAACAGCAAGATCAGCAGGATTGAACATTAAGACGAAAGGCTTAATTTCGTTTGATACTCAAAAAGATATGACTTTTCGCCAAACCGGAAGAGGATCAATTATAACCGCTCGTCAAACCCATCAGAGTACCACCTGTAACCGTCGTCGCTGTCTAACAACGTTGGAGAAAACAGTTCCTACTATCTCAACAACAGCTATGGAACATTCTACAAATCACAGCGATCTCATTGGAGAGATCCTTCTTCATAGGACAATAAACTGTGCCGAACCCTGTTTTCCGTGGAATTAATTTATTCTTGAAACTTTATAGTGAAATGTCGTAAGTGATATTTCTCACACGACCAATAGTGGTTATTTCATCTGTATATATTCAATTTATATTGGGATTTATTCATTTATCTAGATCTTATATTCATTTGCGAATAGTTTATAGAATAGAGATATCAGGTAGACATCAGACGGGGAGTAATATTTACGCCGTTCCGTTATTTATATAGTTCGTTCGATTATATTCGTAATCTATTTATGTGTTCCAGTCTAGGTAGATTATTCACCTTAAACCTTATAAGAACGTTAAAACATTGTATCGTCGCTACCTTTCCCTCTCTCGCACGTATCTAAAACTGAAGATTGCAAGGTCATACTAGTACTGGAGAACATTCTAAGGACAAACATCATCTTGTACACAATTCGTAGGTAACCACAGAGTGAGGTAATTCTACAACATTGTATTTGAACCCTTCAAATTGCTCTCTACATATTTGAACCTTTTCTCCGTGAAATATCTGAAATTTAACCGTTCTTGAAAGTATACCATTTTCTCGCATTCAATGGACTGTGCTATCTATTATTTTTGACATTTCGTGTTAACAACATTAATTGAACACATTGTAAAATTGTATTTTATTTGTATTTTCAGCTTTTTACCATTTGTTAGATTGACTCTTGATTAAAGTATCAGCACCTGATAGTCTTTTCCGCTTGATCCCAATCGGTCGGTTATACTTAGTGGTCAGGCCATTACAGTATACAATTACAGTTAATAAACTCAACTTCTTCACTTCATTTTCTATCCTCTCAAGTTGGGGGAATTTCTTTTTAATTATATTTTATTCAAAATTTCTTCCAACAAATATACAAACATATAATATATTTAAAATTATTTGCTATTTGTTCAACACAGATAGTTCACTTATTTAATGTTCCTTCTTGGAAGAAATTTCTTCCAGTTACTTTTACAACAGTAAGAAATTTCTTTAAGATTTTAAAAGACGTATTGTTTTTCTTTCCACAGCAGAATTTCAATTGAAATTAGCAAAAATAAAATTGCCAATACATTATTATAATCTGTTACACAACTTAATTAATTCATATATTTTTTCAAGGAAAAAAGTAATGTATTTACATTTGATTTTTAACCGGATTTTTGTGACAAAAATGTCGGTTATTGATTTGGGGATGTACGGCGGGCAGTCGGGTGGGCGGGCGGCAATCAAATGTTGTCCGTGCATTAACATCATGAACCGTTCAACCAAAGCTTTTAAAATTATAATATGTTGTTACTGACAACTAAATGAAGGTCAAGTTCAATAATGGCGATTTTGACTTTACCGTTCAAGAGTTATGGTTCTTGAAAGATTGAAAAATGGAGTTTTCAGTCGTGTCCGTGCATTTACGCATGAACTGTTCTACCAAAGCTTCCCAAATTTTAATATGTTGTTACTGATGACAAAATAGAGGTCAAGTTCAATAATGACAAGTTTGACTTTTACCGTTCAGGAGTTATGGTTCTTGAAAGATTGAAAAATGGTGTTTCCAGTCGTGTCCGTGCATTTTCTCATGAACCATTCAACCAAAGCTTTTGAAATTTTTATATGTTGTTACTGATGACAAAATAGAGGTCAAGTTCAATAATGACAAGTTTGACTTTTACCGTTCAGGAGTTATCGTTCTTGAACGATTGAAAAATGGTATTTCCAGTGGTGTCCGTGCATTTTCTCATGAACCATTCAACCAAAGTTTCCCAAATTTTAATATGTTGTTACTGATGACAAAATAGAGGTCAAGTTCAATAATGACGATTTTGACTTTTACCGTTCAGGAGTTATGGTTCTTGAAAGATTGAAAAATGGAGTTTCCAGTCGTGTCCGTGCATTTACGCATGAACTGTTCTACCAAAGCTTCCCAAATTTTAATATGTTGTTACTGATTACAAAATAGAGGTCAAGTTCAATAATGACAATTTTGACTTTTACCGTTCAGGAGTTATCGTTCTTGAAAGATTGAAAAATGGTGTTTCCAGTCGTGTCCGTGCATTTTCTCATGAACTATTCAACCAAAGCTTTTGAAATTTTTATACGTTGTTACTGATGACAAAATAGAGGTCAAGTTCAATAATGACGATTTTGACTTTTACCGTTCAGGAGTTATGGTTCTTGAAAGATTGTAAAATGGCGTTTCCATTCACGTTGTTGCATTTACTCAGAAACCATTCAATCTAAGCTTTTCAAATTTTAATATGTTGATACTGATGACAAAATGGTAGGTCAAATTTGATATTGACGATTTTCAATTTCACCATTCATCAGTAATGGTTCTTGTGATATTGCAAGGACACAAATAAATGTTAATAAATCCGGTTTGCTGTCGTTGTGACAGCCTCTTGTTATATTATAACACAAATAAGTCACTCCATTTCAAGACTAAATCTTGGAAATTCTTAGTTTGTCTCTTCCTGTACTTCTCTGGGAATAGTACACATATATTGTTTCTGTTTCTTTGTTGCCTTTTATTTTTATCTGCAAGTAAATTACCACTCAATTATTTTCTCTGTCAAAAACATATAGATGTATCAAAAGCATGATCTTAACTAAAATTATACACCAATATTCATAAAAACAAAATGCTTTTTTTTAAAAACTTTGTACTCTGTCCTCTTTTCTAGCTAATGGATATGATCAAGTCCCCTCCTCTCTAATCCTTGATAGTTTAAGATAGAATTTTGGATGAGTGATGTGATAATTATATTGGTCCAAGTTGTAACTTGCAGCATTCAATTAAAAAGGCCCTTTAAGGTGATCATGTGTGAATGTAGACAAAGGTAATAATTCAATTCAGCTTTCCAATTGTGAACTTTCCATTTCTAAGTAGCAACAGTCCAGCAGCACTTGCATACGTGGTAAATATATCCAAATTGATACGATATTCCCGTACTTGTATTTCCTATCATGATTTTCTTGATAGAGGGTTGCTGCTCACAAGGAAGCTATTAAACCAAGAGTTCCAAACGGTAAAGTTGAAATCATTCCTTCGTAAAGTTTACGGACGCTATCACGAGTTGGTTGACCGTTATGGAATAACCGTTTCACAGATAATATCGGATATGTTCCGGAATTACGTCGTAACTACAATCCCCTTCCCTTTCATTAATGTGACTTACCGAATAAGACTATTTACCGGATTTGTTATAACATGAGCAACACGACGGACAGGAGCAGGAGCAGGATCTGCTTACCCTTCCTGAGATCAGCCCTAGTTTTTCACGGGGTTCGTGTTACTTATTCTTTAGATTTCTATGTTGTATCATGTGTACTTTTGTTTGTCTGTTTGTCTTTTTCATTTTTAGCCATGGCATTGTCAGATTATTTTTGATTATGAGTTTGACTGTCCCTCTGGTATCTTTCGTCCCTCTTAAATAGAAAATTGCCGTGAGGTGATTGTGCATCAAGTCAATTCCGAACTCCAAAAACATTATAGGACAGCATTTAATGTCAATTTACAAGCTCTTAATCGACTAATAGAAGTTCCTCTGTGTAAATAAACTCATCATAGATACCAGGATTGACGCGTGTTTCGTCGAAAAATAAACTCATCATAGATACCAGGACTAAATTTAGAATGTACGCCAGACGCGCGTTTCGTCTACAAAAGACTCATCAGTGACGCTCGAATCCAAAAAAAAATTAAAAGCCAAATAAAGTACGAAGTTGAAGAGCATTGAGGACCAAAATTCCTAAAAGTTTTGCCAAATACAGCTAAGGTAATCTATGGCTGAGGTAGAAAAGCCTGAGTATTTCAAAAAATTCAACATTTTTTTTTTATCAAAATAACCATATCAATGACATTTCATGTCAGAACAAAAAGTGCTGACTACTGGGCTTGTGATACCCTCGGGGAAATAAATATCTACCAGCAGTGGCATCGACCTAGTGGTTGTAAATAAACTCATCATAGATACCAGGACTAAATTTAGTATATCCGCGATACGCCAGACACATTAGTGACACTCGAATAAAAAAACGTTTAAATCCCAAATAAAGTACGAAGTTGATATACTTTCTTGCGCAAATGTTTGAATATCAACGTATCTTTGTGGTTTCTGTGTCAGGAATTTGTAAATAATGTAATGTAATAGACAAACTCATTTTTACACCGCAACACTGGAGAGAGTGTTTCTGGAAATGTCAGTGTTGCATAACAATCAAACTCATATGCATGGTCAATCAGCAAAAATGGATAGGGTCTTTTTGTTTTTGGCATATAGAAGTACCTGGCAACGTCCACTCTGTGTTTGTGTTATATGTTATGCTATTTATCCACCTGATGACTTAAGCCTTTTTTCAACTGAATTTTATAGTTCGTTCTTATGTTGTACTGTTACGCCACTTTCCCAGGTTTTCTGGATTTTTTACACCAAATTGGATAAGCTTTCAATTATAAGTAAATGTCTAATCAGAACCCATACAAGATTATATTCTGAGTACCAACTTAAAACAATTGCTAGTAACATTTAACCAAAAATTGCGATCTTGTTTCCAGAAAGATGCAGTTGAAATGGGCATGACATCGTAATCATTGGCAAGTGAAGATGATAAACTGTAAGAAACAACAGACAACAAGTTCAAAGCTGTGCATGAATCGAATCATTAATAACACAGTCATTTAACATGTTAAATTGGAATAAAAACAAGTATACTTTTGTTAATGACAACAACTGTGAATTTCGAAGGGTATCAATTAACATGAATTTTGTATGTAGAAATGTATTGGGTAAACCAGCATTTAAGATGTTCATTTAAGTGTGAAAATCCGTTACGGACTAGTATCTTTCAAGTATTATTCCAAAATTTTTCGTATTGAGTAAATATTGCTAAAACAGATATTATGGAGGACATCTATTGAGGAAGCATATTCAACCAGATGGCTGCGGTTCAGTCTCTCGAACACTCAGCAAAAGTTGATCGTAAGATAGAACAAGATGCTCCAAGGAGCCTGCTTCGCTCGCCTGGTATTGTTATTTACAACTGATGCATGACATAATACAACCGTTATTAATTTTGCTTTAGTTTCAGTGATGCAAGTCAGGAACTGCATTTCCCCCTGTGGTCTATTCTTAGCCATGTCTGCATGTTGGTTGGCAGTCAGGGTCATCGGAGACATTTGTAAAACAGGATACTCTATTAGTGCTGATGGTGGCCAAGTTTAGTTAAATTTGTCTCAGTTGTTTCAGGAGAAGACTTTTGTAAAAGATTACAAAAAATAAGAAAAATTGTTAAATTTGACTTTAAAGGGCTATTACTTCTTATGGAGTCAATTGACCATTTTGGTCATTTGACTTATTTGTAGATCTTACTATGCTGAACATTATTAGGGATATAAGCCCACATCTACATTTTACCCCAATGTTTTTTAGCCATGTCGGCCATCTTTGTTTGATGGCCGAGTCATCGGACACAATTTTAAACTAAATACCTCAAAGATAATTGTAGCCATGTTTGGTTAAATTTGGTCCAGTATTATCATCAGAGAAGATTTTTATGAAAGTAAACAGACGACGGACGACGGACGCCGGACGATTGAAACCTAATGGTGTGGAGTGGGAAGACCAAAGGTACCAAAACTTTGCACAAAATAAAATTCCTTTTTGATCAATGATTTGTTTTGAATGCGTTTTGAATAAGCAATGATTATTGTATCTCAAGCATTGTATACGTTTTGATATTGCGTTTTTTGTTATAATCTATAATATATACATACATACGTGATGTAATCTTTTGTTTGTGATAGCTTGATATTCAATACATTTGTACTTCGTTGACTTTAATGACATACCTCTGTATTTTAACATTCCATCTGATGAACATAATATGTAATCTACCGAACGTCAATATTTAAACGATGGCGATAGATTTAACAACGAGATTTAGATCTATTACAAAATATTTCAGAAAAGGTGAGTTGACATTGAATATTATGATTACTAAAATGATGATAAATGATTTGTAATCTTTTATTCCGAAGTATCACAATAGTTTATTTAGTTATTGTGGCAAACAAAGTAAATGACTACCTGTTCATTTTGTTGTTGTACCTGTCTATTTTAATGTTCATAATAACTTGAGTTGAAGAAAAGCAAATGGACTCGATCACAAATTTTTGTACGACTCAGACTTATTAAAAATAGGATAAAACACTATAATGTATACCATTTAAAAGAAAATTTACAAGTGTACAAATAATGAAAAGTCTTAAACTGATCAGTTTTGTTGATTTGAAAAGAAACTTTTTTTCGTAGATTTTTCGATATTCCAAATGAACATGCATTCTATTTTAAGTAGTTCGTTTCATTGATGATAAAATTTTAAAGATATAAACGAAATGTATTCTTTTTCTCCTTTTTCATTTGCAAGTTGACACCGTTGTTTAATGGTGTCTACAAACAATCATTGGGTTCGATGACCTGAATCTATTTGGCAAAATGTGTAAATAAATACCTGGGCTCATAGTTATTGTTGACATGTTGTCCTAAATATCACCATAAAGAAAGAGATACACGTTATTTACGAGGTATTAAATGTCCAAATCTACATATAGTCATATGATAAAGCAAATTACTTAATATCTAGTTGATTTTAAACCATTACAGGGGGACAGTTATAAACTACTTAAGACGTGCTTAGATCCCCAATTTCTATACAAGCGTTGTATTTTGTATTTTTCAATAATAAAGTATCATAATTGAAATGAAACCGTTTAAAACAAATACCTTAATAAAGCGACTATCCTAAAGGGTAATATGAACACTTTTGTTTACTTCATTTAAACATATTTTCTTCTTTTGATTTTTAATTGAATCTCATCATGCTCATAACTACTGCCAAGTTCAAAATTTATCAACAGATCGAACTATTGCAAAGGAAGTAGGCACACATGCTAATTGGGTATTTATGGTAGATAAAAAGGGTTCTTTGTGCTTTTCCTACGTTTTCAAAGGTACATATTCCTTCTATCCCTTCTATTGATATAAAACAAAATACAATAGCGTTTTTTGGCAGTTTATGTTTTAATTGAAGTAGACGTAAATAGTTACTATTATGTAGATTAATACATGGATTCATTTAAAAGAGAACTATAAAAGAAAGATATGAAATAGTAATGTACTTTGAATTTGTATAAAAGGAAAATCCGAATACTTCTAATAGTTAAAAGAAATGAACAAGAAATGTGTATTACAGAAATGCAAACTTCAAATTCAATCCTGCATATTAC
Source organism: Mytilus edulis (assembly GCF_963676685.1). NCBI lineage: Eukaryota > Metazoa > Mollusca > Bivalvia > Mytilida > Mytilidae > Mytilus > Mytilus edulis. Next base: position 35,993,358 of record NC_092349.1, on the reverse strand, counting down.
ACGTATAATTTAAAATTTGAAATGTAATCTTAATAATAGACAACCTTTATGCTGGGATCAATGCTTCAAAAGTATGAAAAGGCAAAGTAAAACTTAAACTACATGCACTTCATATCAAACAGTATGCATTTAGTATCGCATCCACTTCATCTATGACTCATATACATATATATCGATGGGACTAAGTTTTATATTTATCCAAAATGACAATGATCAATTCATATATTTAGAAAAATATTCTGTTTGTTATTAATTTCACCCATAGCTCATGTGAACTTCAATCAGTGCCCTATTTTTGATTTTTTGATACCTTAATATTAAATTGTCTCGTAGATATGTTGTTGTTCTCTCTTATAGACGAAACGCGCGTCTAGCGTATATACAAAATTTAGTCCTGGTATCTATGATGAGTTTATTTATAGCTGCTAAGTATATGACACTTTTAAAAAGGAGCCTAAGTGCTTTAAGTATAACTTGGTGCTAGATGAAAGTAGTATACCGCTGTTCGAAAGACATAAATCGATTAAGAGAAAGAAAATCCGGGTTAACAACTAAGACCGAGGAAAACACATCAACTGTAAGAGAAAAACAACGAAACAACAGAAACACTTTAGTGCAACAAATATCCAAACAACTTGACACACACAGAAACAGACTACAATATATATGATAACAACTGTCATTTTCCTGACTTGGTACAGCACATACTATATTGCTTACTAGTGTACGTAAACTCCATATATTTTAGGATTTTGTACATGTACAACTTATTAATAGTTTTGATTAATATTTAATGGAATAAACCAAAGGTAAACACTTTTCATTTCTAGAGGATATACATACACAAGAGTTTCAAATAAAGATTTATCATCTGTTTGTTGTGTATTTCAAAGAAGTTCAAATTCGGACATAAAATTTTAATATACTATCAAGCTCTTTATGAACGAGGGAAGAAAGATACCAGAGGGACAGTCAAAGTCATAGATCGAAAATAATCTGACAACGTCTTAGCTAAAAATGAAAATACAAATAGTAGAACAGAAGACACAACATGGAAAACTGAAACACTATAAGCAACATGACCGTATTCTTGTCATTGTAATAGAATGCTAGTACACCTGGCTGAGAAATTTCAACCATTAAAGCTTGTTTTTTCAATTGATGCTAGACCGAATTTTTCTGTCTCCTGTTTCCATATTTCACCATTCCCATATTTTATTTTCCTCATTTTGACCTTTGATATCGTGTTAAAAAAAATGAAAAAATGATAAATTCAAATGATAAATGGGAAATATGAAATGTCAAAAATAACCAAGAAGAAGCAGATTATTCGGGTTAAATGGATGCCTCCCCGGTGGTATCATTGTACGGCTAACTTAAGTACTGATGAATCCATTCTGTGTAAGGGTTTCTATATCAATACACACATTGAACTTTTCATAGAAATCAGGTTCAATCGTCTGGTGTTTTTCTTTGTTTAAATGGTCCTTAAGCTCTTCAGATAAAAAGTTAGACCTGGGATTGTTAAAATAAACATTTTCATCTTTTATTTTTATTTCTGCTTTAATTTTCATTAATGTTGTCATATTAGTTATTCTAACTTAATCTCAACTTGTAATTTCGCATCACAAATAATTTGAAAAAAAAATAGTTGAAGGTAAGACTACTGCGGTCAATTTATTCCATGGGTTGCCACCCCCCGTTCAACACCAAGAGTTGCAAACAGGACCAAAATATCTCCCACCGTCGATAATTAATTCTTTTATTCATATAGGCGCACAACTAGTCATACGCTCATGTCTAGAGTAAAAAAAAAAAGTGTTTTGTGTTCGTGTAGGCCGACAATGAAGTCAGCACAGCCAATAATCTGGTTGTGGTATGACATTAATACTACACAAATGATATAATATAATCAAGTCACGAGTATGTAGTTCGGTGGTTGCTATAGATTCATGTCTGTCATATTTGTTTTAGCGTAAATTGATTTGTTATGAATTGTGCTGTTCGTTTTCTCTATTGCGATTTTTTTTACATTTTCATTGGGAACCTTTTTTTTAACTTAACGTACAGTATCAGTTTGTCTCATTGTCCCATTGTTAAATACCAGGCGGTTGTCTTTAATGTTTTATATCCAATTCATTTTGGTGAATAGTTGTATCACTGGCAACCATATTTCATCTTTTTTTTTAATTGAATGAAATAAAATTGAGAATGGAAATGGGGAATGTGTCAAAGAGACAACAACCCGACCAAATAAAAAAAACAACAGCAGAGGGTCACTAACAGGTCTTCAATGTAGCGAGAAATTCCCGCACCATAGGCGTCCTTCAGCTGGCCCCTAAACAAATATATATTAGTCCAGTGATAATGAACGCCATACTAATTTCCAAATTGTACACAAGAAACTAAAATTAAAATGATACAAGACTAACAAAGGCCAGAGGCTCCTGACTTGGGACAGGCGCAAAAATGTCTTTATGCTCTTTCCATATATCTTTTCCAGGTTTTTGAAAATATCATGAAGAGTAACCAACAATAGTATTAACAACTAGTCATCAGCTCATGTCTTCGATTGTTGTCCAAGCTTATTAAAATTCATATGATGCATTGAAGCCAGTCCAGGAAATCAAATTATGTAAAGCGGTCGCATCGTTTATATAAAAGACCATTCAAACCTGTCGCCGTTTAAAATGTCTAACAGAAAAGAAAGAAGCAAAATCGGAGCATGCTGCTTGTTCAATGTTCGCAAGAAAAAACCCACAAATACATATACAGAAACGATTGAGGAAAACATTCAGGAAAGCATCCAGGAAAACATTCAGGAGAGCATCCAGAAAAATATCCAAGAAAGTATTCCGGAAAGTTTCTACATAACAGGATGTGAAGCATTATCAAATGGTTTCTATGTAGTTGATAGCCTGAACAAACGTTTAGCTGTACTGAACCGAAATGGTGAACATATGAAAGATATCGTTCAATTCACTAGCATTCCATTAGATGTATGTTACATTAAGAGAAGAAACTTAACTGCTGTTACGATTCCCACCGATCACATGGTTGTTTTTGTTGATTCAGAAGAACGTAAAATTGTCGAATCAGTTGTTTATAGACTGAAGTGTTGTTATATTAAGTGTAACGACAACAATTTGTTTATTGGTTGTCCAAATAACGGTAAAGTTATTGTTGCTGACTTATTTGGTCGTGAACTCGGATATCTTAATATATCCGGTGATCGATTTACAGTCACTCATGACAATATTTACGCCATCAATGAGAAAGAAGACCTTGTATTGTGTTATGATTTACATGGTAACCAGAGATGGGTTGCTCCAGATATCGTACGAGATCCAATAGGAATAGAAGTAGATCTTGATGGGTATGCATACGTGTTAAGCAAACACAAAACTCTTCATTTGATATCACCAAATGGATTCAGAAACGAAATTGTTTTATATAACATGTATAATGAGAACGGTCTTGATGATCCTGATATCAAATCAAATTTTTTCTAGCGATTTTAGATAAGTCAAATAATCGGCCAATAGCTTACAAAATGTTGGCCGTAGATTTGGAATATAATTGATTATAATTATCATAATACAGATTATATGTAAAAAGTTGTGAACAGGTTTTTTTTTAATTTCTAAACAGGTAGAAAGGATATGCAGTTAATCTGGGACATAACATATTAATCCATGAATCATATTTTTTTAATTTGTATATATTTGCTGTTGTAACAGAGTAAAAATAATTTGAGGCAGGCGTTACCTGTGAAAGGAAACGAAGTCGGTATACTTATTTTATTTTTGAATTCAATCATATTCTAACTGCGGAGTCTGTTACAAAAAGAAACGGATATACGGAAACATTTCTGACGCTGGTCCTGTTTTTATGAATTTTAGTTTTGGCGTCATTTCAAATGTAAACATAGAAACGCTATCACCAGTTTACGCTTTTCCATATCAAAGAATAATCAAAAACAACAAATAAACGGAGAAATTAACAATTTTCCCCATTTAACCAGCAATATACCAACTTCACCTGCATATGAGAAACGCATCTCCCAATTCATTTCATTTTCAAGAGTTTTTCGCTACTACTCAGACTATCTAAATCGTCACCAGTGTTTCAACAGGAGGTTGATGAACCAGGGTTTTGGCAAAGATCGTCTCGTATTTTTCGTAGATAAAGTCCACCGGAAGATATCTTATTGATAAATATTTCGATTCAGCTTCAGAATGGGATTAAAATATAGATTCTAGGTATTGTTTATCATCTGAACTACTTGTTAGGGTGTTCTTATATGTATTTTATATTATAAACCTTTACTCCTTAATCCGTTTTAGGGTGTCTATTTTTTTCAATGGGACGACGGTCCTGATCGTGTTTATTGTTTTGTCAAATTCCCGTTTCGCGCTTATTGATGTAATAATAACGCTTGTGTCCCGCCAGAATTCGTATCCCGTTTTCATTCTTCAAGAAATCAGCCAATTCCGCGTCACGCTTAGACCCTAGATAAACCAAAATAATTGTTAATATCTTTTCGACGTGGCTCGACAATGCTTGTATCAAGTCAGGAATATGACAGTTGTTATCCATTCGTTTTGATTTTGCCATTTGATCAGGAACTTTCTTTTTTTAATTTTCCTCGGAGTTCAATATTTTTGTGAATTTACTTTTTATACATCCCGCATTTGTGTTATTGTGCTAGGATAATTTTGTTTATTCGTATCTTCCACTTTTGCTTTTGAGCTTTGTCTATCTGACACTTATTTTTTAACATGGTTGTTTGTTTTTATAGTGGTTAAGATTATAACATAATGTTGACTGCTATATATCAATTTTTGAATTTTTACCTATAATATCTGTTTCTTCAAACATTGTTGTCAATATAATGAAATTTAATGCGATTACCAAACAAGTGAGATGTTTAGCTTGGCAGTTTACAAAATGTATATGTAAATGCAATTTGACCTATGGATTAACAAAAAGCCGCCCAGGATTATAGGAAAAGCGTTGAATTTAAAAAATGAACAATTGTCTCGTCAATCGCTCAGCTCGACTAGTTATCATGGTTATAATAACACATTCATTCATGATATTCTGCAGGTGCTCGTAAGTTTCTACCTCATTTTCTACAATAATGTAAATTGGTCAATTTCAAACAACAACGATATTAATACAGTGAATAGCTATCACGATGTGAATTGATGTGAATTTCAGCATAAGAACAATTACAGTTTATTAACATTTCAAATACAATACTTGTTTTTAACAAAATGAATTGAAAACATAAATTACAAATTAAGTTCTGGAGCATTGAAACAGAAAAAAAAATGATCTAAAGATAATGTTTTTGAATAGTTTATTACAAAGATGCGAAATATGCAAAGATTTTATATTACAGAGTGTGTAATAAAAAGGAAGTATGTTATCTCATTGTTTTAAACAATTACAAGTTTTAAAATATGTCAATAAGGAAACATTCGTGTCAGCAGTTGACATATTTAAAACAGAAATGTGCTGAATTGTATATGTCGCTTACAAAACTTAATAAAAAATATGAAAAACTGGAAACAATTTCTAATTAATGTACTAAAAAAGAAAGTGTTAAATTATATAAATACATCATTATTATAGAATACGAAGATGTAAGTTGAATACGAATGAGACAACTTTCAAACAGAGACCAAATCACGCAGATTTTATCAACAGTTAAAGATCACCATACGACTTCAATAAAGAGCAAAATCACATAAAATAGTGCGCACTACATGGTCCCAATTTTTCAAATGATAAACTACTCAAACCAAAATTGTAATTGCCTTATATATGTACAAAACAAAAAATTAACAAAATAATATGATATACAGATATAACGAAAACCACTGAATTACATGCTCCTGTTTTAGACATCCACATTGCAGAATGTGGTTGCAAAATATTTCCTCTAAACTTGGACAGCGTAGTAACAGCACAACTTGAGAATACACTTTTAAAATTCAGTTGAAAAAAAAGGTTTGATTCATCAGACCGAAAGACATGCAGGCTCTAACAAATATACTCAAGATAATGAAAATATTAACCATTACATCTAATTCAACATTAAAAAAACAGAAAACAATCTACTACCGTACATGCATTTATTTCGATGTTAAAGTTCAGTTTTAGTCAAGGGTTTGAACCGACAATATGTATCTACAACAAGTATATATTTGTTATAAAAAAAGTCCAACTCTACATCAATGAATATACAATTCATTCTACAAAATATATCATTCCAAAATAGACAGTATAATTGTTTGTTAAATAGACGTGTGATGGCGATTTCATTGTCCCAAAAATATTTAATTTATATAATAAAAATGTAATATACTAATTATATGGTATGATTCCTGTAAGTACATCTTTTAAAGGATACTGTATATACCTTATTACCTTATTGATTTATATTCAACCCCACTTTATTAAAAGGTACATAGTTACGTCCATTTAACATGTTTAACAAACTGTAATTTCGCCTCTTCATTATAAATAGTTTCATAAATTGGAAAAAGATAATATACCACACGATGACAAATTGCAAGGGGGATTCCATTCCATTCAATTTGATAACTAACAATAATGATAATATTTGAACTATTTAAAAAACAATTGAGATTTTCATCCTTTAATCATATAGTTTTCATTCTTTTTCCTCGAATTTTTATTCATCCAAGGAAATAAATGATCTAATACAAATCTCCAACTAAGGGTCATATTCACATGCCATATCAATCAGTAAGCTAACAAAAAATCAATGAGGTACCAAGAAACATTCAAAAATTTGTAAAAGTCTATGTCTGAATTTTAGTTAAATGTTGTAGATAGATATAGGAAGATGTGGTGTGAGTGCCAATGAGACAACTCTTTCATCTAAATAACAATTTATAAAGGTAAACCATTATAGGTCAATGTACGGCCTTCAACACAGAGCCTTGGCTCACACCGAACAACAAGCTACAAAGGGTCCCAAAATTACTAGTGTAAAAGCATTCAAACGGGAAAACCAACGGTCTAATCTATATAAAAAAAAACGAGAACGTCAAACACGTATAAATTACATAAACAAACGACAACTACTGTACATCAGATTCCTGACTTAGGAATGGTGCAAACATTTGCAGCGGGATTAAACGTTTTAATGGTACCAAACCTTCTCTCTTTTTCCGAAACAATAGCATAACATCACAACATAGAAAAACACACGATAAAATATCAATTAGCAGGCTTAACTCAATAAAAAAATGTCGAATACAATCAACACTTACTAAAAATTGAAAACAAATCAACATTTTAACATTGTATTTCCATTGATTGCAAATCCTTGAAATAAGTAAAATATCTATTCAGAATTTAAGTTAAAAAAATGTTACTACACAAATTCATTTAAAATTATTATCTACAAAGATATGAATTGACAGTCTCTAGTTTTTTCTTCCAAATCGTTATGTTGTCTGATAGATTTCCATTTGTATGATGTAACATAATCATAAGGTCATTGCCATTGTTATTTTTGCATAAATTAATTTAATGAATTTCACATCGGTAAAATACAACACAACGTCAAAGTATGTGTAACTTAATAGTCATAAAACGTTGCTCACTAAACGCAGTTCATTAACAACACTGTAGCCTTTGATTTTGAATGACACTTATTTATCTTCCATCAATCTTTTATCGACGTTCACTTATATATATAAAAAAAGACAAATTAAGACAATAAAAAACATAGTGTATCGTCAAACTCTAAAAAAGAATAAGGGTTTGTCGACAAAGTAAGACTCTGAAGCTATAAATGCACCTTCCACCTTGCGACTGTAAACTTAATCAAAGTGGAAGTTAAAGATATCGAAATTAAATGCAAAACAACAAAAGTGTGATGTCGCCCATTGACATATACTTTCAACTGTGGAATAATCACTATAATTGTGAAATAAACAAAAACAAAATGGCAGATTTAAGTGTTTCTTAACATTCAGTTTATACAATTAACTCAGTCCTATGGGTTAAAAATCAACGTTTGAAAACATATTTTGTATTGCCATGCTATACATATCGTGTCTTATTATATATAACAATGTGATGAAGTATGATTAAAATGGGATCATCAATAAACCAGCAAAGCCACGGCAATTTATTTTCCATATTTTTCAAAAATTTACGTAAATGTCATATTAAGGGGGTTCGCGGGTCTAAATCATTTATATAGGATTTCTATATTTTTCTATAAATGAACTTTATCTTATAGTTAATAGAAAAATAAAATAAAAAAGTGGGGTCACCGTTCATTTGCGCTCACAATCTGCCTTCGAAAGAAGCATACATTTTTGTAAAGGTGTTTTTTTTCTGTTGAAGTAATAGGAGAAATAAAGGTAATATCGAAATAAAAAAAGAAATTTATTACAGAAATCGCTAAAATTTTACAATAATTTAGTTTAAGTACAGCTTATATGGAAATTATATTAAAAAAGATAGGTCACCGATGAGTTGAAGAAGATATTTCAATTTTAGAGCCAAAAAATAGCATTTTTCCACCAAAGGGAGATAATTTGGAACTTTTTCAATGATGTATACATTTTGAAAGTCATCTGGGGCCAACACGAATTGATTGTTTTGAACGATTTTTGTACCATATGATAAAGTAACAACTACAAAAGGAAATAAATAAAATTTGTAATGAAAAACAAATGTTTTATTTTTTTCTGAAATTTTTATACCCTCGAGCCTCCTTAAGATAACAGAAGAATTGCAGACATAAAGTATAGCAACACCTAACATACACTTATTTTAAGACTGATAAAATACAACTTTCCAATATATGGAAAATTAATATCTTCACTCATCTTGGAAAGAAGGCAAGTAAATCATTTTTCGTTAACTTTCGACCTCGTACATTATAGCCTCGGTACTGTGTTTACATACATATAGTTCGTCAGAACTTGGATACATATACAAACAACTGAAATCATTCAGATCTTCTTTAGCATTATCTTCAAGAATTCTGCTGTACAATCCGTACGGTGAAATTAGATATATAGACTTATTGAATTTGCTGAACACATACACCTGTCCATCCTCATCAACGGCAATTCCTGCAGGCATGCGTACTTTATCAGGATACATCCATAATTCTTTCCCAAATAAATCATAGCAAATAACATTGTCCAGTTGCTCATCCACGGTATAAATTGCATAATCGTTTATTGTAAACCGATCACCACAAACATTGAAAGACCTGAGTTCCCTGCCACCTAAGTCGGCTACGATTACACGTTCATTACGTGGGAACCCAATAACCATGTATTCTCCATTACACTCTATTCCTTTACATTTATTTTTAAAAAACAGAGAAGATTTAATTTGCATGCCCTTTAGTATGTCTATGTACATCACCTCGTGTGTTTCCGGAATAGTCACGGCAACTATACTGTGTTCAATATGACAGACATCAAATGGTGATTTGGTGAATGGTATAATATCACGGAAATTCCCACTTTCATTAAGGACTAATCGTTTTTTGTGACTATCAACAAACACATGTTTTCCATCTGGTAGTCGTGCACATCCTGTTATCCTCATTATTCTTGGAAATTTTAATGTATCGCACTTCCTTAGATATATTTTAGTGTCTGATCTGAAAAGTTGTTGATCATATCGCCTACCACCTGGAGGTTTTGAATAACTCATGATAGATCGACTAGACTCAATTACGACCTCCCCAAACGAATCAATTGTTTCATTAAAGGATGCCAACGTTGGATTGATATGGACAGACATGTTTTTTTCTAAAAGTGCACGACTTTCTCTTACTCCAGTGAGGGACCAGCGTATGGCTCTCAACTCCTTTTGAGTTGATGTAACAGTACACAAATATTGCTCATCGGTTCCATTACGCTTTAAACCGGTCAGCTTATTCGCCAACAATTGTACCTTCATTTTGTCATTGCCTATTTGTTCTATTGTATCTTCTGTCTCTGATTTCAACTTTTCATAATCACGTGAAATGTTCTCTTTTATTTTCTTTTCTAGATTTTCTAATTGATTTTGTAGATTATTTCTAACTTGACTTATTTCTTCCAAACACTGTTTTCTTTGGTCACCAATCTTTGACTTCATTTTCAACAGGAAATTTTCTATGGCCTGATATTCCAGTGTAAGATTTCGTATATCATCTTCAACTTTCTTAGCACCTACTTGCTGAAGTGGCTGAACTTGGCAATACTGATGACTTTCGCTTACACAAAACTGACAACACATCATGTCGTGAAAAGAACAAAAGCTTGTATATATTCTGCTGTGATTGAAACAGGTAGTATTCATTTCTAAACCATAGGGTTCCATTGCTTGCTTGAGAGATTGAAAATAGAGATAGCAGGAACAAAAGTGTGTTTCTAAAACGTAAAAAAAATTAGTAAAACTATTATTGAATAATGACACGACGAATGAACAAGTCACTCATCGACATAAATAGCGAAGGAATGTCATATTTCAACTGTGTTTTAGTGTAGAAGTGATCATTACCAGTACCTACATATCCATACTTTAAGATTGTTTAAAAAAAAACAAAAAAAAACAAAGAGCAGTCAACACTAATTTATAAATAATAATGCAAATGTTTTTATTGGTGAATAAAAACTTTCGACTTTTAATGTCAAATTTGGCATGAGAATATTACTTTTATTTCACCGATGACAAAAATACAATGTTTGAACGCGCGTCTGGCGTACTAAATGATAATCCTGGTACCTTTGATAACTATTTACACCATTGGGTCGATGCCACTGCTGGTGGACGTTTCGTCCTTGATGGTATCACCAGCCGAGTAGTCAACACTTTATTGTTGACATGAACATTAATAATGTGGTCATTTTTATAAATTACCTTAGCCGTATTTTGCACTACTTTTTGGAATTTTGGATCCTCAATACTCTTCAACTTTGAACTTGTTTGGTATTATAAATATTTTGATATGAGCGTAACTGATGAGTCTTATTTAGACGAAACGCGCGTCTGGCGTACTGAATTTTTTTTTTTTTTATCTGTTCAGGAATATAAGGTTTTGGTTACCTCTAACTCACTTCCGGTGTCCATACTTATCTTAACAATGATTTCAAAAATTTATGGTTTTAAGCCTGAATTAAGGGTTAACTATGTGTCCTTTCGGTTAACACATGTCCCTTCCGTTTGACTTTTGTCAACTTTATGTAAAACTTTAAGAAAACGATCGGATGGTTTAATCACATTTACCAGTATTAATTTATAGCAAAAACCATAATTTAGAAAGTTAAATTGACCGTAGACATCGGACTCAATTATATCAAAGACTTTTCTCATTTTTATGATTTCTGAGTCTTATGATCATACAGCTTAGTTCACACATTCTAGATAAATATTGAATACATAAAGGGAAAAATCTCTTCAATAAAGTCTCCGGATCCCTCTGTCAAAATAAGTCCTGATATACGGAGGATATTATAAGCAACTTTAACAAGACGGTTTCTTTTGTCTCATTGCGAAAAGTTTTAACAGTAATACCCCGTTTAGACATAATATAATAAATGTATGTCATTTTAATATTGATTTTGTTATCAGTAAAGTAAATTAAAAACAAACTAAACCTGATGTTATACACGTGTATATTCATGACACTACAATCTGTCGATACCTGCATCTTGACATTGCACAAGGTCATGTTATTTTTCTGACTGTTTATCACATCTTTACACTTAGTCCATTGCATAATTTAGTCGTAGATGCATAAACTTTTTTATTATCTGTTATTGGCTTTGAACTAGCTGTCAGTAAGTGCGAGTACTCATCAAACATTCGTTGGATTTAGTGTAAAGACGATATAGTCCACTTTTTGGGGAAATGCCTGTGTAACAGTCAAGAATGATGAAAGTGGTTTTTAATTTGTTTGATGCGTTTGATTTTGTATTTGACAATGGACTTTCCTTTTTGAAATTCACTAGAATAGGTCTTTCCACTTTTCTGTTTTATTTTATAAAATTACACCTTATATCCTTCACTTGATTTGTCCTATTAGTCTAGTCAAAATAGCATTTGACCTAAAAAAAATTGCAACAGAATTTGTTTTGGTGATTTTCAATTCTAAAAGGCTTTCTTAGTAACATACTTAAAGTCTACCAAGATATCTGAGTGGGAAAGTTGATTTTTTCGGGTGAAAAATAGCAAAATTTGTCAAAAAAAGTGAAAAACTGGGAAAAGCTTGTTAAACATTTATTTTAGAAAATAATCATTTCAAACCAAAAGTTTTACAACAGTTCATACAGTTTTTATTAAATGACATCGTTAAAAAAAAGTTTTTATTTCATAAACATGACATTTTTAGGTGAAAACATCAGATTTTTGTTGGAATTTGAGAACCACAAATTACAATGCGTGATTTGATTACAAAAACAGACAGGAAAAATATTTTAAAAAATGGCAATAGAAGTTCATTTGATATTTCAAAAAAGACACAAACTTTTGTTTTAATTTTTTTTTAAACTTAACAGAAATTCTTAATTGGGTAAATGATGATTTTGGGTAAAGGATAGCAATATCATCCAAAAATCGTTAAAAACTGGAAAAACCCCATTCTATGTTTAACTGTTTTTTAATCATTCCTAAATAGAAAAACGCAAAACTTAGTATAATAATAATCAGTTCAAACGAAATTCATTGTAAAACAAATATGAAAATAACTGATTTTGGGCGTCCGCTTAAATTGTATAAATTGAAAATTTTGATAGAGACTTAATTTGAATTGACATGAATCATTTGTCATCGTGCAATTACTGGGGAAGGATAACTGTTATCCGAAATATCTAACATATTGTTTGTTTTATTGTGTTTTTGGTGATGTATTCGTTTAGACTTGTTATATATATATATATATACAACTCGTCTAAACATCAACCCAACAATGTTAGATCTGTAAATTTGCTTTCGCAAATTTTTGGTTCTTCCCTCACGGGATTCGAACCCATGCTACTGTGATATCGTGACACCAAATCGCCTGCACTGCAGCCGTCCCGCTAGACCACACGACCACCTGGGCTCTACAAAAATAGAGCTTTCGCTGGCCATGTGTTACCTTTCCTCGTCAGTTTTAATCTAGCGGCGTACTACAGTACATGATATATAAGGCATGAAGATGTTATTGTTACAGATCAGCTAAATTATCTATAGTAAAGGATCCTACAAATTAATGTAAGATACAGTCACAGAAAATAATTATATTCATAAGTACGTCTGAGTCAGTGACAACTCTACAACAGATGTATCCATCGGATCGCCATCAATGATGGTGATACATGGCTTTGTAGATAATGTATATACAACTCGTCTATATGTATATACAACTCGTCTAAACATCAACCCAACAATGTTAGATCTGTAAATTTGCTTTGGCAAATTTTTGGTTCTTCCCTTGCAGGGATTCGAACCCATGCTACTGTGATATCGTGATACCAAATCGCCTGCACTGCAGCCGTCCCGCCAGACCACACTACCACCTGGGCTCTACAATAATAGAGCTTTGCTGGCCGTGTGTTACCTTTCCTCGTAAGTTTTAATCTAGCGGTGTACTACAGTAAATGATATATAAGGCATAAAGATGTTATTGTTTCAGATCAGCTAAATTATCTATAGTAAAGGATCCTACAAATTAATGTAAGATACAGTCACATATATATATATATATATATATGGGTTCGAATCCCGGCGAGGGAAGAACCAAAAATTTGCGAAAGCAAATTTACAGATCTAACATTGTTGGGTTGATGTTTAGACGAGTTGTATATACATTATGTACACAGCCATGTATCACCATCATTGATGGCGATCCGATGGATACATCTGTTGTAGAGTTGTCACTGACTCAGACGTACTTATAAATATAATTATTTTCTGTGACTGTATATTACATTAATTTGTAGGATCCTTTACTATAGATAATTTAGCTGATCTGTAACAATAACATCTTCATGCCTTATATATCATGTACTGTAGTACGCCGCTAGATTAAAACTGACGAGGAAAGGTAACACATGGCCAGCGAAAGCTCTTTTTTAGAGAGCCCAGGTGGTCGTGTGGTCTAGCGGGACGGCTGCAGTGCAGGCGATTTGGTGTCACGATATCACAGTAGCATGGGTTCGAATCCCGGCGAGGGAAGAACCAAAAATTTGCGAAAGCAAATTTACAGATCTAACATTGTTGGGTTGATGTTTAGACGAGTTGTATGTATATATATATATATATATATATATATATATATATATATATTATTAATATAAACTTGACTTGTTTAACACTTTTTTAATGTATTGTATGTTTCTTGCCACTTATGAATATTAATTTGTTTCCATTTCATCCCGCCAGGGTTTAAATTTTTGCTATAAAGGTTATACCCCAAACAGGATCCTTTATCGAGTGTGTTGTAAATAAGATTTAAAACACTTATAACTTCCGATAATGTGAAGAGGGTATATTTACTATCAGTAATGAATACTGTGAGATTTTTATTTATTGTAGTTTGTACATAATACACTTTGAATGTACACTTATTGCATTCGAATTACATGTATAAAATACCATTCTGAGTAGGCAATGGCGTCTATCCATTTGTGCGCACCCGATGCATAATGAACAGTCAAGATCACTTTTCATGAATGAGATGTCTTAGTGTAATGTGTATATCATAATTGGCTTTTATGATAGTTTATCGTTTTGAACTAATAAAAGGAAAATGCATTCAACAAAAAATAGACAACAAAAAAGCATGAATTATTTGCCACTAGACCTTAAGCCACCAACAATTAATCCATCATAATTTTTTTTTTTTAACTTATCATCATTTAAATTCAGTCTCATCGTACTTTAGTTGATAACAGCAGCCTTGAGTACGGTGACCTATAGTTGTTAACTTCTGTGTCATTAAGTCTCTTGTGGAGAGTTGTATAATTGACAATCAAACCATATCTTCTTTTTTGTATTTGAAAAAAAAAAATGATTACACAGAATATACTTAGTATTTATTTCAAGTTCTTACCATAGCTTGTATCTGCTTTATATATTGACCGCACCCTTTTTCATATGACTGCTTTTGTTGGAACCCCCTTTTAAAACATGGCTGGATTCGAACCTAGTGTTTCAGAACAAGCACGGATAACCATGTTAATTTTTTTTATACTAACCTGATATGTTTAGGCATATAATACAAACAAAAATAACCTCTATTATAATTCCCGATGAGTGAATATTCCACGAGAGACCAGATGACAGAGAAATTAATAACTATAGGTAATAGAATACATAACATCATTTTATGTGGATGACCTTATTTGAAAATTATGAGTCAACAAATAGCTTATATAAAAATACACTATTTAAAGCAAAGTCCAAAACTGCATTTGTTCCTCAATTGTTTTTTTCAATGTAACTTTATAACAATATCTAATTTCCTCTAAGTTTGGTCAAATGTCAACGATTATATAAGGTTTTATGTTTTAAAAAAAATGAATGCGGAAACATTTAAAGTAAAATAAAATAGATATCGCGCAGTTGTTTATTTGAGGATGAATCAAAGTTACAATATGGTTGTTTCTTTTCATGTACCTACGTACCAAGTGGGTTATTATACGGATTTGACCATTGGCCAAGATTATCAACGTTCTTACATCATATGTGTGTTTCTTTACTGTAGCTCTAGGCATATGTTCGGTGCATATCTGCTAAAGGAGTTACCTGCAATAATTCATACCTTTGTGCATGCGCAACCACACTTTATAAATGTCGTTTATAAGACCTCAATGAAGACCAATTTGATAACAGGGCCCACAATCTAAAGTTTCTATTCATGGTTATATTCAACATATCAAAGAACCCTGGTCCCATCAATTCAATTTGGGACCAAGCTTTTTTTCTTTAAATCAAACTAGGGCCCAGATGAAGAACGCCTACGGGTGCGGGAGTTTCTCGCTACATTGAAGACCCATTGGTGGCCTTCCGCTGTTGTCTGCTCTATGGTCGGGTTCTTGTCGCTCTGACACATTCCCCGTTTCCTTTCTCAATGTTATTTAGGATTAATGTGGGACCCTTTAGTCCTTATTGTTGACCATTTTAAAAAAATCGGATTCGAAATTAAAAGCTTAGAAATAAACAATACAGCATATCAACGAACCTAGTTATTCATTTTTATTTTTGTCGAAATCAAACAAAGTTTAATTTTGGACACTTTGAA
Source organism: Mytilus edulis (assembly GCF_963676685.1). Classification (NCBI taxonomy): domain Eukaryota; kingdom Metazoa; phylum Mollusca; class Bivalvia; order Mytilida; family Mytilidae; genus Mytilus; species Mytilus edulis. The sequence continues at coordinate 35,977,070 of NC_092349.1, read as the reverse complement.
CATTAGTGTGGACCAATTTTTAAAACGGGACCTAGAGTTCAAATTCTAAATTAAAAATACACTGTTATATTACGCATATTGAAAAACCTCATAAATTAAGTACAAATAATTTGAATTAAACCCATCTAAGTTGGACAAGAAATAAGCAATTCAATATAAAGTATTAGAAAGGTATATTGTTTGGCTCCTTTCCTTTAAATGGCAAGGGCCATAACCCCGTCATCAGTCTTGATCTTCCTTTTCTGATATAATTGGAAAATTTCATAGAGATATAAAGACTTAAACCCGAGTCATTGTCCTCAACACAGACAAAATGAATGCTTGTTTGTTCCCTACTCCCAACAAAGATCGCACAATACCACCCTAAATAATTTCCAATTTTCCTATTGTCTTAAAATTTATTACAGATCCATACACCGTAAACTGGAGTTTCACCATTAACCACTTATGCAGTTAAAAGAATTTGACAATACATGTACATGGAATTTCATTCTTCAAATATAAATATTGCGTATGTAAACATTTGTTGTTTTGCGAAAAATTAAATAAAACAAAATGAATCAAAATGAATAATTTATTAAGATTATATAAGAAGAACTATAATTAGATAATTCATCCAGACATACATTTTTTCTGTACATGTACACCTTTACCAAATTCTATTTTTACTGCTATTTCAGTTCTATTTAAATTTATTTTGTATGAAATATATCAACTTAATTATGGTATTATATCTACAATACATTTAAATATTTCTAGACTACCAGCTAAAATAAAAGAGTAACTTACCGTGCATTTGACGTATTGATGAACAGATTAAAAACCAAATATAATGTTATGTAGTACAAAAGATAAGAGATTATGAAACCGAAACAAAAACAGGAAGATGTTCAATGATGCACATATTGAACTCGAGAGGTTTTCGAAAAATCTACAATAAGATATTTATAACCTTACAGACACACTTAAGATTATATGTGTCACACTAAATGATTAACGATTCACACTTAAGATACGACTGTTGTCATAGAAAGAAAGTAATCGGGGTTTCCTTCTTTGGTTATAACTTCATATTTTGATAATGAGCTACGTAATCCGATTAAGTTTCATTTTATCTAGTCATGCTGATTGTAATTGTGTTTACATAGATGTAGGGAGATGTGGTATGAGTGCCAATGAGACAACTCTCCATCAAAGTCACAATTTATAAAAGTAAACAAATATAGCATGTATAGGCTCACACCGAACAGCAAACTATAAAGGGCCCAAAAAATTACTAGTGTAAAACCTTTCAAACGGGAAAACCAACGGTCTTTAATATGTAAATTTAGTTTACACGAATATTATTTAAAAAAGAGCAGTGGTGGAAGTCAAGCCGAATATTGCTTATTAAATTTTATTTCAAAATTGAGGCAAAACATCTTATAGATATCATGTAAACAAATTATAAAAAATAGAACCATGTAAACACAAGCAGAGACAAAAATATTCATGCAATACCACTGGGTATCAAATAGCTATGTTTTCATCAATCATACCTGTACTCTGGTTAACTTGTTGTTTCTTTGACAAATCCCCCATTTCCTTTCTCAAGTTTATATTTAAGATATAATATCAGCGTGTAAGGGGTGGAGAATAAATGTATGGGGATGAGGGATAAGGGGACTTTAAAAACGAATGTATACTAGTCTGGTAAAAATTGAAAATAAATAACTTACCATAACATGCATAAGACAGAATGAAAATTAATACTTCACAACAACAAAATAAACGGACAGCAAAAGCGAAATAAATTCAAAATGAACATGCGTAACAACAGATTAAAATAGTCAATCCACAAACCCCCTCTCCTTAGAATGTCAACTAAATACTATATATGTAATAAACAATTGTACATACAGTTTATACTGTTCTGCATACGAACTCTGTTTATTCAACCATTAGAAAAGGTTAAATCATTGTTTACTTCCGCATTTTATTCTCGTTCTAGTCAATAGTTCACATTTAACAAAAGGTGTTGTCGAAATGAATGACGTGTATTGACATGTCTATTTTTTACATATTTTGGGTTTTCATGTCTTATATGTATATATATGTAGGACTCGGAGGTCTGATGGGGACGCTGAAGTGCGATGGTCACGCTGAAGTACGATGGTCTACGCCGAAGAGCGATGGTCCTTTCGCTGAAGTGCGATGGTTTTGCATTACGTTTGGACAATGTGAAGTTTTCAAATGCAACGTTAATAAATTAAATTGCTCCGTGTTGAAGACCTTATTTTGACCTACAATGGTTTACTTTTACAAATTGTGACTTGGATGGATAATTGTCTCATTGGCACTAATACCACATCTTATATCGATATAGGCAGGAGAATACGATTTTTTAGATGAAGGTTTCATACGTACAAAGGAAAGGAAACCAAATGAAACGAACGATTCAAATACCGAACAGTTTTGAGCATTAGAGGTGGTCCTAACCAGTGTTTGCGGAAGCAGGTATAATGCATGCCGAAAACGTTTTGCAAGACAAATAAAATGTATTGATCTTAATATTAATTTACGCTTCTCTTCAAGTATACGTCACATAATTTTATGTTAACAACTTAATAATAAACTAAAATTAATTATTAGCAATGTTTTCGTGATGTCAAGTAGCTATATTTTTGTTTTATTCTTGAGATGAAACCTGCTTTGTAAGAAAAAAAACGCAATCTTAATAATTCTAGTTTGCATATACATGTACAGTTATCATCTTCTGCAATTGGTTAGGCAAAATAAACCCGAATGGTTCAAACTTGGTGTACTTGGTGATGCTCAGCAGAGAAACATCTAATTGTTAAACTTTCTTTTAACAGAAAAATCGTCACGTCTCACTATATATATGAGTCAAGCATGATTGTACTTAGTGGTTTTTATTTCTTAAACGATACTGTTACGATATCAGATAAGTAGATACATGAGTGTTGTGAGCAATTTCTTCGCTATGACATGACAAGAACAAGTTACTAGTTTATTTAACAACATTAAATGTGTCGTGCTTAATAAATTTAGACGTCACCGTCAGACCATCGCACTTCAGGGTGCACATCAACGCACTTCAGCGAATCTAACAACGAATCAGCGTCACAATGTCACCATAGCACTTCAGCGCAGACCATCGTACTTCAGCGTAACCATCGCGGTTCGGAGTACCATCGCGGTTCCGAGTCCTACATATATGAATGTGCTTTTATAACAAATCGACGCCTATGTAAAATGATTGTTGACATCTATCGAGAGGTTCTCTCAATATTTACTAACTGAAAATTTGCGATTAGCATCCACACTTATATATTAAGCTTAAGTTATAGATATTTCGTTTTTTTTTTGGATGAGTTATCGTTGTTTCGTAAATTATACCACCGTTATTGTTGAAACAAAGCAGAATTTGTCACCATATAGTCAAGATTATAATTCAATTAAGCACAATCGATTTTCCTGGATGTAAACGCAGATGGCAGTTAGGTCCGCTGCTGTATGCCCTGAGGTAATCGGTGCCCTCAGGTAATCGTGGCAATAGTGCCCATATGCGTAGTAATAACATGATCTAAAAATAGAATAAACTAAAAATACATCATTGTACTTTCTATTTCGACTGACAGTATATGTGCGAAAAATAGGAGAAAACAGGAACACATACAATTTTTTACAATAAGTTACGACAAATAATTCACGAAAAAAATCCAAATATTTGGTTTATTTGTGATCAGTGCAACGTGAACAGATTTTTATTTAGTGAAACGTAAATGACTTAAAATAATTAAAAAGAAAACAATTTTTGAATGGCGATTTAAACTTTTATAATAATAGTTGCCTAAGTTTCGTGAATGTCCTGTTGAAACTTTGACTATCATTGTGTTTGGTAATATATGACACTTACATATGGACAGATTACGCATATATTGATTTTGGTTACTTCTTTTAAAGTAACATAAGTAGAAAACGATAACATTTAATAGATAGGTTAATGAAAATCAGTCCATCTTGTCCGACTGCATGAGGGGCGGCGGCGGATCCATCCATTTAAAAAAAGGGGGTTCCCAATCCAGGACACAAGAAGGGGGTTCCAACTATATGTTTCCATTCAAATGCATTGATCTCCAAAACAAAAGGTTCCTAATATACCCAGAACACCCCTGGACCCGCCACTGTCCATTGTTCAACTACTAAATTGTCTGTTTTACTTACTAGTACACTTGGTACAATAAAAAACCTGATAATAAATTGTTCAAATAAGGCCTTTGAAAATAGTGGAATTAATTACTTTTGGAGTGTCAAAAACTCGTTGGAAGTACTTGATAAATTGCATGCATATATTGGTGATTTTAAATCTGTTCAAAGTTTTGATTTTTCTACCCTATATACCACTTTGCCTCATATTCTTATTGAGAAAAAAATCACATCCCTAATTAACTGGGCATTTAAAAAGTCGGAATGCGAGTACATATGTTCAAACTCTTTGCGATCATTTTTAAGTAGCAATAAACAAAAGAACTATGTCAATTGGACATGCTTTGATACTATTTATGCGCTTGAATTTTTATTTGATAACATTTTTGTTATTTTTAGAGATTCCTTACATCGTCAAGTTATTGGAATTCCAATGGGGACTAACTGTGAACCAATTATTGCGGACCTGTTTTGTATTGTTATGAGTTACAATTTATGACTTAAATTAGCAAAGACCCATCTAAACAATATTTGGTACAAAAATTCAACAATACTTTTAGATATTTGGATGATATATTGGCTCTCAATAATAACGACTTCCGTATGTATACTAAAGAAATTTATCCTGTAGAACTTACTTTAATTAAAGCTAATGATAACAATGACCACTGCCCTTTCCTCGATCTTGATATCTATATCATAAACGGGAAGATTAATACAAACATGACGTTCCCTTGTCATCATCTTATGGTGTTTATATATCTCAACTTGTACGATTCTCTCGTGTATGTAACAACGTATTAGATTTTAGCGAGAGAAATTTATGTATTACTAAAAAATTATTACACCAGGGTTTTCGATATCACAAACTGGTCAAAACATTTACTAAATTTTATCATCAGTATAAGGAAATAATTCGTAAATATAACGCAACATGCAGACATCTTATACGTTCGGGTATTTCACATCCAATTTTTTATGGAAGTATTCTAAATAAAGAACAAAAATGTCAGTATTCTCCTCAGAAACTAACAAAACCTTTAAATAGACTTATTAAAAAGGGATATAGTTACGATATTGTTGTCAGGTCATTAAAGATTGCATATTTTGGCTTTAATATTGATTCACTGATAGAGTCTTTGAATCGGAACTAAACACATCTATTTCTAAAAAACAGATGTTGGCATGCCACGGGTTATGTTCTTCTCATATATTTTATGATAGTATGATACTAAACCCCTAACGGGAGGGATTGTGCCTGATATTCATATGATGAACACATAATCTTTCAATCAGTTTAATTGAGGTCAGGAGCTGGCATGTAAGTTAACTGCTAGTAATCTGTTGTTATTTATGTACTAGTGTCATTTTATTTATGTTCTTTTGTTACATCTTTTGACATCGGACTCGGACTTCTCTTGAACTGAATTATAATGTGCGTATTGTTATGCTTTTACGTTTCTACACTTGCTAGATGTATAGGGGGGGGGGGTTGAGATCTCATAAACATGTTTAACCCCGCCGCAATTTTGCGCATGTCCCAAGTCAGGAGTCTCTGGCCTTTGTTAGGCTTGTATGATTTTAAATTTTAGTTTCTTGTCTATAATTCGGAGTTTAGTATGACGTCCATTATCACTGAACTATTATGCATATTTTTAGGGGCCAGCTTAAGGACACCTACAGCTGCGGGAATTCTCGCTACATTGGAGACCCTTTGGTTGCCTTCGGCTGTTGTCTGCTCTATGGTCGGGTGGTTGTCGCTTTGATATATTCACCATTTCCTTTCTCAATTTTAATAACTATGTTTCTGATCTAATTTTGTATTCTATAAACGGCATCTATATATTTACACTACAAATCTACAACTCTCAGTCTATGGCTACACGTGCTGATCTTATCTATATTCATGCATAATATTCATTAACAATACTGTGTATGAGTATCAAAATCGTATCATACGCGATGATGACCAGCCAGTACACACTGTAAGGATTTTATTCACCAGTATTAAAAAAGAGAAACATTGTAGTACGAACAGTAATCTATTTTTTTTTTTTCATTTGACATTACTTTGAAAGTAACGTAGTTACAAGCACAGGTTATATAGTATATAACTGCTTTTTTTAAATGTTAATTGTCTTTATCAATCTTATTTGAGAGATGATGGATATTTTCAAGGAAAAACCTCACATCTCCAGTGGACTTTTGTACATGGTCAGATAACCTTAGGTCATCTCTAAATTACTGTGTATTTCCTGTATCTCAGATCATATCTATGATTGCTCACATGGTGAGGTTACCTCAGGTCACCTCTGTATGATTGAACATTGTGAGGTTACCTAATATTACCTCTGTATTGCTGTACATGGTGAGGTTACTCTGTATTACTGCACATACTTGTATTACCACACTTTGTATAAACTTTACAAAACACTATTTTTTTAGTTTTCCTCAGGGCACTTCTGCATTTCTATACATGGCCAAGTGCACATGTTAACTAATGTCATTTCTTAACTACTGTATATAAATATGTAACTTCAGAATACCTCTGTATATAAGAATATGTTGAGGTAACCTAAGGTCACAACTTCATGGTCATTGTATCAGCTGCATGTTACCACAGATAAACTTTGCAAAACGCGAATTTTCTACAAACCTCAGGTTACCACAATTGAATGTTCATAACTCCCTTCGTCAGCTTAGTCAGTCCAGATTACATCTATGTTCTTTTTTTCACGGACAGGCTACCTCAGGTCATCTGTAAATTACTGTACATGACCAGGTTACCTCAGGTCTTCTGTAAATTACTGTACATGACAAGGTTACCTCAGGTCATCTGTAAATTACTATACATGACCAGGTTACCTCAGGGAACCACTGTACTACTGTGCATGGTAAGGTTACCTCAGGGAACCATGGTACTACTGTGCATGATCGGGTAACTTCAAGGAACCACTGTTCTACTGTGCATGGTCTGGTTACCTCATGAATCCATTGTACTACTGTGCATGGTCAGGTTACCTCAGGGAACCATTGTACTACTGTGCATTGTCAGGTTTCTTCGGGGAACCATTGCACTACTGTACATGGTCATGTTACCTCAGGGAACCACTGTACTACTGTGGATGGACAGGTTACCTCAGGGAACCACTGTACTACTGTGTATGGTCAGGTTACCTCAGGGAACCATTGTACTTCTGTGCATTGTCATGTTACCTCAGGGAACCACTGTACAACTGGGCATGGTCAGATAACCTCAGGAAAACATTGTACTACTGTGCAGGGAACCTTTGTACTCTTGTGCATGGTCAAGTCTCCTCAGGGAATTATTGTTCTACTGTGCATGGTCATGGTCCCTCATGGAATCATTGTACCGCTGTGTATTTTAAGGTTACCTCAGGGAACCATTGAACTACTGTGCATGGTCAGATTACCTCAGGGAACCATTGTACTACTATGATGGTCAGGTTACCTCAGGGAACCACTGTAAAACTGGGCATGGTCAGGTAACCCCAGGGAACCATTATACTAATCTGCAGGGAACCATTGTACTGTGTATGATCAGGTTTCTTAAGTGAACCATTGTACTACTGTGCATGGTAGGTAACCTCAGGGAATCATTGTACTACTGTGCATGGTCATGTTACACCAGGTAACCACTATATAACTGGGCATTGTCAGGTAACCTCAGGGAACCATTGTACTATTGTGCATTTTCAAGTCTCCTCAGGGAAACGTTGTTCTTATATGCATGGTCATGGTACCTCAGGGAACCACTGTAGTACTGTGGATGGACAGGTTACCTCAGGGAACCACTGTACTACTGTGTATGGTCAGGTTACCTCAGGGAACCATTGTACTTCTGTGCATTGTCATGTTACCTCAGGGAACCACTGTACAACTGGGCATGGTCAGATAACCTCAGGAAAACATTGTACTACTGTGCATGGAACCTTTGTACTCTTGTGCATGGTCAAGTCTCCTCAGGGAATCATTGTTCTACTGTGCATGGTCATGGTCCCTCATGGAATCATTGTAACGCTGTGTATTTTAAGGTTACCTCAGGGATTCATTGAACTACTGTGCATGGTCAGGTTACCTCAGGGAACCATTTTACTACTATGATGGTCAGGTTACCTCAGGGAACCAGTGTACTACTGTGCATGGTCAGGTTACCTCAGGGAACCACTGTAAAACTGGGCATGGTCAGGTAACCCCAGGGAACCATTATACTAATCTGCAGGGAACCATTGTACTGTGTATTATCAGGTTTCTTAAGTGAACCATTGTACTACTGTGCATGGTAGGTAACCTCAGGGAATCATTGTACTACTGTGCATGGTCATGTTACACCAGGTAACCACTATACAACTGTCCATTGTCAGGTAACCTCAGGGAACCATTGTACTATTGTGCATGTTCAAGTCTCCTCAGGGAAACGTTGTTCTACTATGCATGGTCATGGTACCTCAGGGAACCATTGTACTGTTGTGTATTGTGAGTTTACCTCAAGGAATCATTGTACTACTGTGCATGGTAAGGTTACCTCAGGGAACCATGGTACTACTGTGCATGATCGGGTAACTTCACGGAACCACTGTTCTACTGTGCATGGTCTGGTTACCTCAGGGATCCATTTTACTACTGTGCATGGTCAGGTTACCTCAGGGAACCATTGTACTACTGTGCATTGTCAGGTTTCTTCGGGGAACCATTGCACTACTGTTCATGGTCATGTTACCTCAGGGAACCACTGTACTACTGTGGATGGACAGGTTACCTCAGGGAACCACTGTACTACTGTGTATGGTCAGGTTACCTCAGGGAACCATTGTACTTCTGTGCATGGTCAGGTTACCTCAGGGAACAATTGCACTACTGTGCCTGGTCAGATTACTTCAGGAACCACTGTACAACTGTGCATGGTAGGTTTCCTCAGGGAACTATTGTACTAATGTGCATGGTCAGGTTACCTCAGGGAACCACTGTACAACTGTGCATGGTCACGTTTCCCCAGGGAACCATTGTACTACTGTGCATGGTCAGGTTACCTCAGGGAACCATGGTACTACTGTGCATTACATGTTACCTCAGGTGACCATTGTACTACTGTGCATGGTCAGGTTTCCCAAGGGAATCATTGTACTACTGTACATGGTCAGGTTTCTGCAGGGAACCATTGTACTTCTGTGCATTGCAAGGTTACCTCAGGGAACCATTACACTACTGTGCATGGTCAGGTTACCTGAGGGAACCAATGTACTACTGTGCATTGTCAGGTTACGTCAGGGAACCATTGCACTACTGTACATGGTCATGTTACTTCATGGAACCACTGTACTACTGTGCATGGCCAGGTTACCTCAGGGAACCATTGTACTACTGTGCATTGTCAGGTTTCTTCGGGGAACCATTGCACTACTGTACATGGTCATGTTACCTCAGGGAACCACTGTACTACTGTGGATGGACAGGTTACCTCAGGGAACCACTGTACTACTGTGTATGGTCAGGTTACCTCAGGGAACCATTGTACTTCTGTGCATGGTCAGGTTACCTCAGGGAACAATTGCACTACTGTGCCTGGTCAGATTACTTCAGGAACCACTGTACAACTGTGCATGGTAGGTTTCCTCAGGGAACTATTGTACTAATGTGCATGGTCAGGTTACCTCAGGGAACCACTGTACAACTGTGCATGGTCACGTTTCCCCAGGGAACCATTGTACTACTGTGCATGGTCAGGTTACCTCAGGGAACCATGGTACTACTGTGCATTACATGTTACCTCAGGTGACCATTGTACTACTGTGCATGGTCAGGTTTCCCAAGGGAATCATTGTACTACTGTACATGGTCAGGTTTCTGCAGGGAACCATTGTACTTCTGTGCATTGCAAGGTTACCTCAGGGAACCATTACACTACTGTGCATGGTCAGGTTACCTGAGGGAACCAATGTACTACTGTGCATTGTCAGGTTACCTCAGGGAACCATTGCACTACTGTACATGGTCATGTTACTTCATGGAACCACTGTACTACTGTGCATGGCCAGGTTACCTCAGGGAACCATTGTAATACTGTGCATTGTCATGTTACCTCAGGAAACCATTGTACTACTGTGCATGGTCAGGTTTCCCCAGGGAACCTCTGTACTACTGTACATGGTCAGATTACTTCAGGGAACCATTGTACTTCTGTGCATGGTCAGGTTACCTCAGGGAACAATTGCACTACTGTGCCTGGTCAGATTACTTCAGGAACAATTGTACTACTGTGCATGGTAGGTTTCCTCAAGGAACTATTGTACTAATGTGCATGGTCAGGTTACCTCAGGGAACCACTGTACAACTGTGCATAGTCACGTTACCTCAGGGAACCATTGTACTCTTGTGCATGGTCAGGTTACCTCAGGGAACCACTGTACAACTGTGCATGGTCAGGTCATTCATAAAGATAGACAAGAATGAGATTAACAGATAATTTAGTAGACTGAATTTTTTTCTGAACTCATTTTTGTCTGTTTGTTTATAGGTTTATGGTGAATGGAAACATAAATATAGACTTTTTAAAATATCTTGCATCTTTTGGGGATATCTTTCCAGGAAAGTGGAAGGATATCATGTTTACTTGAAGTGGTGAGGTCTAGTAAAAATAGCAAACAGAAAGTAGAAAAAAATGAGTTGACTTCAGGATTGCGTAACGTTTTATTCTTCGTGGCAAGACCCCCTTTTTTCAATTAAATCACAATTTCACTTTGGTACATCCATGAAATGAACATGAATTTTTTTCTAAGATCAGCTGTTTTGCCTGTGAGCCTATGGAGCAGTCAATAACAAGACTGCAACCTTATGTTAATTTGATTTGAATCGATTATATTTGTTGTTATTTTTGGGTTACCTGAGGTAATCCTGTTATGAAAGAATACTTCGTAGATACTTTGCTGGTATATGCATTTATGCTGTAATTACACAGTTTCTTAATTTAAAATGTAGGACTTCATAGATTTGTATTGTTTATGCGATTATATGTAAACGTTACACGATTTCACTTGAGTTAAATGGGTTGTATTTGGTGTTATAATTGGGGTTACCTGAGGTAACCCTGTCATGAATGAATACTTCGTAGATACTTTGCTAGTCTTTACATTAATTGTAATAAACAAACTTATTTATTTTGAATGTAGGACTTCATTGAAGTTATATTGTTTATGGGGTATATATGTAAAGTTGATCTCAAATAACTTCAGTTAAGTGGGTTATATTTGCAATTATTTTTGGGGTTACCTCAGGTACCCTTGTTATGAAAGAATTCTTATTAGATAGTTTGCTAGTGTAAACATTTATGTTGTAATCAAACAATTTCTTTATTTTACATGTAGGACTTCACAGATGTAAATTGCTTACGCGATATTTAGAAAATGCGATCTGTCTTAACTCGATTTAAATGGATTATACCTGTAGCTATTTTATGGGTTACCTGAGGTAACCCTGTCATGACAGAATACTTAGTAGATACTTTGTTAGTATATGTATTTATGGTGTAAAAAAACAACTTCTTCATTTTCAATGTACGAATTCATTGAAGTTATATTGTTTATGTGATGTAAATGTAAAGGTGATTTGAATTAACTTGAGTTAAATTGGTTGTAATTGCTGTTATTGCTTGGGTTACCTCAGGTAACCCTGTTATGAAAAAAATATTAGTAGATACTATGCTTGTGTATACATTTGTATTTTAATCACACAATTTCTGAATTTAAAAATGTAGGACTTCATAGATTTGTATTTTTTATTTGATGTTATTGTTATGGTTACCCGAGGTTATCCTGTCATGTAAGAATACTTTGTAGATAGTTTTCCAGAATAGACATTTAAGTTGTAATAAACGATTTACTTTTTTTTTTATAAATTTGAACTTTATAGATGTGTATTGTTTATATGATATTTAGGAAAGGCAACTTAAGTTAACTTTATTTGAATTGATTATATTTACTGTTAGTTTTGGGGTTACCTGAGGTAACCCTGTTATGAAAGAATACTTCGTAGATACTTTGCTGGTATATGCATTGATGTTGTAATTACACAATTTCTTAATTTAAAATGTAAAACTTCATAGATTTGTATTGTTTATGCGATGTATAGATATATGCTACCTGAGTAAACTTGAGTTAAAAGGGTTGTATTTGTTGTTATTATTAGGTTACCTGAGGTAACCCTGTCTCTCAGGTAACCCTGTAATGAATGAATTCTTCTTAGATACTTTGCTAGTCTTTACATTAATTGTAATAAACAAACTTCTTTATTTCAAATGTAGGACTTCATGAAAGTTGTATTGCTTATGTGATGCACATGTAAAGGTGAACTCAGTTAACTTCAGTTAAGTGGGTTATATTTGTAATTATGTCTGGGGTTACCTCAGGTACCCATGTTATGAAGAATGCTTTTGAGATAGTTTGCTAGTGTAAACATTTATGTTGTAATCGGACAATTTCTTTATTTTAAATGCAGGACTTCATAGATGTGTATTGTTTATGTGATATTTCTGAAAGGCGACTAAAGTTAACATGATATGAAAGAATAATACTTATTTCTATTTCATGGGTTACTTGAGGTAACCCTGTCATGACAGAATATTTAGTAGATACTTTGCTAGTATATCCATTTATGGAGTAATAAACCAACTTCTTCTTTTTAAATGTAGGAATTCATTAAAGTTATATTCTTTATGTGATGTATATGTAAAGGTGATTTGAATTAACTTGAGTTAAATAGGTGGTATTGTTGTTATTGTATTGGTTACCTCAGGTAACCCTGCTATGAAAGAATTCGTAGTAGATACTTTGCTAGTGTATAGCTTTGTATTGTAACTCCACAATTTTTTTATTTGAAATGTAGGACTTCATAGATTTGTATTGTTTATGTGATGTATATATATTAAAAGGTGACCTCAGTGAACTTGAGTTAGATGGGTTATCTTTGTTGTTATTGTTATGGTTACGTGAGGTAACCCTGTAATGAATGAATCCTTCGTAGAAACTTTGCTAGTGTTTACATTAATTGTAATAAACAAACTTCTTTATTTTAACAGTAGGACTTCATGAAAGTTGTATTGTTTATGTGATGCACATGTAAAGGTGACCTCAGTTTACTTCAGTTAAGTGGGTTATATTTGTAATTATGTCTGGGGTTAGCTCAGGTACCCATGTTATGAAGAATGCTTTTGAGATAGTTTGCTAGTGTAAACATTTATATTGTAATCGGACAATTTTTTTTATTTTAAATGTAGGACTTCATAGATCTGTATTGTTTATGCGATATTTCTGAAAGGCGACTTAAGTTTACTTGATATGAATGGATAATACTTGTTTCTATTTCATGGGTTACCTGAGGTAACCTGTCATGGCAGAATATTAAGTAGATACTTTGCTAGTATATCCATTTATGGTGTAATAAATCAACTTCTCCATTTTTAATGTAGGAATTCATTAAAAAAAATTTATATTGTTTATGTGATGTACATGTATATGTAAAGGTGATCTGAATTAACTTGAGTTAAATAGGTTGTTTTTGTTGTATTTGTTTTGGTTACCTCAGGTAACCCTGCTATGAAAGAATTCTTAGTATATACCTTGTAAGTGTATACATTTATATTTTAATTACACAATTTCTTAATTTAAAAATGTAGGACTTCATAGATTTGTATGGTTTATGTGATGCATATATATTTAAAGGTGATACCTGAGTTTACTTGAGTTATATGGGTTGTATTTGTTGTTATTGTTATGGTTACCTGAGGTAACACGGTAATGAATGAATTCTTTGTAGATACTTTGCTAATGTTTACATTAATTGTAATAAACAAACTTCTTTATTTCAAATGTAGGACTTCATGAAAGTTGTATTGCTTATGTGATGCACATGTAAAGGTGAACTCAGTTAACTTCAGTTAAGTGGGTTATATTTGTAATTATGTCTGGGGTTACCTCAGGTACCCATGTTATGAAGAATGCTTTTGAGATAGTTTGCTAGTGTAAACATTTATGTTGTAATCGGACAATTTCTTTATTTTAAATGCAGGACTTCATAGATGTGTATTGTTTATGTGATATTTCTGAAAGGCGACTAAAGTTAACATGATATGAAAGAATAATACTTATTTCTATTTCATGGGTTACTTGAGGTAACCCTGTCATGACAGAATATTTAGTAGATACTTTGCTAGTATATCCATTTATGGAGTAATAAACCAACTTCTTCTTTTTAAATGTAGGAATTCATTAAAGTTATATTCTTTATGTGATGTATATGTAAAGGTGATTCGAATTAACTTGAGTTAAATAGGTTGTATTGTTGTTATTGTATTGGTTACCTCAGGTAACCCTGCTATGAAAGAATTCTTAGTATATACCTTGTAAGTGTATACATTTATATTTTAATTACACAATTTCTTAATTTAAAAATGTAGGACTTCATAGATTTGTATGCTTTATGTGATGCATATATATTTAAAGGTGATACCTGAGTTTACTTGAGTTAGATGGGTTGTATTTGTTGTTATTGTTATGGTTACCTGAGGTAACCCTGTAATGAATGAATTCTTTGTAGATACTTTGCTAATGTTTACATTAATTGTAATAAACAAACTTCTTTATTTCAAATGTAGGACTTCATGAAAGTTGTATTGTTTATGTGATGTATATATATAAAGGTGACCTCAGTTAACTTGAGTTAGATGGGTTATCTTTGTTATTATTGTTATGGTTACCTGTGGTAACCCTGTTATGAATGAATCCTTCGTAGACACTTTGGTAGTGTTTACATTAATTGTAATAAACAATCTTCTTTATTTTAAATGTAGGACTTCATGAAAGTTGTATTGTTTATGTGATGCACATGTAAAGGTGAACTCAGTTAACTTCAGTTATGTGGGTTATATTTGTAATTATGTCTGGGGTTACCTCAGGTACCCATGTTATGAAGAATGCTTTTTAGATAGTTTGCTAATGTAAACATTTATGTTGTAATCAAACAATTTCTTTATTTTAAATATAGGACTTCATAGATGGGTATTGTTTATGTGATATATTGGAATAGCGACTTAAGTTAACTTGATATGAATGGATAATACTTGTTTCGATTTAATGAGTTACCTGAGGTAACATTGCATGACAGAATATTTAGTAGATACTTTGCTAGTATATGCATTTATGGTGTAATAAACCAACCTCTTAATTTTTAATGTAGGAATTCTTTGAAGTTATATCTTTTATGTGATGTATATGTAAAGGTGATCTGAATTAACTTGAGTTAAATAGGTTGTATTTGCTGTATTGTTTTGGTTACCTCAGGTAACCCTGCTATGAAAGAATTCTTAGTTGATACTTTGCTAGTGTTTACATTCATATTGTTATTCCACAATTTTTTAATTTGAAATGTAGGACTTCATAGATTTGTATTGTTTATGTGATGTATATATATTTAAAGGTAACCTGAGTGAACTTGAGTTAGATGGGTTATCTTTGTTGTGATTGTTTTAGTTATCTGAGGTAACCCTGTCACGTAAGAATACGTCGTAGATAGTTTTCCAGAGTATACATTTAACTTTTAATAAACCATTTACTTTTTCATTTTGGACTTCATAGATAAGTATTGTTTATATGATATTCAGGAAAGGCGACTTTAGTTAACTTCATTTGAATGGATATTTGTTGTTATTTTTGAAATAACATGAGGTATCTCTGTTATGAAAGAATACTTCGTAGATAATTTGTTGGTATATGCATTTATGCTGTAATGACACAATTTCTTAATCTAAAATGTAGGACTTCATAAATTTGTATTCTGTATGCGAGGTATATATAAATGTAACCTGAGTTAACTTGAGTTGAATGGGTTGTATTTATTGTAATTATTGGGGTTACCTCATGTAACCCTGTCATGAATGAATACTTCGTAGATACTTTGGTAGTGTTTACATTTATTGTAATAAACAAACTTCTTTATTTTAAATGTAGGACTTCGTGAAAGTTGTATTGTTTATTTGATGTACATGTAAAGGTGATCTCAGTTTACTTCAGTTTAGTTAAGTGGGTTATATTTGTAATTATGTCTGGGGTTACCTCAGGTACCCATGTTATAAAGAATGCTTATTAGATAGATTGCTAGTAAAAACATTTATGTTGTAATCAAACAATTTCTTTATTTTACATGTAGGCCTCATAGATGTGTATTGTTTATGTGATATATCGGAAAAGCGACTTTAGTTAACTTGATATCAATGGATAATACTTGTTGCTATTTTATGGGTTACCTGAGGTAACCCTGTCATAACAAAATACTTAGTAGATACTTTGCTAGTACATGCAGTTATGCTGTAATAAACCACTTTCTTCTTTTGTTATGTAGGAATTCATTGAAATTATATTGTTTATGTGATGTATATGTAAAAGTGATCTGAATTAACTTGAGTTAAATAGGTTGTATTTACTGTTATTGTTTGCGTTACCGCAGGTTACCCTGTTATGAAAGAATTTTTAGTACATACTTTGCTAGAGTATACATTTATATTTTAATTACACAATTTCTTAATTTAGAATGTAGGACTTCATAGATTTGTATTGTTTATGTGATTATATATAAAGTTACCCCAGTTGACTTGAGTTTAATGGTTGCATTTGTTGTTATAATTGGGGTTACCTCAGGTAACCCTGTCATGAATGAATACTTCAGATCATTAATTGAACTTTTATAAAAAAAAAAAAGAAAGAAGTTTATAATTTTACAAGCCATCCCCACCCTACACGTACATACGAAATGAACGATCGGTGAATACAAATAATAAAATCATTTGGGAAGTTTGTTGACATCTTTGGTATTTGGTCACATTAAAATTTGGTATTAAGATCTATCTAAATAAGAACTATATTTTCGTGCGTATTTAATCAATGACGCATTACCATGATTACCTCAGGGCACCGATTACCTCAGGGCATACAGCAGCGGACCTAACTGCCACCTGCGATGTAAACGGGATGTCCCTAATTGTCGGAAGTGCGTGAAAATTTGCCCGAACCATTACCGATCCACATGACTCTGTTACGAACGTATATATACAACTATGATTAGGAGACACCTATAGGACTTTCCGGATCATTAAGAATAGAAATCCTTTCTTGTTATTGTGCTGTCTGATAAATAAAGAAATCAATAATCGGCTGTGTGTGACAGTTATTGTGTTAAGTGTTCATCCAGGTAAGAACAAGCGAACCGATCTACGTCAATATATCTAAAGTAATGTATTTTCAAGAAACATTTTCTCTGGAACAACTAACTTTTGATGAGGTTATAAACTTTATAACCTTTGCCCGCCATTTCAACCGATCAAAAAAAGTGACGAATGTTACTTATGATTGAACATTAAAAGAAAACGGGAAATAAATTCAGTCGCCATGTGTGATATTTTATATCTTATTTTTGTTTCTAAAGATACATGGCTTGAAGTACAGTTACATCCCTGTATCATGATGTAAGTTGTTAAACAACTGGTCTTGCTCTACTGTTTATATAATTGAACTTCTAATGGTTAAACAGATACAGATACAGACATGTGAACTTCTATACATGTATGTCTCATTTGTGATCTACCTTCAATTTTATGATTATTAGGTTTGATTTTAAATGTCAGACCCTGAATACACTGTTGTTATAATATTGGTATAAGTTTTGAAATGAAAAGAAATTATAGAGTTATTCCTCTTTATATATCGGACAGGTTTATTGTTAATGGTATTTACCCGTATGAGTGGCTTAATAGATTGATTACAGTTTTGGTTGCTACATGTAAATGCCCAGTGGCAAATATTAAATGCATGTTCAGAACGAGAAAAAAATCAAAAATATATAACAAAAAATAGGTTTGTGTCAATCGATGAATGAAAGTACATGTAGTTATATTTTACAAAGTGCCTAGAAAATCAACCTAACGATGTAAGAGTAGATCTGATTCGTAACTTCCTCCATAAGCGGGGCTGGATATATATATATAAGAAATTTGTTATGAGTGCCAATGAGACAACTCTCCATCCAAGTCACAATTTGCTAAAGTAAACTGTTATAGGTTAAAGTACAGCCTTCAACATGGAGCCATAGCTCACACCTATAACAGCAAGCTATTAAAGGGCCCTAATTATGACTCGTGTAAAAACATTCAAACATGAAAGACAACGGTATAATCTATATAAAAACGAGAAACATTTATGAACCACATCAACAAACGACAACCCTTGACCATTAGGTTCTGGACTTAGGACAAGTTGAAACAAATGCAGCGTAAGGAGATGTGATATGATTGCAAATAGGAACACCAAAGTTAAAATAAAGTGAATGTAAACAATTAAAGGTTATCGCACGGTATACAACAATGAGAAGAGCACATATATACTGAGACGGCTACAAAAGACCCCTACATGTACATCAAATTAATTCAGGAAACTAATGTCAAAATTTAGATCGTGACCTTGACATTTATCCTTGACCTATTTTTTTCTTTAAGTGAACCAACTTGAAGGATCTCAAATTAAAACATCGTAGATTGCTGTCAATTTTGGTTTACAAGTTACAAATACATATCACTTATTTCAAAAACATAAGGAGAAATAACTCTCATATATGGAGTCTTCGTAACGCTTCGGTCTAAATAAAACCTAACATTCTGAGAATATAACCAGCAATTCGGAAAAATAAATTTGTCGCTTTCGTTTATGGTTGGAAAGGAGAAGAAAAACAGTGTTTGGGGAGATAATTCTTACAAAGAAAAGTGTTCGGCCAAACAGAATCAGTTTCAAAAGCGTATAGACTGTATGATATAATATACAACAACAAAAAAAAACCACTTAGCGACATCTTTTGAAACAAAAATACAGCGGAGGAAACAATTTAGGCGGTAGAAGGAAAAAAAATTATCAGAACAAAAGAAATAGGTCTTTCCACGGGAAAATGGAAAGACCTAATTAAGTACACTCGATTGTTATATTGAACTTCTTAAATGTAGCTGTAAAAGATGTATACACAATGGAAAAGAATATCAATTATCGAGTCATTCAAGCGTATATTGTTTGTGCAAGATAAAAACATTTCCATTTCCACTCACTCAATATGAAACGAAGATCGTTTTGTGACTGCTCTTTGTTATCTTAGATACATCAAGTAGAGCTAGTGTCCTAATGCTTGTATAGGTCCTAACAGTGAAATTGCAAATCTACCATCATTATTCACCAGACTCAAGCTAGCGACCAATCCTAGCGACCAATCAAGCTAGCGACCAATTCTAGCGACCACTGAAGAACACAATGAGAATCAACTTGTCAAAGAATCATAATGTGGTATATGAGAAAACCACAAAACGACATAATGAAACAACGTTCCGTTAAAAATAGAATATGGCTACCAATACGGTTTATATTGTTTTTTATCTTTAAATAACTAGAGATATCCACCATATCAAGTCAGAAGGGACACTACAACATCAATGTTGTCTGTAGCCTAATGTACTGACTAGTTTGCTTGCTAAATGTCTGCATCAATATAAATTAGTAAAGGGAGAACGTCCCAGAAAATCGTAAAACCTCAAAATATCGTAATACAATAGAACAACAAAGGAGATAGGGTATCTTTAATCAGCAAATGCACAGCGAAAAATACACAAAAAGCAAAGGAACAATCTTTTTTAGCGAACGATTTTTATTCCCCTACATAAACACATACTTTATGTTATTATATATGTATTTATAGAATGGAAAGTGCGCTCCTCTACGTATTTTACTCCATAGAGAAGGGCATATACTATATTTTGAGGTCTTCTTTACGTTTTCTCGGTTTTCCAAACTATTAACCTAGATGGTAAACAAAAATCAAGGATTGCAAATAAACTATTAAAAACGGATCGTATATCCCCCATCACATAATAGTTATTTAGTAATTTACGGATACGAAATGAGAATAAAAAGTAAACGAATTGAATTAGAAAAAAAAACCAACAGTGTTTGTCTACGATAATTTGCTCGCACAATTATTTTCCATATTCAGAGAACCGTAAATAATTTTAAAAAGAACATATTTTAATAAACATGTGTACCTAGTTTCAACTTGATCTGACTACAATGTCGTTTTAGATTCAATCTAATATAGTATAAATGGATGGATACACGGACAAACGAACGGACAAACAAACCTACAGATCAGATAACATTACGGTCCTTACTGTTGTAGGCGTAGCATAGAATAACTATTTAATGTGAGTTGACTTAGACTCGTTCCTGTGTACAATGTATAAGCTTTCAAATAAGCGAAATAAGAAATATGTTATGTTCGAAAGAATTACTATATACTGGCTTTCTATACATTCGGCCGCCTCAAATGGTCCGAATATAGTCCTTAGTGTGGACAGTGTGTTACTTGCCATTTTTTTTTATACCCCTTCCAAATGTATTTCTTCATGTTCTATGCCTCAAATAGCAAGTAAGGGGGGTTAAAGCGTACTGTAAAAAAAAAAAATTGGGTCATCAATTTTAAAGTATTACTAATTTAAAAGTAGTGATTTGGTCCGACTAATTAGAAAAGGTTAAAAAATAGCACATCGGAAGCTTTCAAAAGATTTCAGGACCCCTTAACATAAAATTGTCCATATTTGGAGTTAGAGCCAAGGAATTTTTCTTTTATATTTGGATGTTATTGAGAAAGTGTAGGTGGGATTCAATTCACAAAAGGTTTTAACCCCCAAAAACTCATTTCAGTAGGCCCTGCTATGATTTATTACCTTTCATTTGAGCCCTATCCGGTGGCAAACTTTATCGTATGGAGCTTGCGAGGCTTGCCTAACGAATGTACGTTGGACACGAAAAAAAACAACATCGCTACGTGTGGTAAAAACTTTGCCGTAGGGAACTGTACAGAAAGACTGAAAAATGAGTCCATACCCATAACTGTATAGGTACCTCAGACTTTGGATGGCCAGTGAAATCTGCAGGTGCACTTTCCCACCCAGGGATTGATACGAGTTGAAGATATGGATAATAGCTTTCAATCTAACCACCTGCGGTCAAGAACTTTGCCGTAGGGGGATGGGAGTAAAGCGACTGCTGCCACCATCCAGAATGGACCAAAATGAGAAATTGAGTATGTTGTTGTCAGCTTCCGGTGCCCTCTCCCACCTGGGCATTGGCTTTACTGCCATCCCACTACGGCAAAGTTCTTGACCGCAGGTGGTTAGATTGATAGCTTTTATCCATATCTTCAACTCGTATCAATTCCAGGGTGGGAAAGTGCACCTGAAGACGTCACTGTCCATCCAAAGTCTGATGTACCTATACAGTAATGGGTATGGGCTCATTTTTTCACTCTTTCTGTACAGTTCCCTACGGCAAAGTTTTTACCCACACCTAGTGGGATTGAAAGCTTGTCCCAGACCCTTTTATTCATGAAAATGCCCGGGTGGGAAAGTGCACCAGAAGCTGACAACCCCATACCAAATTTTTCATTTTTGTCCATTACGGGTGGTGGCAGCAGTGGCTTTACTGCCACCCCCCTACGGCAAAGTTCTTGACCGCAGGTGGTTAGATTGATAGCTTTTATCCATATCTTCAACTCGTATCAATTCCAGGGTGGGAAAGTGCACCTGAAGACGTCACTGTCCATCCAAAGTCTGATGTACCTATACAGTAATGGGTATGGGCTCATTTTTTCACTCTTTCTGTACAGTTCCCTACGGCAAAGTTTTTACCCACACCTAGTGGGATTGAAAGCTTGTCCCAGACCCTTTTATTCATGAAAATGCCCGGGTGGGAAAGTGCACCAGAAGCTGACAACCCCATACCAAATTTTTCATTTTTGTCCATTACGGGTGGTGGCAGCAGTGGCTTTACTGCCACCCCCCTACGGCAAAGTTCTTGACCGCAGGTGGTTAGATTGATAGCTTTTATCCATATCTTCAACTCGTATCAATTCCAGGGTGGGAAAGTGCACCTGAAGACGTCACTGTCCATCCAAAGTCTGATGTACCTATACAGTAATGGGTATGGGCTCATTTTTTCACTCTTTCTGTACAGTTCCCTACGGCAAAGTTTTTTCCCACACCTAGTGGGATTGAAAGCTTATCCCAGACCCTTTTATTCAGGAAAATGCCCGGGTGGGAAAGTGCACCAGAAATATTACATTAATATCTGGAACTATGGCTGGTATAGCTATGAAAATACGGAAAGTCAAACAGAAAATAGCCCATTAAACATGTAAAAATAACATTGATGTTTTAATAAACCATCTTTGAAGGCTAAATTAGTAGTCAGCTGTCTGAAAATGAATTTTATTGCACAACAACTTTCATATATAAAAAATCCACAGGGGCCAAAATGCGAAACCAAACTCCTAACTGTGTATTGCTGTCTTCTGGTTCCCAGAAATTCCAGAATAAAAAACCGGTACTAAGCCAACTATACAACGGGGGAAATTTGCCCTGTTTTTTATTATTTTTTTTCTGATTATTATTCAACACGGATCTTTCGTGATCCTTAGTGAATACGCTTTCATTTGATACCAAAATGAACTAATTTAAAATATTATACTTATTGACAAAGCTTTATAAATATGCATAGTAACTATTTTGTTTGATATAATGTACTACTTTGTATGTTCTCTTGATCGGGCCGATATTATAGTAATTTTTATAAATGTAATAGGACTAGATTGTTTCCCTTTACAGTTATCAATTATTTCCGACTGGTTTTTTTATTTGCTTATCATATTATATTTTCATTTTATTCATTCTAATTGATATTTAATAATTGAACAAGACTGACATTCCAGCTCCTTTATTTATTTGACGTTTGTTATAATTTTGTAATGTTATTTACTTTTGCTTACAATTGTTCTAATACTTATTTAGATGAAATAATAATAATATTTCAATATTGATTTGTATACTGAAATATTGCAGATAAAAAAAAATTGTTGATGTAACAGTTTCGTTTTGCGTAATATATAATAATTTTATTAGGAATATATATATATGTAGAATGATTGAATAAAGGTAAAATAAAAACAAGTTGATGCACAAAATCAACGAGATATATTTGAAACTTACTCTGATTACATTTGAGAAGATAAGAAAGAATATTCACACAACATATATAAGTTTTTGTCATTAAATCAGTATTTTTTCTTTACGTTGCATTGTGTGAATACGAATAATTTATCTAAAAAGAATGTATTGAATAAGGAATAATGTATAAAATGTTATCTGTTAGACAACTTATTACCCTTTTGTCTTTATCGGTCACTTTATTAATAACATACTACATAATGTCTGAATAAAGGTTGAAATGAGAAAAAAAATGAAAGTTGTATCTTCACTGAAGGAATTTACTTAAGAGTTTAAACAGTAAAGTTGACCTTATACAGTATAAAACATTATATGACTATTCTGTATGAATACTTGTGTGATGCAAGATGTATAAGAAATATTTTTGAGAAACACTTTTTAAAGAACAACATTGTTGTACTAGAAACCGAAGGATTCATAACATTCATTTTCTAATTTTCGTGTTGATTATTTATGT
This sequence comes from Mytilus edulis, assembly GCF_963676685.1. Taxonomy (NCBI): domain Eukaryota; kingdom Metazoa; phylum Mollusca; class Bivalvia; order Mytilida; family Mytilidae; genus Mytilus; species Mytilus edulis. The sequence continues at coordinate 35,953,251 of NC_092349.1, read as the reverse complement.
CATTATACTTAAAACATTCTTGTGATATTTTTAAGTAATATGTAATATGTCTGTTGTATATATAGTTGAATTAAAGATTTTAAAAAAAATGCATCTGGCTGAACGTAATTTAAATGTTTTGACTTGATGAAAGTTGCATTGAATAAATTTTGTTTTTTCTTTCTTATTATATTTTTATTTGTTTTACTGCTTTCAGTATTATCTGAAGTGCCTTGGACTATACCCTATATATACTGTTTCGAGAACCACTCCCCTCAAACCTAAACGGTTTTGAGGAAATACTCGATATTTGACAATGCCGCGGATAAAGAAACCCTTACATGATTATTCTAGTTCCTTGTTCACTTAAACATTTTATTTATCTCACCGTAAGTTGACATTTGAACGGCTGTACTTAGATTTTCTATAGTCTTTTTTACAATACTTACGAATATGTTCCGAACCATATCAGTATTTGGACCATATGCGTGCGGTCATGACCATATGCATATACTCATATGGTCTGACCGTAGGCGTATGATTGGACCATATCAGTATTATACTCATTTTATTATCAACGGGCCGGACCATATGAGGTATTTGGACCATAAGGTTTTTTTTAAAATATCCAATCTGGAAACAGTAGATCTAGTTAAAACAAAAATCTCGATTTGAAATAAATGTATAATAATACCATGTAATATAAAGTCTTCAAAAACTGAATAACTGATTTAGATTATTAGACTCCAGCAAGCAAGCACGCTACTCATGTTTATTTTTTGGAATCCAAAACTAATATCAATAGCGATACATCATGTATTAAATATTAGTAGAACGTTGTAGTATAATGTCATTTTGTGATTTTCAGACATATCTCGAAATGGTATGTCTGAAAATCACAAAATGGTATTATACTACAACGTTCTACTAATATAAAATACGTGATGTATCGCTATTGACATTAATTTTGGATCCCAACAAATACACACGAGTAGCGTGCTTGCTTGCTGGAGTCTAATAATCAAAATCAGTTATTCAGTTTTTGAAGAATTTATATTACATGGTATTATACATTTATTTCAAATCGAGATTTTTGTTTTAACTAGATATACTGTTTCCAGATTGGATATTAAAAAAAAAACCTTATGGTCCAAATACCTCATATGGTCCGGCCCGTTGACAACAAAACGAATATAATACTGATATGGTCCAATCATACGCGTACGGTCAGACCATATGAGTATACGCATATGGTCATGACCGCACGCATAATTATGGTCCATGATATTGATATGGTTCGGAACATATTCGTAAGTATTGTAAAACAGAATAAAAAAATCTAAGTACAGCCGTTCAAATGTCAACTTACGGTGAGATAAATAAAATGTTTAAGTGAACAAGGAACTAGAATAATCATGAAAGGGTTTCTATATCCTCGGCATTGTCAAATATCGAGTATTTCCTCAAAACCATTTAGGATTGAGGGGAGTGGTTCTCGAAACAATATATAGGGTATAGTCCAAGGCACTTCAGATAATACTGAAAGCAGTAAAACAAATAAAAATATAATAAGAAAGAAAAAATCAAAATGTATTCAATGCAACATTCATCAAGTCAAAACATTTTAACTACGTTCAGCCAGATGCATTTTTTAAAATCTTTAATTCAACATTTATATACGACAGACATATAACATATTACTCAAAAATATCACAAGAATGTTTTAAGTATAATGACATAAATAATCAACACGAAAATTATAAAAATGAATTAGTTTAAACATATTTTATTTGCGTAAATGTGCAAAAGGGATGAGACACAAGTTAATCAAACTTATATAGTCTTCTCCCATAACAATTTATAACAATAGAATATTTACAAAGCATGCATACAAACAATACATTATGTATATATATATATAACATATTTGAACTCTGAAAAGATGGTGTGTGATGATGTGAGTGGTAATACACAATATGCATGTATTTGCACTTTATTATGTTCTACATTACACAATTAGAAACCTCTTAGACTCTTTAATAAATTCATATACATTCTTTACAATTCTTTCATTTTCAACATTACTTAAAGACTTATCGCCGGAGGTTAAGGTGTTCAAATTTAGTAGAGAGTTATCTGGTAACCAATGTAGATTATTAAATAATTTGGTTCTTATATTCGAATAATTAGGACAATAAAAAAAGAAGTGACGTGAATCTTCGAACTTGGCACCACAACTACAAGACGGATCTGAAATAATGTTGACTCTGTTAAGATCATAGTTCAAAAAAGAAGCTGAGCACCTAAGTTGTGTCAATATAATATTGAGTTTTACGATTGCCAAAGTCATAATGTTTTGGTACTTGGGTTTTTGAATTCAATTTAAGATTTTTTAGTTCGGTTTTAAATTTACCTAAAGAGTCAATGTTGCGTGTCACCACATTAAGGTTATTCCACAGTCGTATTGTTGAAGGTATGAAGGACTCTTGGGTTAATGAAAGTCTACAAAAAGGGTATATTATATCATTCCCATTACGTAATGGATAAACAGCTGTACTTTGGATTGTTGGTGGAATAGAATTGCAAAGATAGGCTGGTGCATTATTATGTTGAATATTATAGAATAATTGTAACTTCCTTTTTTCTCTTCGTTCAGCTAGAGTTTGCCAACCAATCTCATCATAAATAATTCTATTACTTGTAAAAATAGGAAGACCTGTTACAATTCTGGCTGCCTCAAGCTAAAAATGAATGTTATGAATCCTTCGGTTTCTAGTACAACAATGTTGTTCTTTAAAAAGTGTTTCTCAAAAATATTTCTCATACATCTTGCATATCACACAAGTATTCATACAGAATAGTCATATACTGTTTTATACTGTATAAGGTCAACTTTACTGTTTAAACTCTTAAGTAAATTCCTTCTGTGAAGATACAACTTTTATTTTTTTCTCGTTTGAACCTTTATTCAGACATTATGTAGCATGTTATTAATAAAGTGACCGATAAAGACAAAAGAGTAATAAGTTGTCTAACAGATAACATTTTATACATTAATTCCTTATTCAATACATTCTTTTTAGATAAATTATTCGTATTTTTTTTTATCAATTACACAATGCAATGTCAAGAAAAATTACTGATTTAATGACAAAAACTAATGTTGTGTGAATATTCTTTCTTATCGTCTCAAATGTAATCGGAGTAAGTTTCAAATATATCTCGTCAATTTTGTGTATGAACTTGTTTTTATTTTACCTTTAGTCAATCATTCAACTTATAGATTTATTATAAAATTATTATATATTACACAATAAGATACATCAACAATTGTTGTTATCTTTTAACGATACGTCTGCAATTTTTCAGTATACAAGTCAATATTTGACACACCCATCGAAATATTATTATTATTTCATCTAAATATTAAAGTATTAAAAAAATGGTAAGCAAAAGTAAATAACATTACAAAATTATAACAAACGTCAAATGAATAAAGGAGCTGGAATGTCAGTCTTGTTCAATTATTAAATATCAATTAGAATGAATAAAATTAAAATATAATATGATAAGCAAATAAAAAAAAAAGTCGAAAATAATTGATAAATGCAAAGGGAAACAATCTAGTCCTATTACATTTATAAAGATTACTATATCGGCCCGATCAAGAGAACATACAAAGAAGTACATTATATCAAACAAAATAGTTACTATGCATATTTATAAATCTTTGTCAATAAGTATAATATTTAGTTCATTTTGGTATCAAATGAAAGCGTATTCACTTAGGATCACTAAAGACCCGTGTTGAATAATAATCAGAAAGTTAATAAAAAACAGGGCATATTTCCCCCGTTGTATAGTTGGCTTAGTACCGGTTTTTTATTCTGGAATTTCTGGAAACCAGAAAACACCAAAACTCAGTTAGGAGTTTGGTTTCGCATTTTGGCCCCTGTGGATTTTTTATATATGAAAGTTGTTGTGCAATAAAATTCATTTTCAGACAGCTGACAACTAATTTAGCCTTCAAAGAAGGTTTATATATAACATCATCAATGTTACTTTTACATGTTTAATGGGCTATTTTCTGTTTGACTTTCCGTATTTTCATAGCTATACCAGCCATAGGTCCAAAAATTAATGTAATATTTCTGGTGCACTTTCCCACCCGGGCATTTTCATGAATAAAAGGGTCTGGGACAAGCTTTCAATCCCACTAGGTGTGGGTAAAAACTTTGCCGTAGGGAATTGTACAGAAAGAGTGAAAAAATGAGCCCATACCCATTACTGTATAGATACCTCAGACTTTGGATGGACAGTGAAGTCTTCAGGTGCACTTTCCCACCCTGGAATTGATACGAGTTGAAGATATGGATAAAAGCTATCAATCTAACCACCTGCTGTCAAGAACTTTGCCGTAGGGGGTGGCAGTAAAGCCACTGCTGCCACCACCCGTAATGGACGAAAATGAGAAATTGGGTATGGGGTTTTCAGCTTCTGGTGCACTTTCCCACCCGGGCATTTTCATGAATAAAAGGGTCTGGGACAAGCTTTCTATCCCACTAGGTGTGGGTAAAAACTTTGCCGTAGGGAATTGTACAGAAAGAGTGAAAAAATGAGCCCATACCCATTACTGTATAGATACCTCAGACTTTGGATGGACAGTGAAGTCTTCAGGTGCACTTTCCCACCCTGGAATTGATACGAGTTGAAGATATGGATTAAAGCTATCAATCTAACCACCTGCGGTCAAGAACTTTGCCGTAGGGGGTGGCAGTAAAGCCACTGCTGCCACCACCCGTAATGGACGAAAATGAGAAATTGGGTATGGGGTTTTCAGCTTCTGGTGCACTTTCCCACCCGGGCATTTTCATGAATAAAAGGGTCTGGGACAAGCTTTCAATCCCACTAGGTGTGGGTAAAAACTTTGCCGTAGGGAATTGTACAGAAAGAGTGAAAAAATGAGCCCATACCCATTACTGTATAGATACCTCAGACTTTGGATGGACAGTGAAGTCTTCAGGTGCACTTTCCCACCCTGGAATTGATACGAGTTGAAGATATGAATGAAAGCTATCAATCTAACCACCTGCGGTCAAGAACTTTGCCGTAGGGGGTGGCAGTAAAGCCACTGCTGCCACCACCCGTAATGGACGAAAATGAGAAATTGGGTATGGGGTTTTCAGCTTCTGGTGCACTTTCCCACCCGGGCATTTTCATGAATAAAAGGGTCTGGGACAAGCTTTCAATCCCACTAGGTGTGGGTAAAAACTTTGCCGTAGGGAATTGTACAGAAAGAGTGAAAAAATGAGCCCATACCCATTACTGTATAGATACCTCAGACTTTGGATGGACAGTGAAGTCTTCAGGTGCACTTTCCCACCCTGGAATTGATACGAGTTGAAGATATGGATGAAAGCTATCAATCTAACCACCTGCGGTCAAGAACTTTGCCGTAGGGGGTGGCAGTAAAGCCACTGCTGCCACCACCCGTAATGGACGAAAATGAGAAATTGGGTATGGGGTTTTCAGCTTCTGGTGCACTTTCCCACCCGGGCATTTTCATGAATAAAAGGGTCTGGGACAAGCTTTCAATCCCACTAGGTGTGGGTAAAAACTTTGCCGTAGGGAATTGTACAGAAAGAGTGAAAAAATGAGCCCATACCCATTACTGTATAGATACCTCAGACTTTGGATGGACAGTGAAGTCTTCAGGTGCACTTTCCCACCCTGGAATTGATACGAGTTGAAGATATGGATAAAAGCTATCAATCTAATCACCTGCGGTCAAGAACTTTGCCGTAGGGGGTGGCAGTAAAGCCACTGCTGTCACCACCCGTAATGGACGAAAATGAGAAATTGGGTATGGGGTTTTCAGCTTCTTGTGCACTTTCCCACCCGGGCATTTTCATGAATAAAAGGGTCTGGGACAAGCTTTCTATCCCACTAGGTGTGGGTAAAAACTTTGCCGTAGGGAATTGTACAGAAAGAGTGAAAAAATGAGCCCATACCCATTACTGTATAGATACCTCAGACTTTGGATGGACAGTGAAGTCTTCAGGTGCACTTTCCCACCCTGGAATTGATACGAGTTGAAGATATGGATAAAAGCTATCAATCTAACCACCTGCGGTCAAGAACTTTGCCGTAGGGGGTGGCAATAAAGCCACTGCTGCCACCACCCGTAATGGACGAAAATGAGAAATTGGGTATGGGGTTTTCAGCTTCTGGTGCACTTTCCCACCCGGGCATTTTCATGAATAAAAGGGTCTGGGACAAGCTTTCAATCCCACTAGGTGTGGGTAAAAACTTTGCCGTAGGGAATTGTACAGAAAGAGTGAAAAAATGAGCCCATACCCATTACTGTATAGATACCTCAGACTTTGGATGGACAGTGAAGTCTTCAGGTGCACTTTCCCACCCTGGAATTGATACGAGTTGAAGATATGGATGAAAGCTATCAATCTAACCACCTGCGGTCAAGAACTTTGCCGTAGGGGGTGGCAGTAAAGCCACTGCTGCCACCACCCGTAATGGACGAAAATGAGAAATTGGGTATGGGGTTTTCAGCTTCTGGTGCACTTTCCCACCCGGGCATTTTCATGAATAAAAGGGTCTGGGACAAGCTTTCAATCCCACTAGGTGTGGGTAAAAACTTTGCCGTAGGGAATTGTACAGAAAGAGTGAAAAAATGAGCCCATACCCATTACTGTATAGATACCTCAGACTTTGGATGGACAGTGAAGTCTTCAGGTGCACTTTCCCACCCTGGAATTGATACGAGTTGAAGATATGGATAAAAGCTATCAATCTAACCACCTGCGGTCAAGAATTTTGCCGTAGGGGGTGGCAGTAAAGCCACTGCTGCCACCACCCGTATTGGACGAAAATGAGAAATTGGGTATGGGGTTTTCAGCTTCTGGTGCACTTTCCCACCCGGGCATTTTCATGAATAAAAGGGTCTGGGACAAGCTTTCTATCCCACTAGGTGTGGGTAAAAACTTTGCCGTAGGGAATTGTACAGAAAGAGTGAAAAAATGAGCCCATACCCATTACTGTATAGATACCTCAGACTTTGGATGGACAGTGAAGTCTTCAGGTGCACTTTCCCACCCTGGAATTGATACGAGTTGAAGATATGGATAAAAGCTATCAATCTAACCACCTGCGGTCAAGAACTTTGCCGTAGGGGGTGGCAGTAAAGCCACTGCTGCCACCACCCGTAATGGACGAAAATGAGAAATTGGGTATGGGGTTTTCAGCTTCTGGTGCACTTTCCCACCCGGGCATTTTCATGAATAAAAGGGTCTGGGACAAGCTTTCAATCCCACTAGGTGTGGGTAAAAACTTTGCCGTAGGGAATTGTACAGAAAGAGTGAAAAAATGAGCCCATACCCATTACTGTATAGATACCTCAGACTTTGGATGGACAGTGAAGTCTTCAGGTGCACTTTCCCACCCTGGAATTGATACGAGTTGAAGATATGGATGAAAGCTATCAATCTAACCACCTGCGGTCAAGAACTTTGCCGTAGGGGGTGGCAGTAAAGCCACTGCTGCCACCACCCGTAATGGACGAAAATGAGAAATTGGGTATGGGGTTTTCAGCTTCTGGTGCACTTTCCCACCCGGGCATTTTCATGAATAAAAGGGTCTGGGACAAGCTTTCAATCCCACTAGGTGTGGGTAAAAACTTTGCCGTAGGGAATTGTACAGAAAGAGTGAAAAAATGAGCCCATACCCATTACTGTATAGATACCTCAGACTTTGGATGAACAGTGAAGTCTTCAGGTGCACTTTCCCACCCTGGAATTGATACGAGTTGAAGATATGGATAAAAGCTATCAATCTAACCACCTGTGGTCAAGAACTTTGCCGTAGGGGGTGGCAGTAAAGCCACTGCTGTCACCACCCGTAATGGACGAAAATGAGAAATTGGGTATGGGGTTTTCAGCTTCTGGTGCACTTTCCCACCCGGGCATTTTCATGAATAAAAGGGTCTGGGACAAGCTTTCTATCCCACTAGGTGTGGGTAAAAACTTTGCCGTAGGGAATTGTACAGAAAGAGTGAAAAAATGAGCCCATACCCATTACTGTATAGATACCTCAGACTTTGGATGGACAGTGAAGTCTTCAGGTGCACTTTCCCACCCTGGAATTGATACGAGTTGAAGATATGGATAAAAGCTATCAATCTAACCACCTGCGGTCAAGAACTTTGCCGTAGGGGGTGGCAGTAAAGCCACTGCTGCCAACACCCGTAATGGACGAAAATTAGAAATTGGGTATGGGGTTTTCAGCTTCTGGTGCACTTTCCCACCCGGGCATTTTCATGAATAAAAGGGTCTGGGACAAGCTTTCAATCCCACTAGGTGTGGGAAAAAATTTTGCCGTAGGGAATTGTACAGAAAGAGTGAAAAAATGAGCCCATACCCATTACTGTATAGATACCTCAGACTTTGGATGGACAGTGAAGTCTTCAGGTGCACTTTCCCACCCTGGAATTGATACGAGTTGAAGATATGGATGAAAGCTATCAATCTAACCACCTGCGGTCAAGAACTTTGCCGTAGGGGGTGGCAGTAAAGCCACTGCTGCCACCACCCGTAATGGACGAAAATGAGAAATTGGGTATGGGGTTTTCAGCTTCTGGTGCACTTTCCAACACGGGCATTTTCATGAATAAAAGGGTCTGGGACAAGCTTTCAATCCCACTAGGTGTGGGTAAAAACTTTGCCGTAGGGAATTGTACAGAAAGAGTGAAAAAATGAGCCCATACCCATTACTGTATAGATACCTCAGACTTTGGATGGACAGTGAAGTCTTCAGGTGCACTTTCCCACCCTGGAATTGATACGAGTTGAAGATATGGATAAAAGCTATCAATCTAACCACCTGCGGTCAAGAACTTTGCCGTAGGGGGTGGCAGTGAAGCCACTGCTGCCACCACCCGTAATGGACGAAAATGAGAAATTGGGTATGGGGTTTTCAGCTTCTGGTGCACTTTCCCACCCGGGCATTTTCATGAATAAAAGGGTCTGGGACAAGCTTTCTATTCCACTAGGTGTGGGTAAAAACTTTGCCGTAGGGAATTGTACAGAAAGAGTGAAAAAATGAGCCCATACCCATTACTGTATAGATACCTCAGACTTTGGATGGACAGTGAAGTCTTCAGGTGCACTTTCCCACACTGGAATTGATACGAGTTGAAGATATGGATAAAAGCTATCAATCTAACCACCTGCGGTCAAGAACTTTGCTGTAGGGGGTGGCAGTAAAGCCACTGCTGCCACCGCCCGTAATGGACGAAAATGAGAAATTGGGTATGGGGTTTTCAGCTTCTGGTGCACTTTTCCACCCGGGCATTTTCATGAATAAAAGGGTCTGGGACAAGCTTTCAATCCCACTAGGTGTGGGTAAAAACTTTGCCGTAGGGAATTGTACAGAAAGAGTGAAAAAATGAGCCCATACCCATTACTGTATAGATACCTCAGACTTTGCATGGACAGTGAAGTCTTCAGGTGCACTTTCCCACCCTGGAATTGATACGAGTTGAAGATATGGATAAAAACTATCAATCTAACCACCTGCGGTCAAGAACTTTGCCGTAGGGGGTGGCAGTAAAGCCATTGCTGCCACCACCCGTAATGGACGAAAATGAGAAATTGGGTATGGGGTTTTCAGCTTCTGGTGCACTTTCCCACCCGGGCATTTTCATGAATAAAGGGGTCTGGGACAAGCTTGCAATCCCACTAGGTGTGGGTAAAAACTTTGCCGTAGGGAATTGTACAGAAAGAGTGAAAAAATGAGCCCATACCCATTACTGTATAGATACCTCAGACTTTGGATGGACAGTGAAGTCTTCAGGTGCACTTTCCCACCCTGGAATTGATACGAGTTGAAGATATGGATAAAAGCTATCAATCTAACCACCTGCGGTCAAGAACTTTGCCGTAGGGGGTGGCAGTAAAGCCACTGCTGCCACCACCCGTAATGGACGAAAATGAGAAATTGGGTATGGGGTTTTCAGCTTCTGGTGCACTTTCCCACCCGGGCATTTTCATGAATAAAAGGGTCTGGGACAAGCTTTCAATCCCACTAGGTGTGGGTAAAAACTTTGCCGTAGGGAATTGTACAGAAAGAGTGAAAAAATGAGCCCATACCCATTACTGTATAGATACCTCAGACTTTGGATGGACAGTGAAGTCTTCAGATGCACTTTCCCACCCTGGAATTGATACGAGTTGAAGATATGGATAAAAGCTATCAATCTAACTACCTTACGGGTGGTGTCAGCAGTCGCTTTACTCCCATCCTCCTACGGCAAAGTTCTTGACCGCAGGTGGTTAGATTGAAAACTATTATCCATATCTTCAACTCGTATCAGTCCCTGGGTGGGAAAGTGCACCTGAAGACTTCACTGGCCATCCAAAGTCTGAGGTACCTATACAGTTATGGGTATGGGCTCATTTTTCAGTCTTTCTGTACAGTTCCCTACGGCAAAGTTTTTACCCACACCTGGTGGGATTGAAAGCTTGTTCCAGACCCTTTTATTCATGAAAATGCCCGGGTGGGAAAGTGCACCGGAAGCTTACAACAACCTACTCAATTTCTCATTTTGGTCCATTTCGGGTGGTGGCAGCAGCCGTTTTACTCCCATCCCCTACGGCAAAGTTCTTGACCGCAGGTGGTTAGATTGAAAGCTATTATCCATGTCTTCAACTCGTTTCAATCACTGGTTGGGAAAGTGCACCTGAAGACTTCACTGGCCATCCAAAGTCTGAGGTACCTATACAGTTATAGGTATGGGCTCATTTTTCAGTCTTTCTGTACAGTTCTCTACAGCAAAGTTTTTACCCACACCTAGTGGGATTGAAAGCTTGTCCCAGACTCTTTTATTCATGAAAATGCCCGGTTGGGAAAGTGCACCGGAAGCTAACAACAACCTACTCAATTTCTCATTTTGGTCCATTATGGGTGGTGGCAGCAGTCGCTTTACTCCCATCTCCCTACGGCAAAGTTCTTGACCGCAGGTGGTTAGATTGAAAGCTATTATCCATATCTTCAACTCGTATCAATCCCTGGGTGGGAAAGTGCACCTGAAGACTTCACTGGCCATCCAAAGTCTGAGGTACCTATACAGTTATCGGTATGGGCTCATTTTTCAGTCTTTCTGTACAGTTCCCTACAGCAAAGTTTTTACCCACACCTAGTGGGATTGAAAGCTTGTCCCAGACCCTTTTATTCATGAAAATGCCCGGGTGGGAAAGTGCACCGGAAGCTAACAACAACCTACTCAATTTCTCATTTTGGTCCATTATAGGTGGTTGCAGCAGTCGCTTTACTCCCACCCCCCTACGGCAAAGTTCTTGACCGCAGGTGGTTAGATTGAAAGCTATTATCCATATCTTCAACTCGTATCAATCCCTGGGTGGGAAAGTGCACCTGAAGACTTCACTGGCCATCCAAAGTCTGAGGTACCTATACAGTTATCGGTATGGGCTCATTTTTCAGTCTTTCTGTACAGTTCCCTACGGCAATTTTTTTACCCACACCTAGTGGGATTGAAAGCTTGTCCCATACCCTTTTATTCATGAAAATTCCCGGGTGGGAAAGTGCACCGGAAGCTAACAACAACCTACTCAATTTCTCATGTTGGTCCATTATAGGTGGTGGCAGCAGTCGCTTTACTCCCATCCCCCTACGGCAAAGTTCTTGACCGCAGGTGGTTAGATTGAAAGCTATTATCCATATCTTCAACTCGTATCAATCCCTGGGTGGGAAAATGCACCTGAAGACTTCACTGGCCATCCAAAGTCTGAGGTACCTATACAGTTATCGGTATGGGCTCATTTTTCAGTCTTTCTGTACAGTTCCCTACGGCAAAGTTTTTACCCACACCTAGTGGGATTTAAAGCTTGTCCCAGACCCTTTTATTCATGAAAATGCCCGGGGGGGAAGTGCAACGGAAGATAACAACAACCTACTCAATTTCTCATTTTGGTCCATTACGGGTGGTGGCAGCAGCCGCTTTACTCCCATACCCCTACGGCAAAGTTCTTAACCGCAGGTGGTTAGATTGAAAGCTATTATCCATGTCTTCAACTCGTTTCAATGCCTGGGTTGGAAAGTGCACCTGAAGACTTCACTGGCCATCCAAAGTCTGAGGTACCTATACAGTTATGGGTATGGGCTCATTTTTCAGTCTTTCTGTACAGTTTCCTACGGCAAAGTTTTTACCCACACCTAGTGAGATTGAAAGCTTGTCCCAGACCCTTTTATTCATGAAAATGCCCGGGTGGGAAAGTGCACCGGAAGCTAACAACAACCTACTCAATTTCTCATTTTGGTCCATTATGGGTGGTGGCAGCAGTCGCTTTACTCCCATCCCCCTACGGCAAAGTTCTTGATCGCAGGTGGTTAGATTGAAAGCTATTATCCATATCTTCAACTCGTATCAATCCCTGGGTGGGAAAGTGCACCTGAAGACTTCACTGGCCATCCAAAGTCTGAGGTACCTATACAGTTATCGGTATGGGCTCATTTTTCAGTCTTTCTGTACAGTTCCCTACGGCAATTTTTTTACCCACACCTAGTGGGATTGAAAGCTTGTCCCAGACCCTTTTATTCATGAAAATTCCCGGGTGGGAAAGTGCACCTGAAGCTAACAACAACCTACTCAATTTCTCATGTTGGTCCATTATGGGTGGTGGCAGCAGTCGCTTTACTCCCATCCCCTACGGCAAAGTTCTTGACCGCAGGTGGTTAGATTGAAAGCTATTATCCATATCTTCAACTCGTATCAATCCCTGGGTGGGAAAGTGCACCTGAAGACTTCACTGGCCATCCAAAGTCTGAGGTACCTATACAGTTATGGGTATGGGCTCATTTTTCAGTCTTTCTGTACAGTTCCCTACGGCAAAGTTTTTACCCACACCTGGTGGGATTGAAAGCTTGTCCCAGACCCTTTTATTCATGAAAATGCCCGGGTGGGAAAGTGCACCGGAAGCTAACAACAACCTACTCAATTTCTCATTTTGGTCCATTATGGGTGGTGGCAGCAGTCGCTTTACTCCCATCCCCCTACGGCAAAGTTCTTGACCGCAGGTGGTAAGATTGAAAGCTATTATCCATATCTTCAACTCGTATCAATCCCTGGGTGGGAAAGTGCACCTGAAGACTTCACTGGCCATACAAAGTCTGAGGTACCTATACAGTTATCGGTATGGGCTCATTTTTCAGTCTTTCTGTACAGTTCCCTACAGCAAAGTTTTTACCCACACCTAGTGGGATTGAAAGCTTGTCCCAGACCCTTTTATTCATGAAAATGCCCGGGTGGGAAAGTGCACCGGAAGCTAACAACATTCTACTCAATTTCTCATTTTGGTCCATTATGGGTGGTGGAAGCAGTCGCTTTACTCCCATCCCCCTACGGCAAAGTTCTTGACCGCAGGTGGTAAGATTGAAAGCTATTATCCATATCTTCAACTCGTATCAATCCCTGGGTGGGAAAGTGCACCTGAAGACTTCACTGGCCATCCAAAGTCTGAGGTACCTATACAGTTATCGGTATGGGCTCATTTTTCAGTCTTTCTGTACAGTTCCCTACGGCAATTTTTTTACCCACACCTAGTGGGATTGAAAGCTTGTCCCAGACCCTTTTATTCATGAAAATTCCCGGGTGGGAAAGTGCACCGGAAGCTAACAACATTCTACTCAATTTCTCATGTTGGTCCATTATGGGTGGTGGCAGCAGTCGCTTTACTCCCATCCCCCTACGGCAAAGTTCTTGACCGCAGGTGGTTAGATTGAAAGCTATTATCCATATCTTCAACTCGTATCAATCCCTGGGTGGGAAAATGCACCTGAAGACTTCACTGGCCATCCAAAGTCTGAGGTACCTATACAGTTATCGGTATGGGCTCATTTTTCAGTCTTTCTGTACAGTTCCCTACGGCAAAGTTTTTACCCACACCTAGTGGGATTGAAAGCTTGTCCCAGACCCTTTTATTCATGAAAATGCCCAGGGGGGGGGAAGTGCACCGGAAGATAACAACAACCTACTCAATTTCTCATTTTGGTCCATTACGGGTGGTGGCCGCAGCCGCTTTACTCCCATACCCCTACGGCAAAGTTCTTGACCGCAGGTGGTTAGATTGAAAGCTATTATCCATGTGTTCAACTCGTTTCAATCCCTGGGTTGGAAAGTGCACCTGAAGACTTCACTGGCCATCCAAAGTCTGAGGTACCTATACAATTATGGGTATGGGCTCATTTTTCAGTCTTTCTGTACAGTTTCCTACGGCAAAGTTTTTACCCACACCTAGTGAGATTGAAAGCTTGTCCCAGACCCTTTTATTCATGAAAATGCCCGGGTGGGAAAGTGCACCGGAAGCTAACAACAACCTACTCAATTTCTCATTTTGGTCCATTATGGGTGGTGGCAGCAGTCGCTTTACTCCCACCCCCCTACGGCAAAGTTCTTGATCGCAGGTGGTTAGATTGAAAGCTATTATCCATATCTTCAACTCGTATCAATCCCTGGGTGGGAAAGTGCACCTGAAGACTTCACTGGCCATCCAAAGTCTGAGGTACCTATACAGTTATCGGTATGGGCTCATTTTTCAGTCTTTCTGTACAGTTCCCTACGGCAATTTTTTTACCCACACCTAGTGGGATTTAAAGCTTGTCCCAGATCCTTTTATTCATGAAAATGCCCGGGTGGGAAAGTGCACCGGAAGCTAACAACAACCTACTCAATTTCTCATTTTGGTCCATTATGGGTGGTGGCAGCAGTCGCTTTACTCCCATCCCCATACGGCAAAGTTCTTGACCGCAGGTGGTTAGATTGAAAGCTATTATCCATATCTTCAACTCGTATCAATCCCTGGGTGGGAAAGTGCACCTGAAGACTTCACTGGCCATCCAAAGTCTGAGGTACCTATACAGTTATCGGTATGGGCTCATTTTTCAGTCTTTCTGTACAGTTCCCTACGGCAAAGTTTTTACCCACACCTAGTGGGATTGAAAGCTTGTCCCAGACCCTTTTATTCATGAAAATGCCCGGGGGGGGGAGTGCACCGGAAGCTAACAACAACCTACTCAATTTCTCATTTTGGTCCATTACGGGTGGTGGCAGCAGCCGCTTTACTCCCATACCCCTACGGCAAAGTTCTTGACCGCAGGTGGTTAGATTGAAAGCTTTTATCCATGTCTTCAACTCGTTTCAATCCCTGGGTGGGAAAGTGCACCTGAAGACTTCACTGGCCATCCAAAGTCTGAGGTACCTATACAGTTATGGGTATGGGCTCATTTTTCAGTCTTTCTGTACAGTTTCCCACGGCAAAGTTTTTACCCACACCTAGTGAGATTGAAAGCTTGTCCCAGACCCTTTTATTCATGAAAATGCCCGGGTTCCCTACGGCAAAGTTTTTTTCCACACGTGGCGATGTTGTTTTTTTCGTGTCCAACGTACAGTCTTTCGGCAAGCCTCGCATGCTCCATACGGTAAAGTTTCCCACCGAATATGAAAAGTTATAAATCAGAGCAGGACCCACTGAAATGAGTGTTTGGGGGTTAAAACCTTCTGGGAATTGAACCCCAGCTACACTTTCTCAATAACATCCAAATATTAAAGAAAAATTCCTTGGCTCTAACTCCAAATATGGACAATTTTATGTTAAGGGGGTCCTGAAATCTTTTGAAAGCTTCCGATGTGCTATTTTTTAAGCTTTTCTAATTAATCGGACCAAATAACTACTTTACTTTAAAATTGATGACCCAATTTTTTTTTTACTTGCTATTTGAGGCATAGAACATGAAGAAATACATTTGGAAGGGGTTAAAAAAAAATGGCAAGTAACACACTTTCCACACTAAGGACTATATTTGTGGACAACGAAAAATCAAAGGACGATAACTGTATATCGTTCTCGGATCATTTGAGGCGGCCGAATGTATAGAAAGCCAGTATATAGTAATTTTTCCAACATAAGATATTTCTTATTTCGTTTATTTGAAAGCTTATACGTTGCACACAGGAACGAGTTTAAGTCAACTCACATTAAATAGATATTCTATGCTACGCTTACAACAGTAAAGACCGTAATGTATCTGATCTGTAGGTTTGTTCATTCGTTCGTTTTTCCGTGTATCCATCAATTTATACTGTATTAGGTTGAATCTAAGTCGACATTGTAGTCAGATCAAGTTGAAACTAGGTACACATGTTTATTAAAATATGTTCTTTTTAAAATTATTTACGGTTCTCTGAATATGGAAAATAATTGTGCGAGCAAATTATCATAGACAAACACTGTTGGTTTTTTTCTTCTAATTCAATTCGTTTACTTTTTATTCTCATTTCGTATCCGTAAATTACTAAAAAACTATTATGTGATGGGGGATATACGATCCGTTTTTAATAGTTTATTTGCAATCCTTGATTTTTGTTTACTATCTCGGTTAAGAGTTTGGAAAACCGAGAAAACGTAAATTAGACCTCAAAATATAGAATATGCCCTTCTCTATAGAGTAAAATACGTAGAGGGGCGCACTTTCCATTCTATAAATACATATATAATAACATAAAGTATGTGTTTATGTAGGGGAATAAAAATCGTTCGCTAAAAAAGATTGTTCCTTTGCTTTTTGTGTATTTTTCGCTGTGCATTTGCTGATTAAAGATACCCATATCTCCTTTTTTGTTTTATTGTATTACGATATTTTGACTTTTTACGATTTCTGGGACGTTCTCCCTTTACTAATTTATATTGATGCAGACATTTAGCAAGCAAACTAGGATAGTAAACTTGAAAATGATATCAGACAGAAAATACACGTTATTCGTAGTATTAATGTATGTTCAAAGTGTAACAGAAAAACGCAAACCGGAAGTCTAATCTGACTTAAAATTTCGCCCAATGACGGAAACATATCCGGACGTCTTTTTTCTCGTTTATCACCCCAAAAAACTCAATCTGAATAATCATATGAATGGATGACAAATGCGATTATGCACTGTACCCATAGGACACAGAGGCATGATGATTAATTTATTGTGGAAAGAAGAGAAGCGACACCCAAAATGAGGTCTTCTCGTTTAATAGTATAGATATACATAAAAGAAGATGTGTATGCCAATGATACAATTCTCCACTACTGACACAGGAATTTCTAACTGTAGGTACGGCCTTCAATAATGAACAAAGTGTAGACCTCATATTCAGCTATAAAAGGCACCGAAATGACAAATGTAAAATAATTCAATTAAGAAAACTTATGAACTAAAACAAATATGTTACGCATTTACAAACAACCACCACTGAGTAACAGGCTCCTGATTTGGTACAGTCATATGCAGAATATAGCGGAAATAAACTCGTGTGAAGGTGTCAATCCTACTCTATTAAACACGGGACAGTGGTATAACAGTACAACATGAGAACTTTAAAGCTCAGTTATAAAAGGCTTTAATCATCATATAGATACAAATAGAAATACATCTAACAAAAACACCGAGTGGATGTGGACGGGTAGTTATACATCCACACACCAAAAAGACATTATTTAAAGACCAGAGAGTACTCATAGTAACTGGCATCTTATTCAAACCCAATACAATCATAAATAGCAACTACTTAAAAATAATAGAACAGTTTCTCTCATTGAATGCTGTATTTTTGCAACTATTTAAATTGAATAGCTTCTGAATATGCAATGATTTGAGAGTCAAATAAAAAAAAAAACATTATTCGAAATAGCTACAAAATGCAGTAATACTGTTCGCAATCAACTCACCTTTTCTTTGATGTTTTCAGATTAATTGAACTACACTACTCCTTCTAAGTGCGTCTTGTTGTTAAAGTGTTTAAAAATCTATCGCATTCTATTAATATGACGTTCGGGTAGTTACACATCGTGTTCATGGGAGGATAACTAATAGAAGATATTTAAATAATATAGAGTGATGATTTAAAAGTCAACTAACTTCTTACACATACAAAATAACAAGTCTTTCGCAGTTGTCCAAATATATCGAATTAAAACAGGGAAAATGTATGAAACTTTTGTGTTCATTAAAAAAGCCGATGTCCTTATTTGAGGGTCAAGTTTAAGATAGAGAATAGAGAAAGAAAGGGCATAATCATTTCTATTTTCAGGAATAAATGAAAAGTGGATGCTAAAATATAAAGATCAAACTATAAAGCGCGAAAACCAAACTAAACAGAGAATGATTGGTAAAAAAAAAAAAAATAAGAATGTGCAGAAAAAAAGACATAAACATATAGATAAAGAATACAGAAACATACTACCCCAATCCAGATCCTCATAAAATCGTTGACAGTTTTAAATTGTTAAACATATTCTGATCTGTAGCAGGCGTATGGTAGTGGTATTTACATTGTACATGTATATAAAGCAGTGCAGCCAAAATTCCCTTCAGTAATACGGTGGGTAAGGTTGTCCTGCCAGAGAACGTTCTTTGCTGGTGATTTGGTCCTGACGAGTGATGGTGGGTCCTGATTCTGTGCTGGTGGGTTTGTTTACATTGTATCAGAACGATAATAAAACAAATGTTTTGTTGCTTAATTTTTCTCTGATACGTCATAAGTACCATGCAGAGAATATTACAACATTTTTTTGTTATTGCAAGTTCAAAACCGAAATTGTCCTGACGATGTGCTGGTGATTAGAAATACGGTCCTGATACTGTGCTGGAGGGTCCTGGTTCTGTGCCTTTATACTTTAGTGAAAAGTGGCAAATATTCAAGATCATTATAAATTCTTAACTGTAATTGACTAATTAGCTGTTATCTGATTTCTTAAAATTGACATTGTTGTGAATCTGTTTACTGCTATTATGAAAAACAAAAAATACCCCTAATTTTTTATTTTACTGTCTTCCGTTTTCTTATTAAGATGGTTAGAAATGCTGTTATTGGTTATCGGTATTTTAAATTAACTGTTATCTTCATTATTGACCTTTTAATGGAACCCCTCTTGTCTGCTTTTAAGATAAGAAAATTGCTTTCGATTTTCCGGATTACGATCCTTTTGCATGATCATCAAATTACGGTGTAAAATATGCAAATCCAAAAAATTAAAATGTAAAAGGTTTTGCATAAAAATGAAACATACATACAGAATAAAGGACTGTTTTCTAATAAAATTGATAATGGAAACGGAGAATGTGTCAGAGACAACAACCTGATCAAAGAGCAGATAACAGCTGACGACCATCAATGGGGGGGGGGGGTCTACAGCCGGCCCTAAAAGAAATATGTAATCTAGTTCAATGAAAATGGACGTGAAAATGAACTCAACTTCATAACATATAAATGAACTGAAATGAAAATAAAATAACCTTACAAGACTAACAAAGCCGAGTGGCTCCTGACTTGAACCGGGTGCTAAAATGCATAGGGATTAAACATGTTTTGCAAGAACCAGACACAAACTATCAGACGAATCTGGTCACTTCTTAGATGAATATAGATAATACATTCAGTGTCCTAAGCAACCTGAATATTGTTTCTCTGACAAATTTGTACGATACTGTAGATACTTTCTTTTCATTCAACCAAATGAAAATCTGCCTTGTTTTTGCGAGTTAGAATCATGTGTCTTCAGCCGCTAATATCAGATTTCTTTGTGTGCAATTTGGTGCTTACTAAAATGATGACTATAGAATGTTGGTTTTTTTTGGAATTGGGGGGTGGGACAAAAGAAGAGGGAGATCACAGTGAAAGTTTCTATGTTTGGAATTGGAATAGTTTTGAAATTCTTAGATATTGTTTGTATTATTTTATTAACATGTAGCCTTTATATATATAATTAAAAACAAATCGATTCTGAAAAGCCAGATATATTAAACATTTTTTTTTTTTTTCATTTATGCATTTTTATGACAAAAAAAGCAACTCAACCACGCATTGAAAGTAAAATGCGTACTCGAATATTTCTTTACGATAAAATGATTGCACATTTTAGACCCCTCCCCCAAAAAAAGATGGCGGGGGTAGGGGGCGGGTGCTTAGATATTAGAATAAAGATTAATATTTTATCTTATCATGTATATTTTTTTCAGTTGAATTTATGCTAGTGCATATTAAACATCAAAAAGTATTTGTACCTACCGAAATCGGTTGTTTTGTTATGTGCCTTTAATCAAAAATATATATATTTTGTAGCTTCATATAAACATTTGAGTATAAACAAGTATATAAGATGCAAAACAATCTTAGATTATACCTATACATTTGTTATATAGGGAATCACTGAAGCATGACCGGAGCAGGCCCCCATTAGACAGTCAAGGGCACCCAATTATAAAAATTTCTAGATCCGCCACTGAAACAGGTGCTTTTTACTGACTAATAACGCAGATCCCCCCCCCTTTTTTCTTTACTTCTTAATATGTAATTACTAGCTCCCAGAAAATTTAAGTTATCTGTAAAAATGGAAAGTGAATGTCAAATATCCGTCAAATACACTCACACATTATATGTTTTTGAACCGAATACATTTTCAGATATTAAACCTATCTCCATTACAACAAACCGGATGTACTGCTACGGAATGGCAACGAAATCTGAAAAATGATAATACGTTGAGTTTTTAAAGTAATTCTAAATGGAAAAATAAACACGTAATTATAGTATAATTCGTTTATAAATGAAGAAATATAGTTGCATACATTCTTCCTTTTTTCCTGAACCTGGATTCACAAAGTTAATATGAATCAACTGTGATTGACTTTGAGAATCATATTATAACATGAGTGCAGTACCTGTATTTATTTTGCATGTTTTCTTTATGTGCATGCATACTGCTTTTAAGTCATTAACTCGCGCAATTTTATTTTCTAAAGCGTTTGTTATATGCGCGATAACGAGTAAATGATGTCATTTCTAAGATGTGTTTTTAAATACAAATGTAAAACTAGAAATTGAAGCATATGTGATGTTATGACAATCATGTCCATATGATTATTTGACAGCAACCAAACCACAAATAGTATCTATTAGACGACCATGATGCAACTTTAAGTTTCTCATTTTCTTAAATTTTGATAACACCGTTAGTTTTTCTTTTTTGAATGGTTTTACACTGATCGTTTTTTGGGGCCCTTTATAGCTTGATGTTTGGTGTGAACCAAGGCACCGGTTGAAAGACCGTAATTTGATCTATTATGGTTTACTTTTTACAAAATGTGACTTGGATTGGAGCGTTATCTCATTGACACTCATGCCACATCTTCTTATATCTACGTATACTTTAGAGAGTAAATGCAACCAGTGAAGATAGATTATGTGTCTGTCTTCAAACAATTTTTCTATGGAGCCTGAAATCTTTATATCCAGAGGAACTTCCGTACCGTTCCTGGTAGGAAAACTTGGGCTCCAAGTATAAAATAAGCTATTTCTAATACTGAGAAAATTACATAAGTTAAATATATTGAGTCATGATAGTAGGGTTTTTTAATACTGACCACTGACACCTTTAATCTATTTCATGATTTAATTAACAATTAAGTTGAGTATTTGTCTATACCACCCTCAAAGCTACCAAAACATAGTCTATAAAATGTTATAGGAACACAGGACTTATGTCGCATTTAATGTGGAAATTTTTCAGGACACATTTTTTATTTTTTCCAACGACTCATCCTTTAAAATAAAAGTGAGGAGGAAACTATTTTATTCCAGTAAACGATTAGATATCTGTTTTAAAATCAGGAAAACGATTATTTTTAGATATCGATTGTATTTAGATATTGTATTTCTATGAATGAGAGGTTAAGACAAAACCCTGCTTACTTTTCCGGTGGTCACAAGAGACAATTTCCGGTAACATCATATTCCTAAGCATTCGGCAGACGACATGTATTGTTTATTTTAAATAACACAATGGAGTGGATTAACGTTGTCTTAATTCTTTGCATTGATTTTCTTTCTGTGATGCTGGCAAATGGTTAGTAAATCTTTTAGTCTATTTGATCATGGAAAGAAAAAGGAAGGGGGTTCTGGGGTGGGACCCACTTTTCTTATTTTAATTGTGTGAATGTTTAATGGTGTTTTAGGGGTTGACGGTATCTTCTTTCCTATCCTATGCAATTTTGCGTTTGAAAGTCCAACACATTCTTGGTTTAAATTATAATACAATTTACACATCTTGGTACACATCTCTAAACAGAAAATGTTGAAAGATCACATGACATTCATTAAACTTCAGTAATACATTCCATCGGTCAATAACAGAACAATACGGACCAGAAAACCGGTCGTTAATGAACTTTAACATGATATGGACCGGTGGGCGTGGTTTACGTCTGATAATGACCGTTGGGGCGTGGTTTCCGTTTGAAAATGACTGTTGGGGCGTGGTTTCTCTGTTAATGACCGGTGGGGCGTGGTTTCTCTGTTTAGAAAGATGTACCTTTTATAAAACATGTTCCTGTTTTTAATATTACATTTAAGTTGTTGAATTGTTTATTATATTTTTTCGTTAATTGTAAAGTTAAAGAGAACTTAATTAGGAATTTATATACTGAAAAGTTGCACTAAAATAAAAGGCAGTATTACTACGACTGGTCTTCACTCTTTGCTATAGAAATCGTACAACTACTCGAGTTAGGCGTTTTGAATTTATGAAATTTTCCAAAACATGGTTTCTCAATGTAATAAACATAATAGTTCTTGAAAAACTGGTCATTATCGTGATACATGGACTGCCCGTAGGACAGTGGTATTGACTGCGACAGCAATAATGACCTCGCCTTCGGCTCAGTCCTTATCACTATCTTAGTCAATACCACTGTCCTGTGGGCAGTCCATATATCACGATAATGACCAGTTTTTCAAGAACTATTATATAATTATTGAAATTCTTTGTAAACATGCATGTCTATCAACCTTCATCCGTTAATTGGAGTGATAAGATAAATGTAAACGCTTGAATATTTATTCAAAGGTATGTTCGAGTTTATACAATCTCTTAGAATCTTTCCTTGATTTGTAGGTAAGCCAGATCCACCAAAAGATGTCCGAATAGCTGTAATTGGCAATACAACTATCATCTCATGGACAATTCCTACTAAACAAGGGATAACTTATTCTCGGATCTATCTCAAGAATTCAACAGATGACGATGTGTATTTTACTTCAGGAACAACGTATAGCCACTATATAGATATACAATCTCCAAAGTCTAGTACTGTGATACCAAATCTAGAGAGGTGTTCGAAATATATTGTCAGAATACAATGTTTAAATAAAATTCAGGAAATTATAGAAGGTTCGGATTTTACCACACACACGTTTTGGGTGACAAGTGAGTCCATTTATACATAATTTATGTGTTGTCGGTCAAATAGTTAGACTTATTGTCTTGAACTTTAGTTAACGAGACTATAATCATCACAATTCTTTGATTCCATTCATTGCAATCCTAATATTGCATTCATTGCAATTATTTGATTGCATTAAGTTTGCATTTAGGATATGTGTGTCAATCACACTCAACGGTAACACAGTCACCTTCCTACAAAGCTAGTTTCTAGTATTAAAGCAACCCTTGTGCTGTGTTCACATGTTATTTGATTTCGCATTGGAAACAGTTTACGACGTCCGAACGTCAATTCTAATTCGAATTGCAATGTGCGTCAAATTCGCTTTTTTGTCATAACGACGATTACTTTTAATTCGCTTTATCAATTAATTTATAGAAAAACACAGTTCAGCGGAAGCTGTGCAAAGTATTGTACAAATACATGTCCATTGTTTTTTTTCTTCAAATATATACATTTACAGTGCATCAAATGTGTATCATTAGCCTGTCAACACTGTCAATCCCCCGACTGAGGCCGTAATCACATTGACCTAAATTCGGTGTTGTGTTAGTGTAAGTCACACGTAAACTAAACACAATTGCGTTCCCATTGATAAAACTCAATGTTAACATGTAGTGTAAATCATGTTTTATCTACACACAGTCGATAGTCAATGTAGGCCTTGTGTAGGTTACGTGTACACAAAACTAGGCATTTAGGACATTAGTTTTACCGTGTATATATTTAAGGAGGAAACTATTTTTGAGTAAAATTGATGTTTTTGATAATTATAAGAATAGTGTTTTATAGAACTTGTCTAAATTCTACAGATTTTTTTTTGTTAAAAAAAATCACGTACTTTATTAACCCCTGATCAAGACTCAAAGCAGCATCATTGCCGAACCCATAAGGAAACAACCAATTGATTATCGGGGGGGGGGGGGGGGGGGGCTATTATAGCTGAGTATGAAACATAAGGCAAGGGGTGGGGTGGTGAGCTATGGATTTTGTTTTGGAAACAAAAAATGTTTCCAGTTTTTGGCCATGAAAAAAAATTTGTTTGTTTCACCCTCAGCTGCCATTATATACAATGCTAAAATTGATTTCGACTTTTCACCAAAATTTGTCCTGAAAAAAAAATCAATAGCCCACGCCCCTATACCCCCCACCTTTGCCCCCCTCCCCCTCCCCAAAAATGAAGTAAATAGTTGCTGCTTAATTCATTTGAAACTTTGAAGGTCTTCCCGAATCGACTTGACGTACACACAAATATTCGCCACTGGTCTTTACTCAAACAACGATTCACGCATAAATACATGACTAAAAAAAGTGTGGGGTAAATGATATGTTTGTCTAGTATCTCAGATTACCAAATATTCCTTGGAGAAGAAATACCATTTGAAACAAACAGAAAAGATAAAAATGTAGTGATCCCTAATATTTCAATCCTTTTTTTCGGCTGTAAGCACGCTGCTGCTGCAGCTTACATTTTCTAATGCGTAATCGAGACATCTCTAGTATATTCAAACTACTGCAAATTTATTGTTATAAAAATGGTTTTCATAAAGTAGCAACCACTTAACTTAAAAAAGGGGGAGGGTTATCATTTTTTTTTATCTGAGTCAGATTTTTTTTCGCGCGTACGTTTTTATTCCTTTTTTTTTCGATGCTGGTGATCAAATACATTTTTTTCAATATTTAACACTATAATGAATGGGGAAACTCGTAATTCAGAATATTTTTTTATCATCTGTATGACCATTTTTGTTTTATCAAATTGGGGATCGGAATATTTCCATTCCCACCCCCACCCCCTTTTGAAGTCAAATGGTTGTTCCCTTACCGCTAGAAAAATTGTTCAAAAATGTTGAATTCAGTTCTACGTAATGAACATTTAAATGACATATAGTTTACAAGTGGGAACAAATCTTATGTACAGGTAGCTAAACAAGGTGTATAGATGTGAACAAATGTAATGTGAAACCAGTGTACACTACACTAAACTAATTGTAAACATGTTTACTCTACACGACGTTTGGTGTTAACACGGTCTGACTCTTTTCACAAATAAACTTAAAGAGTAAGTCATAAACATTTCGGTATGTGTGAAAAGAGCCGCTGGTGCGATCGATTTTAATCTCATTGACTAGTAAGTATTAGCTGCCAAGTGTGGGCGGTTCTCTCTGGGCTTGTTCGCTTTCTCTACTTGTAACACAAAAACAGACCGCCACAGAAAAGCCAAAATACTGCTGAATGTTGCGTTGAAACCAAACATTGATCTATCTATTTCTTTTACCTGAGTATTGAATCTCGTCGTGACGTCGCAAAAAGAAGAAAAGGCTATCACTGTCTTTTTACTTGAGTAGTGTTACCAAAAACGTTTAACGAAAATGACAGCTTTCTTTTGCGGATAATGTATAAATATAGACCACATTATTTGATGTTTTTAGTTTATGGATCAAACATCATTTAGTTTAAAGATAAAATCACATAAATACTGAACTCCGAGGAAAACGAAAAACGGAATGTTCTTATTCAAATGGCAATATCAAAATATAAAGCATATCAAACGAATGTACAACAATTGTCCAGTGACGGATCCAGCCATATGGAAAGGGATGGGGTCCAAACACAGAACAAAATGGGGGGGTAACTATATGACCCCATCCAAATGCATTGATCTTTCAAAAGATGGCGGGGCGTTCAAACCCCCGGAACCCTCCCCATTATCCGCCACTGCTTACTTGGCACTTGGGGGTCGGTTAAATTATAAAAATATAATACCTCGGTGTTAAAATCAGATGTTATTAAAGCTCATGATTTTATATTATTGATAATGTTTTTTTTCTATTTACTGGCTACATCCTATATATAAGTGCTATGTAAGCATACGCCCGATATGTGTATTTAGGTTTTCTATCATTTTGCCATTAAAAATTATATCTTTTTCAGACAATATTTTCAAAGCAAACATCAACGAAAATACTGTTTTATTATGGACGACAAATATGACCGAGTTTTACAGTGTCTTGCCGCCCTCAAATTCGTCAGTAATATATGAAGTAAAAGCAAGCAGTATCCAAAATAGTTCAAAAGTAGGAAAATACATATTTGACCAAACGACAACGAACCTTACAGTAATAAACATTACAGTTACGCACGTGAACGAGACAGATGCTGGGCTATACACAGCAGTTAAAGATGGAATTGTGGATGGGTGCTGTTTGTTAATTGTTACAAGTATGATATAAACATTATTATATTCAGTATATCTTAGATACCTGTCATCAAGTTCGGAATTCTAGTTTCTCTTATACGGGGTATTTATTTTTAGGTTATATTCAGTATCTCTAATATACTTGTCACTATGTTTAGAATACTAACTTCTTTTGAATTGATGTATGTAATGTTTATTTTTGTCCGTAACATGTACAGTATCATAAAAAGTAAAATACTGAACTCAGAGGAAAATTCAATCGGAAATTCCCTAATCACATGGCAAAATAAAATGACAAAACACATAAAAAAGAGTGGACAACAACTGTCATATTTCTGACTTGGTACAGGCATAGTCAAATGTTTTTGTGTATTTCTTAATTATTTTTCTGAAACAGTTTAAATTATTTTAAAGCAGTTATCTTTAACTGATTATTTTTAGTTTTTCCTTCACTTTTATCAGTCGGGGGAAATTATTTATTCTATTACATATAGACGTTTCTTTCATAAACTACACTTTGATAAGTTTTGATTCATACATATGTTACTTCCCTAAACAAGGAAAATTTAACACTTACATTTATTAGATATTGAACATACTAAGATTGAAAGATTGATCTTTTAGAACAATCAAGTTCTATTTTTTTTTCTTAGAAAACTTGATGATATAAATCAATAGTTATATTTTTTAAAGTGAATTTGACAAAACTTGATGACAGATAATTTCTGACTCAGATAAATATTTTAATTTTATTCAACATATACTCTAAAAGTAGATACTATTACTTAATATTATAATATGAAGTGCTTCTTTTACTTTGTGAATAAACCCATGCTCGAAATCCAATAAAAATTGTTTGCACATGCGTATATTGACTACTGCAGAATAATGAATTTTATCATGCATGCATTTAATATATTTCATTAACTTAAAACACTTTCAAACTCTTGAATGATGCGCATGTTGTTACTAATTCATTTATTATGACTGTAATGTGTTGCAAATGGAAATTGAAATAATTGACCTAAATACGACAACTGTTCATCCATTCAAACCTCCTTTCTTTAAAAAATCACATTGCCAGTCGTGTGCTTGATTACAAATAAAAAGGGATATTTATGAAAGAGCCAATACAAACGCTGTACACTCATTTACATCGGACATAGATACTACCTTAATTGTATTAAAACATTTGACTTTTCTACTCTTTACACAAGTATTCCACATTCCAAACTAAAAGACAAATTGAAAGGGTTGGTATTGCTTTGCTTCATAAAAAAGAATAGCCAACGTAGATACAAGTATCTTGTCTTAGGAAGGAATAAGTCCTACTTTGTAAAGGATCACTCTGATTCAAAAAAAAAATTCTCTGAAACTGAAATTTTCAAGATGATTGATTTTTTTATTAACAACATATTTGTTACGTTTGGCGGACGTGATTTTCAACAGACTGTCGTCATTCCAATGGGAACAAACTTTGTCCCTCTACTTGCCGACTTATTTCCTAATTATTATGAGGTGACTTCATGCAGGAACTTCTTAGGAAAAAAGATAAAAAGTTACCAGTATCTTTTAACTCTACTTTCCGCTATATAGATGATGTTCTTTCACTAAATAATTCAAAATTTGGTGACTATGTGGAACGTATCTATCCCATTGAACTAGAGATAAAGGATACTACAGATACAGTTAAGTCGGCCTCATATCTTGACTTACATCTAGAAATTGACCATGAGGGTCGGCTGAAAACAAAACTCTACGACAAAAGAGATGATTTCAGCTTTCCAATTGTGAACTTTCTATTTCTAAGTAGCAACATTCCATCAGCACCTTCCTACGGGGTATATATCTCCCAATAGATACGATATTCCCCTGCTTGCATTTCCTATCATGATTTTCTTGATAGAGGGTTGCTATTCACAAGGAAGCTATCAAACCAAGAGTTTCAAATGGTGAAGTTGAAATCATCCCTTCGTAAATTTCACGAGTTGGTTAGCCGTTATGAAATAACAGTTTCACAATTGATATCGGATATATGTTCCTTACGTCGTAACTACAATCCCCTTCTTTTTCATGAATGTGACTTACCGAATTATACTATTTACTATTCACATAAGCAACACGACGGGTGCCACATGTGGAGCAGGATCTGCTTACCCTTCTGGAGTCCCTGAGATAACCCCTAGTTTTTTGTTTGTTTGGGTTTTTTTTTGGGGGGGGGGAGGGGTTCGTGTTGTTTATTCTTTGGTTTTCTATGTTGTGTCATGTATACTACTGTTTGTCTGTTTCTCTTTTTTTCATTTTTAGCCATGGCGTTGTCAGTTTGTTTTAAATTTGTCTTTTTTCACTTTTAGCCATGGCGTTGTCAGTTTATTTTAAATTTATAAGTTTGACTGTCACTTTGGTAACTTTCGTCCCTCTTTTGTCCTCATTAGAATCGAAATAATTAATGCAAGCTATACTTTATTGTACTTTTATCATGGGTAGGCATTATATTCGTGTTATTTTAGCCGTCACTATCGCTCGGCAAAAATAATCACGAATATAATGCCTCTTTTTCCTGACCTATTCTTGTTTTTCATAGGTCAAAATTTATCATAACGTTAAGTTTTCTTATAAATTTACAATGAATTATTATCAAGGCATTTATTCTGATTTTCCTTTTATGACGTCATGAAAAAAGGTAACGTACAACAGAAATATCATATATTTTTGCAGATCATTTGAAAAGATTAAAAAAAATAGCAGGTATTAAATTGTTATTATTTTTATTCATTAACATTTTATTTTAGACAAACCTTTGAAACCAACATTAATGTCTCTTTCTGAGCATCCATTTGTCGGTGATAACATAACATTTGCCTGTAAAGCGATACAAACCTGGCCTGAAGGGTATATGGCTCCCATACTGACATATCATTTTGTTGGGAATCCAAGAGGAGAGATTGACAACAATCAGCTTACAATACACACACTTAGTAAATTGGATAAAGGGCAAGCCATATCTTGTCGTTACACTGATGAATATGGAGAGGTATCTAACATGAGTGATACTATTACACTGGATCCTTACTGTAAGTAACTGCATGGTCATAATAAAAGAATATTTGATGGAAATTGTACTGTACTAGATAAGTGTGTTTATGCTTATATCTTATTTCAAGTTTGATCAAAACGAATTTATAAAAAAATATACGTTGCGAGACATCTCAGTTTAGTAAACACGTATAATGAACTAAAGAAAAGAGGGATATCACAACCTAAAGAAAAACTAAAAAAGCTCCATGTTCTAGTGACATCTGAAATTAATAAATTAAATTCATCATTCTTTATATGATGCCTTCAAAACTTTAATTATTCTATAAGATATAATATCTTAGAGCTTTTCATAGAAGATTAGAAATACGCGTACGGTAAAAACTTCTTTTTTTCAAAAATATGGCGAATCTTTTTTTTTCTTCTCATAAACATGAACAGAGTAACATCATTGGTAACTTCCATGCATGCAGTATGGAGTAGATATACTTTTAGAATATTTAGACTTAGATTAAATGATTCTTAAGGCTACAGATAACTTTAAATACGGCTATTCAACTTAAGAAAATATCTTTTGTCTTAATCTGCTTGTATGATTATACATGTATATCATTGGTAAAAACGCTATATCTAAAGAAAGAAACTATGGTACATTGTGTATGGTTACCAAATACACAAATATCATCCCTTTCCCTAATTGCAAATTTATCTCATGACCCATCATGAAGCTTTTACTTAGTGTTAATTCTTTCTGCGAGTAATGAATGCATAGAAGTAGTCGCATACTTCGTCTGCGCAACCAATGATTTTTACTTTTAACTTGATTTCATGCGATTGCATCGGTATATTGTGTTATACCAACATGTGTGTCTTCTTAATGCATTTACCTTTATATTTTATCATAAGTTAACTAATGTTGTCGTTATTTCATTGATAATTAATTGTTATATGTTATAACGTTGTGTAGCTCTGAATTCCGCATGTTGTGATTTTAATTTTTGCATACTGTCAGAAATTACTAATACTACACAATTATCAAAAGAGCTGTCACTGTATAGTGGAAATTTTAAGACAGTGTTGCTTAATGACGACTTCTATTCGATACACAGTTCATAACAGCCTAAGATTTACTTAAAACTTTCACATGGCCTGGATCATTATATTTTAATCTTATCTCGACCGTTAGCCAGAGACAAAATTAACGTTTTTCGTTGGCTAGTACTTTTAAACATCAAATCCACAGTTGACATATCGTAACTAAGGAGCCGGATGAGCCAAGATGTTGAAAAGGTAAAATCCAATAATGTGCGAATGTTTCAATTGAATAGTAAATGAAACAATACCTACTTAAAAACTCCATTTCAATATGCTATTATCCGATTTTAGAACGTACAAGTGTTTTGACATGACTTTAATGCGCCATTTAAGATCAATCATGAACTTTCACGTAATTTATTTTATTTTGACCTTTTACATTCTTTTGATCTTTTACTTTTTTTAAAGATATATATAAAAAAGAAGATGTGGTATGATTTCCAATGAGACAACTTTCCAGTATATTAACGGACCAAAATGACACAGACATTAACAACTATAGGTCTCCGTACGGCTTTCAACAATGAACAAAGCCCATACCACATAGTCAGCTCTAAATACGTGTAAGGTAAAAGTAACAGTCATGTATGTGCACATCTCTGAGTCTGCGCTAAGTAAAGATATTCCGATACTTTCACATGGTGTTGTTTCAAAAGCGAAAGGTACACGTCATATTACAATAATATGTTTGCCTTTTTGTCATTATGTTTTGTGTCATTCTTCGACATTCCGATGACCTCACTGGTTTCCATGGTTTCAGCTATTTGTAAGATCCAGGCAGGGGGTGATTCATGTATGTCTCAGAACTGCTTTATTCTTTTATATAATAGGCAGCTAAGATTGAAATAAAGTTTGCAAGCTTTTTTTTTAATTTTGTTGAACGGTTGCTATGGAAACATGCAGCCATTTTTTTGAGGAATTTATGATGAAATCAGGCATGAAAATGTCTACTTTTTGGTTGCAGCAATTTCATGATAATGACAATTTTAAGAAAAAAAATAATTATAACATACAATTAGGCATTATTTGAAGTATATATTTTGATGTTGAGGTTGTGAATTTTTTTTTTTTTATATTAGGCTAAAATGGTATTTAAAAAGGTGCACAAATCTGCATTTTGACATTTTCTGAAAATAGCTTAAATATCATACTTTAAATCAAGAAAAAATGACATTGAGCAGACAAGTTCATTATAAACTATGATTGCATCTTAAGTTCATACATTGAATTATTAAAAACAGGAAAAAAACATCTGGGTTTTTTGAAATTTTTTGTTACCATGGCAACAAAAATTGGTAAAATTCATAAAAATGACAAAAGACAATACTTGTTCATTATCAAAATTTTTGCTATTCTTTTTATATTAATGTAATTTAACAGACAATAAAACTTATGATTTGTTTGAAAATGATAAAAAAATATATAAGGTTTAATTTGAGTGGCTGAAAGACCATAGCAACCAAAAAAAAGCCCTAGCAACCGGTCTGAAATTGCTGAATTAATTCAGAATCAGCATCAAATACATGGTTTTCTAGGTATTGGATGCATATAAATAATTGAGTTTGAATAATATACTCAACAGTAAGATAGTTAATTTACACTTGATCTGCTTTTGGTTACCATGGGAACAAAAAAATTCAGATTTGATACAAACCATTATGTACCTTATAATATCTGTTTTGCAGCCCTGTAAATGGACCTCTTTCAACCATAATCAACAAAAATCATATTTCTCTATATTTACTACTCATATCTCTTGATTTCATGAATGGATCATTTGTTTATTGTGATAACAAAGTATGGCATAAAAATTTAAGATGGAGAGACAGATTTAATAATGTAGGCCTGCTGAATTTGGTGCATGGTTTCCGCAAAAATTTGTATTCCTGGATTTTTCTCAATATCTCAAAATTCAAATTTTATTTTGGTCTAGAATCGTAAAAGAAAACGGTACGTCTAAACACTGCTAAGGACTCCTTAGTGCACTAAAGACCTATACAATGACAATAAGGACTAGAAGAAGTGATGTTATATATATTGTTTTTACATATTATGGTAGAGATAAATATTTGATGCAAAAAATTCAAATTTTATAGAAAAATAATCATAAATAAATAAGATATTCAACATTATTCAAACGATTCATTCCTCCTATTCCCACTTTTTTTATAAGTCTGTTAAGAAAAGTTAAAATTTCATATGGGAATAGGAGGGAAACCTATGCAAACAAAGGATTATACTTAATCAACTTTTAATTGGCCAAATTGTTTTTTGGGATAGGAAATAGGTTATTTTTGTATATGTTTGAATTTTGTGTTTTTAATTCAAACAAAAATGAAAGAAATGGAATAAAATTGAGATTTGAAATTCTGAATAAGTGAAAGAGACAAAAACGTGACCATATAGCATAAAACAATCGAAATAAAGAAATGTAGCAAATTATCTAATATTTCTTTTATAACACAAATTCAAAAGTAAAGTCACGCAAGCATTATAATATGAAACAAACAATACAAGTAAACAACACTAAGCAAATCACACATTGTAGCACACACATCAGAAGTCCACCGTATATTAGTCTATTAAAGTTTATAAATCTATTCAATGTGAATAAGGTGGGTGGCTGCATCGCCAAACTGTACTGTTGTTACTTCTTGGTGGGGCATTAATGCTGCATAGTGAATCATGGTTGAGGCCTAGCAGATTTACCTGTACTTTTTAAAAGAAAATATAGTTGATACACTGTTCAGTGGCGGATCAAGCCATTTTATAAAAGGGGGTGTGTCCCAACCCAGAGTAAAAAGGGGGGTTTCCAACTAAGTGCTCCCATTCAAATGCATTGATCGTCCAAAAAAGGGGGGTTTTCAACCCCTCTCCCCCCTTTTCCCCCTGGATCCGCCACTGAACAGTGTATCAACTATATTTTCTTTTAAAATGTACAGGTAAATCTTAGGTGAATTTTTAATTAACCTTGCATTTTGATTGTTATAAAACCAATTTATAATTAATCAATCCATCTATAGAAGGAATAGTGATTTTTAAAAGTGTGAATTAGGAGGAATACAACATTTAGACACGTGCCCGTTTTTATTTGATATGCCGAAAAAATCAATGAACCGATTGACATGTGCCAAATAACATAACAACAGTTACTGATTAAACAATCATGATCTTTTTATTTTAAGTAAAAATTTTTTCAACTAGTTTGATTCTGTTTACAAAGCCTTCATATGGTACTATGTGGTATGTGCTTTACTTACTGTTGAAGGCCGTAGGGTGACTTATGGTTATTTATTTCTGTTTCAATTCGTTTCTTGTGAAGATTTGTCTCATATCATAAGTTTCACCCATGCCCGTCAGTACTTTAGTCGTCACGAAGTTAGTTACCATTTTCTAATTTTAGTTTGCCTCAACCAAATGTTATGAAACATATACACAATGCTTATTACCACAAAACAGATTGATTGATTGTTGGTTGCTTAACGTCAAGTGGCAAATATTTCATGCATATTCAGGACGAGAACAAGTTCACAATAAATACAATAGGTAGGTTGATACAATAGAGGCCATATAGGATGATGGTCGGGGAAATTTGGACTGCCACTGGAAAATGAGGGTATATTGGATAGGGACAAAAATGTAGCCTTGCAACAGGCCACCTACGGACCCCTCAAAGAGTTGTTGCAAGGGTTCTTAACGTGCAAAGAGCGTGACACTCTCTTTATACGAGGCATCGGATTTAACGTCCCCCTTCTGACCGGACGTGACTGCGAACTTGATACATCCCGCACAGCCAAACGGACGCCCCACTTCGGCAAGCGTCTTACTGCCGGTCGGGAGAAGACCAAGTGACCATATTTCTACCCCAGTCACCCTTGGGGGGGGGGGGGGGGGGACCACAAAACAGAGATCAATTAGAATTTAGTTGGCGTCACTTTAACTGTTCCCGAGTTATGCCCGCTTTGCGTTACTTTTCTTTGTTTGATACTTTAAATAATTGTTAAAACCGAGAACTAGATCAGTTTCACAGGCGGATCCTGGGGGACAGCCCCCCCCCCCCCCCCCCCCCCCGTTTCGTTGGAAAAAATTGGTTTACACAGAGTTCTGGATCTGCCACTGAGTTTAAAACTGTATAGTTTACCTTAAAATTTAATAAATGACCTGGTTTAGTGAAGAAATATGTAAAAGTGACCAGTTGATATTTAAGGAAAACCTTTCTGAATCCTTTTTTTTCTGTCATACGCCAGGTTTATATCTATTAACATAACCTCCCATTAGTTTTTCATGAATTTGAGAAATGATATTGAGAAGTTATTAAACTTTTTTTATTCTTTGAAAAAGCGACGGGCGTAACATGCGCTCATGGCGCAGCTGTTTATTTTAATTTTATGGAATTACACCCCTTTCAAAGTCTAGGGTCAGTTAAGAGTACATTTGAACTTTGCAGTATATCTGAGGTAGTTAATGCACACCTTAGCTGTGCATGATCCTGATCTATGAAAGATTCAAACAAAAACTACCCAACCTCCACTCCTCCCCCAAAATGCAACAGTGTATATATTTAAATTTGTTAAGTCTTTTTAATGAGCAAAGACAGTCATGACAGTACTGAGAGTGAAACAAAGCAAAGTATGCAGTTATATTCCCATTAGAAAACTGAACTTTATAAACATAATTATATGTAATTTTTTACATAAACTATATTATAATATCATTTGATTGACTGTTATGGGTGATATTTGTCACCATGGCAACTGTTGTAATAATACTTAACGATTGCAGTTTAGAGCTTATATATGCTTCAATGCATGTCTTTTCATAAAGGTTTGGAAACAATTGAGAACATTAAATTCCCCCATACCGCAGAATTCAATAAATATTAACTCTGTTTCCAAGGGGAAAATACATTAACATGGTGATAAAATTCAAGAGATCCCCACGCAATGTTTTATTTATTTTGGTCAGGTAGTATTCAAACTTTGTTACTACAATGCTAGCTATGATTTACATATTTTCAATTTTCAGAAAAACACACGAGGAAATTTGATAATTTCACAATACTTCATGATTTCGAAAAAAATGAATGTTTTTTTAGTATTTTTTAACAAAAAATCTAAAAGTCGGGGTTGAACTGCAATACTAACTAAGCTCTGAAGCTAAAACCAAGTTATATCGATGTTATACATGCATATGAAATTTCTGAAAATAAAATTGCTTCTATTCATTATCATTATTCTATTCATAATCAGGCTCTCCGACCAAACGTTATCTTTTCAAGAATCTACATGTATGATTTTTTTTAAATAAACCTACCCCCCTTTTTTTCCCCTTACCTTCGGTTCTAACCCCAATGTTTCATTATATATTGTATACAGACAAGACTGTGAGTGAAGCAAAGCATGCAGTCATATTCCAATATGAATATAAACACCGTCTATATATAATATATGTATTTTTTTACATATATTTCTATTGATACATTTTAAAATAGATGTTACTATGGGTAATATGTATTTCCATGGTAACTATTGAAGTCAGCAACTATTAACGATGGTAATTTATAGTAAGCTTATGCTTAAATATATATTTTTTTTAATCAGTTATAGAACAATTCAGTACATTAAAGCTCTAAAACTGCAATATTCTGCAAATAATAACTCCGTTTCCAAGGAAAAAATCGGTTGCTATGGTGATAAAACTAAAGAAAGTCCCAAGCTTTTTTCTATTTAATTTGGTAAAGTAGTATCCAAACTTCATAACTAAAGTGCTAACTATGCTATACACAGTTGCTCTTTTCTGAAAAACACCTCAGAAAATTTGAAAATTTCGCAAAAATCCCAAATTCAGAAAAGTTGAAAATATGCATTTTTTGGCAAATTTTTTTTTTTTTTACAAATTTGGTTTACATGCAATCTGAACTAAAATGATGCTAAAACCAGGTTGTATCAATGTTACATATGAAAATTAATGAAAAATGCTTGATTCTATTCCTAATCAGGCTCTGAATTGTAGTGATTTAGCTGATTTTTGGAGATTTTTACTATGCTTCACAACCAAAAAATAGAGTGTCCGTTACCATGGCAACCACTCATATTTTCCCACTCATATTTATTTTTTGAGCCGTATTCAGTTACTGCTTCTTCTAGGCCATTTATAGATAAAATCTGAAACCCTCACAAATCACATGTATATAGCACCCTGCCTGGTTCTTACAAAGAGCTGTACTTAATTAGGAATTTATATACTGAAAAGTTGCACTAAAATAAAAGGCAGTATTACTACGACTGGTCTTCACTCTTTGCTATAGAAATCGTACAACTACTCGAGTTCGCTTTAGGCGTTTTGAATTTATGAAATTTTCCAAAACATGGTTTCTCAATGTAATAAACATAATAGTTCTTGAAAAACTGGTCATTATCGTGATACATGGACTGCCCGTAGGACAGTGGTATTGACTGCGACAGCAATAATGACCTGAGGCCTCGCCTTCGGCTCAGTCATTATCACTATCTTAGTCAATACCACTGTCCTGTGGGCAGTCCATATATCACGATAATGACCAGGTTTTCAAGAACTATTATATAATTATTATAATTCTTTGTAAACATGCATGTCTATCAACCTTCATCCGTTAATTGGAGTGATA
The DNA here is from genome assembly GCF_963676685.1 of Mytilus edulis. NCBI lineage: Eukaryota > Metazoa > Mollusca > Bivalvia > Mytilida > Mytilidae > Mytilus > Mytilus edulis. The sequence continues at coordinate 35,915,946 of NC_092349.1, read as the reverse complement.
AGATAAATGTAAACGCTTGAATATTTATTCAAAGGTATGTTCGAGTTTATACAATCTCTTAGAATCTTTCCTTGATTTGTAGGTAAGCCAGATCCACCAAAAGATGTCCGAATAGCTGTAATTGGCAATACAACTATCATCTCATGGACAATTCCTACTAAACAAGGGATAGTTTATTCTCGGATCTATCTCAAGAATTCAACAGATGACGATGTGTATTTTAGTTCAGGAACAACGTATAGCCACTATATAGATATACAATCTCCAAAGTCTAGTACTGTGATACCAAATCTAGAGAGGTGTTCGAAATATATTGTCAGAATACAATGTTTAAATAAAATTCAGGAAATTATAGAAGGTTCGGATTTTACCACACACACGTTTTGGGTGACAAGTGAGTCCATTTATACATAATTTATGTGTTGTCGGTCAAATAGTTAGACTTATTGTCTTGAACTTTAGTTAACGAGACTATAATCATCACAATTCTTTGATTCCATTCATTGCAATCCTAATATTGCATTCATTGCAATTATTTGATTGCATTAAGTTTGCATTTGGGTTATGTGTGTCAATCACACTCAACGGTAACACAGTCACCTTCCTACAAAGCTAGTTTCTAGTATTAAAGCAACCCTTGTGCTGTGTTCACATGTTATTTGATTTCGCATTGGAAACAGTTTACGACGTCCGAACGTCAATTCTAATTCGAATTGCAATGTGCGTCAAATTCGCTTTTTTGTCATAACGACGATTTCTTTTAATTCGCTTTATCAATTAATTTATAGAAAAACACAGTTCAGCGGAAGCTGTGCAAAGTATTGTACAAATACATGTCCATTGTTTTTTTTCTTCAAATATATACATTTACAGTGCATCAAATGTGTATCATTAGCCTGTCAACACTGTCAAACCCCCGACTGAGGCCGTAATCACATTGACCTAAATTCGGTGTTGTGTTAGTGTAAGTCACACGTAAACTAAACACAATTGCGTTCCCATTGATAAAACTCAATGTTAACATGTAGTGTAAATCATGTTTTATCTACACACAGTCGATAGTCAATGTAGGCCTTGTGTAGGTTACGTGTACACAAAACTAGGCATTTAGGACATTAGTTTTACCGTGTATATATTTAAGGAGGAAACTATTTTTGAGTAAAATTGATGTTTTTGATAATTATAAGAAAAGTGTTTTATAGAACTTGTCTAAATTCTACAGATTTTTGTTAAAAAAAATCACGTACTTTATTAACCCCTGATCAAGACTCAAAGCAGCATCATTGCCGAACCCATAAGGAAACAACCAATTGATTATCGGGGGGGGGGGCTATTATAGCTGAGTATAAAACATAAGGCAAGGGGTGGGGTGGTGAGCTATGGATTTTGTTTTGGAAACAAAAATTGTTTCCAGTTTTTGGCCATGAAAAAAATTTTGTTTGTTTCACCCTCAGCTGCCACTATATATAATGCTAAAATTGATTTCGACTTTTCACCAAAATTTGTCCAAAAAAAAATCAATAGCCCACGCCCCTCTACCCCCCACCTTTGCCCCCTCCCCCTCCCCCAAAAATGAAGTAAATAGTTGCTGCTTAATTCATTTGAAACTTTGAAGGTCTTCCCGAATCGACTTGACGTACACACAAATATTCGCCACTGGTCTTTACTCAAACAACGATTCACGCATAAATACATGACTAAAAAAAGTGTGGGGTAAATGATATGTTTGTCTAGTATCTCAGATTACCAAATACTCCTTGGAGAAGAAATACCATTTGAAACAAACAGAAAAGATAAAAATGTAGTGATCCCTAATATCTCAATCCTTTTTTTTTCGGCTGTAAGCACGCTGCTGCAGCTTACATTTTCTAATGCGTAATCGAGACATCTCTAGTATATTCAAACTACTGCAAATTTATTATTATAAAAATGGTTTTCATAAAGTAGCAACCACTTAACTTAAAAAAGGGGGAGGGTTATCATTTTTTTTTATCTGAGTCAGATTTGTTTTCGCGCGTACGTTTTTATTCCTTTTTTTTTTCGATGCCGGTGATCAAATACATTTTTTTCAATATTTAACACTATAATGAATGGGGAAACTCTTAATTCAGAATATTTTTTGATCATCTGTACGACCATTTTTTTTTTTTTATCAAATTGGGGATCGGAATATTTCCATTCCCACCCCCACCCCCTTTTGAAGTCAAATGGTTGTTCCCTTACCGCTAGAAAAAATTTTCAAACTATCTAGCTAAACAAGGTGTATATATGTGAACAAATGTAATGTGAAACCAGTGTACACTACACTAAACTAATTGTAAACATGTTTACTCTACACGACGTTTGGTGTTAACACGGTCTGACTCTTTTCACAAATAAACTTAAAGAGTAAGTCATAAACATTTCGGTATGTGTGAAAAGAGCCGCTGGTGCGATCGATTTTAATCTCATTGACTAGTAAGTATTAGCTGCCAAGTGTGGGCGGTTCTCTCTGGGCTTGTTCGCTTTCTCTACTTGTAACACAAAAAGAGACCGCCACAGAAAAGCCAAAATACTGCTGAATGTTGCGTTGAAACCAAACATTGATCTATCTATTTCTTTTACCTGAGTATTGAATCTCGTCGTGACGTCGCAAAAAGAAGAAAAGGCTATCACTGTCTTTTTATTTGAGTAGTGTTATCAAAAAAGTTTAACGAAAATGACAGCTTTCTTTTGCGGATAATGTATAAATATAGACCACATTATTTGATGTTTTTAGTTTATGGATCAAACATCATTTAGTTTAAAGATAAAATCACATAAATACTGAACTCCGAGGAAAACGAAAAACGGAATGTTCTTATTCAAATGGCAATATCAAAATATAAAGCATATCAAACGAATGTACAACAATTGTCCAGTGACGGATCCAGCCATATGGAAAGGGATGGGGTCCCGACACAGAACAAAATGGGGGGTAACTATATGACCCCATCCAAATGCATTGATCTTCCAAAAGATGGCGGGGTGTTCCAACCCCCGGAACCCTCCCCATTATCCGCCACTGCTTACTTGGTACTTGGGGGTCGGTTAAATTATAAAAATATAATACCTCGGTGTTAAAATCAGATGTTATGAAAGCTCATGATTTTATATTATTGATAATGTTTTTTTTCTATTTACTGGCTACATCCTATATATAAGTGCCATGTAAGCATACGCCCGATATGTGTATTTAGGTTTTCTATCATTTTGCCATTGAAATTATATCTTTTTCAGACAATATTTTCAAAACAAACATCAACGAAAATATTGTTTTATTATGGACGACAAATATGACCGAGTTTTACAGTGTCTTGCCGCCCTCAAATTCGTCAGTTATATATGAAGTAAAAGCAAGCAGTATCCAAAATAGTTCAAAAGTAGGAAAATACATATTTGACCAAACGACAACGAACCTTACAGTAATAAACATTACAGTTACGCACGTGAACGAGACAGATGCTGGGCTATACACAGCAGTTAAAGATGGAATTGTGGATGGGTGCTGTTTGTTAATTGTTACAAGTATGATATAAACATTATTATATTCAGTATATCTTAGATACCTGTCATCAAGTTCGGAATTCTAGTTTCTCTTATACGGGGTATTTATTTTTAGGTTATATTCAGTATCTCTAATATACTTGTCACTATGTTTAGAATACTAACTTCTTTTGAATTGATGTATGTAATGTTTATTTTTGTCCGTAACATGTACAGTATCATAAAAAGTAAAATACTGAACTCAGAGAAAAATTCAATCGGAAATTCCCTAATCACATGGCAAAATAAAATGACAAAACACATAAAAAAGAGTGGACAACAACTGTCATATTTCTGACTTGGTACAGGCATAGTCAAATGTTTTTGTGTATTTCTTAATTATTTTTCTGAAACAGTTTAAATTATTTTAAAGCAGTTATCTTTAACTGATTATTTTTAGTTTTTCCTTCACTTTTATTAGTCGGGGGCAATTATTTATTCTATTACATATAGACGTTTCTTTCATAAACTACACTTTGATAAGTTTTGATTCATACATATTTTACTTCCCTAAACAAGGAAAATTTAACACTTACATTTATTAGATATTGAACATACTAAGATTGAAAGATTGATCTTTTAGAACAATCAAGTTCTATTTTTTTTTCTTGGAAAACTTGATGATATAAATCAATAGTTATATTTTTTAAAGTGAATTTGACAAAACTTGATGACAGATAATTTCTGACTCAGATAAATATTTTAATTTTATTCAACATATACTCTAAAAGTAGATACTATTACTTAATATTATAATATGAAGTGCTTCTTTTACTTTGTGAATAAACCCATGCTCGAAATCCAATAAAAATTGTTTGCACATGCGTATATTGACTACTGCAGAATAATGAATTTTATCATGCATGCATTTAATATATTTCATTAACTTAAAACACTTTCAAACTCTTGAATGATGCGCATGTTGTTACTAATTCATTTATTATGACTGTAATGTGTTGCAAATGGAAATTGAAATAATTGACCTAAATACGACAACCGTTCATCCATTCAAACCTCCTTTCTTTAAAAAATCACATTGCCAGTCGTGTGCTTGATTACAAATAAAAAGGGATATTTATGAAAGAGCCAATACAAACGCTGTACACTCATTTACATCGGACATAGATACTACCTTAATTGTATTAAAACATTTGACTTTTCTACTCTTTACACAAGTATTCCACATTCCAAACTAAAAGACAAATTGAAAGGGTTGGTATTGCTTTGCTTCATAAAAAAGAATAGCCAACGTATTTACAAGTATCTTGTCTTAGGAAGGAATAAATCCTACTTTGTAAAGGATCACTCTGATTCCAAAAAAAAAATTCTCTGAAACTGAAATTTTCAAGATGATTGATTTTTTGATTAACAACATATTTGTTACGTTTGGTGGACGTGATTTTCAACAGACTGTCGGCATTCCAATGGGAACAAACTTTGTCCCTCTACTTGCCGACTTATTTCATAATTATTATGAGGTGACTTCATGCAGGAACTTCTTAGGAAAGAAGATAAAAAGTTACCAATATCTTTTAACTCTACTTTCCGCTATATAGATGATGTTCTTTCACTAAATAATTCAAAATTTGGTGACTATGTGGAACGTATCTATCCCATTGAACTAGAGATAAAGGATACTACAGATACAGTTAAGTCGGCCTCATATCTTGACTTACATCTAGAAATTGACCATGAGGGTCGGCTGAAAACAAAACTCTACGACAAAAGAGATGATTTCAGCTTTCCAATTGTGAACTTTCTATTTCTAAGTAGCAACATTCCATCAGCACCTTCCTACGGGGTATATATCTCCCAATTGATACGATATTCCCCTGCTTGCATTTCCTATCATGATTTTCTTGATAGAGGGTTGCTATTCACAAGGAAGCTATCAAACCAAGAGTTTCAAATGGTGAAGTTGAAATCATCCCTTCGTAAATTTCACGAGTTGGTTAGCCGTTATGTAATAACAGTTTCACAATTGATATCGGATATATGTTCCTTACGTCGTAACTACAATCCCCTTCTTTTTCATGAATGTGACCTACCGAATTATACTATTTACTATTCACATAAGCAACACGACGGGTGCCACATGTGGAGCAGGATCTGCTTACCCTTCTGGAGTCCCTGAGATAACCCCTAGTTTTTTGTTTGTTTTTTTTTTTTGGGGGGGGGGGGGGTTCGTGTTGTTTATTCTTTAGTTTTCTATGTTGTGTCATGTATACTACTGTTTGTCTGTTTCTCTTTTTTTCATTTTTAGCCATGGCGTTGTCAGTTTGTTTTAAATTTGTCTTTTTTCACTTTTAGCCATGGCGTTGTCAGTTTATTTTAAATTTATAAGTTTGACTGTCACTTTGGTAACTTTCGTCCCTCTTTTGTCCTCATCAGAAACGAAATAATTAATGCAAGCTATACTTTATTGTACTTTTATCTTGGGCAGGCATTATATTCGTGTTATTTTAGCCGTCACTATCGCTCGGCAAAAATAATCACGAATATAATGCCTCTTTTTCCTGACCTATTCTTGTTCTTCATAGGTCAAAATTTATCATAACGTTAAGTTTTCTTATAAATTTACAATGAATTATTATCAAGGCATTTATTCTGATTTTCTTTTTATGACGTCATGAAAAAAGGTAACGTACAACAGAAATATCATATATTTTTGCAGATCATTTGAAAAGATTAAAAAAAATAGCAGGTATTAAATTGTTATTATTTTTATTCATTAACATTTTATTTTAGACAAACCTTTGAAACCAACATTAATGTCTCTTTCTGAGCATCCATTTGTCGGTGATAACATAACATTTGCCTGTAAAACGATACAAACCAGCTGGCCTGAAGGGTATATGGCTCCCATACTGACATATCATTTTGTTGGGAATCCAAGAGGAGAGATTGACAACAATCAGCTTACAATACACACACTTACTAAATTGGATAAAGGGCAAGCCATATCCTGTCGTTACACTGATGAATATGGAGAGGTATCTAACATGAGTGATACTATTACACTGGATCCTTACTGTAAGTAACTGCATGGTCATAATAAAAGAATATTTGATGGAAATTGTACTGTACTAGATAAGTGTGTTTATGCTTATATCTTATTTCAAGTTTGATCAAAACGAATTTATAAAAAAATATACGTTGCGAGACATCTCAGTTTAGTAAACACGTATAATGAACTAAAGAAAAGAGGGACATCACAACCTAAAGAAAAACTAAAAAAGCTCCATGTTCTGGTGACATCTGAAATTAATAAATTAAATTCATCATTCTTTATATGATGCCTTCAAAACTTTAATTATTCTATAAGATATAATATCTTAGAGCTTTTCATAGAAGATTAGAAATACGCGTACGGTAAAAACTTCTTTTTTTTCAAAAATATGGCGAATCTTTTTTTTTCTTCTCATAAACATGAACAGAGTAACATCATTGGTAACTTCCATGCATGCAGTATTGAGTAGATATACTTTTAGAATATTTAGACTTAGATTAAATGATTCTTAAGGCTACAGATAACTTTAAATAAGGCTATTCAACTTAAGAAAATATCTTTTGTCTTAATCTGCTTATATGATTATACATGTATATCATTGGTAAAAACGCTATATCTAAAGAAAGAAACTATGGTACATTGTGTATGGTTGCCAAATACACAAATATCATCCCTTTCCCTAATTGCAAATTTATCTCATGACCCATCATGAAGCTTTTACTTAGTGTTAATTCTTTCTGCGAGTAATGAATGCATAGAAGTAGTCGCATACTTCGTCTGCGCAACCAATGATTTTTACTTTTAACTTGATTTCATGCGATTGCATCGGTATATTGTGTTATACCAACATGTGTGTCTTCTTAATGCATTTACCTTTATATTTTATCATAAGTTAACTAATGTTGTCGTTATTTCATTGATAATTAATTGTTATATGTTATAACGCTGTGTAGCTCTGAATTCCGCATGTTGTGATTTTAATTTTTGCATACTGTCAGAAATTACTAATACTACACAATTATCAAAAGAGCTGTCACTGTATAGTGGAAATTTTAAGACAGTGTTGCTTAATGACGACTTCTATTCGATACACAGTTCATAACAGCCTAAGATTTACTTAAAACTTTCACATGGCCTGGATCATTATATTTTAATCTTATCTCGACCGTTAGCCAGAGACAAAATTAACGTTTTTCGTTGGCTAGTACTTTTAAACATCAAATCCACAGTTGACATATCGTAACTAAGGAGCCGGATGAGCCAAGATGTTGACAAGGTAAAATCCAATAATGTGCGAATGTTTCAATTGAATAGTAAATGAAACAATACCTACTTAAAAACTCCATTTCAATATGCTATTATCCGATTTTAGAACGTACAAGTGTTTTGACATGACTTTAATGCGCCATTTAAGATCAATCATGAACTTTCACGTAATTTATTTTATTTTGACCTTTTACATTCTTTTGATCTTTTACTTTTTTTAAAGATATATATAAAAAAGAAGATGTGGTATGATTTCCAATGAGACAACTTTCCAGTATATTAACGGACCAAAATGACACAGACATTAACAACTATAGGTCTCCGTACGGCTTTCAACAATGAACAAAGCCCATACCACATAGTCAGCTCTAAATACGTGGAAGGTAAAAGTAACAGTCATGTATGTGCACATCTCTGAGTCTTCGCTAAGTAAAGATATTCCAATACTTTCACATGGTGTTGTTTCAAAAGCGAAAGGTACACGTCATATTACAATAATATGTTTGCCTTTTTGTCATTATGTTTTGTGTCATTTTTTCGACATTCCGATGACTTCACTGGTTTCCATGGTTTCATCCTTCATATTTTGTTACTGAGTTTGGGATGCCTTTTATTCACTTAAGATAACAATGCGTTATTTGATTGATGTAGATGGTCCTGAAAACGTTGTCCCAGAACCTGGATACACACATTTCAACGTAACAGAAGGCACTCTATTAGGCCCGATAAACTGTACTGCAACCTGCAATCCGGAGTGTACATATATTTGGAAACACGAAGAAAAAGTGGGACGATTTAATCGCTACCTTTCAATGCAGCCTCTTACTATACCAGACATAAAGAGAAACCAGACTGGAAACTTTCGCTGTCGTATAGATTATCCTTATGCTAATACATATGAAAGAACAGATATTACAGTGAATGTACAGTGTAAGTTTAACCCATGGACATGTAATTCACAAAAGAAAACATTAATAACATTTCAAACCGGACCTCTTTTTTAAACGTTAAACGTTTAGAACTTTATATTTGGGTTAGAACAAAAGCTTAAGAATACATGTTGGATAATAGACTATACGTGATTAAATGTTTGCATAGCGAAATTTAGAAAAATCAACTGTGTATGTCACGCTTTTTTCAATCTCACAAAACACCTTGAATATATTGTTCCAAATTGAATCAAATGTATAATTTCTCCAGATATTTTTGCATTGTATGGGTAACACAGTGATTTCATTTTGTGTACACCAAAACTATTAAAAAGGAATTCTGGCCTTTTAAGGACAGCAGTTTCGCTCTATTCAGGAAACTCATCTGGTTTCAAATTTGCTTATATTTGTACTCTTTCTAACACGATAAAGTGTCAAAATTATCAATAACCAATGGACCAATGAACAACCAAAACAATTCAAATAAAAACAACATTTTATCCATTTCTGAACAGGGTTGTGGATATGAGAGTGTTGAAATGGACATAATTTCAGCAACTATCACGAATTGCTTAAACAATTTAATTTGTCTGGTTCCGAACTTCAGAACCGAAACTTATTAATTATGATTTATAAATTTACGCATTTTTGCTTATTCTAAATCATGAATCCTAGCTGATCTATAAATTTACACATTTTTGACTATTCACAGTGGTGAATTCTGATCAGCTATAAGTTAACACATTTAAACCTATTCCAAATCGTATCTTATAGTTTACTTTCAAATACTAATTGGGTTTACTTAGCAATAACACGTCTTGTTACTTTTAAATTCGTTATTTCAATAAAAATAACACCAATATGAGTTACATGCACTACAAACCATTAAAAGTCTGAAATGGCCTATATCATCTGTACTCGACTGTACTGATTTTTACTCGACCAGTCTGAATTCGTCTGAGATTCACTTGATAATTCTCGACTGTAGTCTGAATAATACTTAACAGTCTGAATGTGTACTTTCCCAGTACATAACCATTTTATACTAGTCTGAACCGTACTCGACCTAGTCTGAACCCTACTCGACCTAGTCTGAACCGTACTTGACCTAGTCTGAACCATACTCGACCTAGTCTGAACCATACTCGACCAATTCTTAACCAACCTAGACCTATTCTTTGTATCTATCAACTGAATTTTATCAATTTAGGAATTTTTTCAATAAAAATGAAATTTGAACAACAACTTGAAATTAAAAATGGATTCAATACAGTATTGAAATTAAATTTTCACAATAATCAATCATAATATAACTTCAACACATTATTAATCAACACCTACGTAATGATATATATCAAGTTTAAAAATATAAATAAAACAAGCTGATCAAATAATCTAAAAAAATGAATTGTGACCAACAAATGACTAATAATTTCACTATTTATTCAAAATTTAATGAATATTTCGGAAGCATTTTATGGTAACTGGACTTTTTTTCACCATTAACTTAAGCCCAGTATAAATTAAGTTGGGTTTAATTAATAATGCAGTGAATGTTTTTTTTTTTTTTAATATGTATTATATATATAAAATAGTTTATAAAACAACTTAAAAAATTTAAAAAATGAGAGCTTAATTGCTTTGTTTTATTAAACCAAGAATTTAATGTAATCATGATAATAGAATTTACATAGCAATCCTTGATAACCTTTTTAAAAAAAGGAAATGTATTCCAAAGTAACAGTAAAAATTTATTTCAATTAATTTAAGTATTTTTTTTTTGTCAAATTAACATTGCATACATAAAGCACTTTAATATGTTCTAATTACCTCAGTACATGTGTGTTTTACAGGTAAAAAAGAAAGCCCAATTTTCTTAAATTCGTGTATTACTTATCTAGTAGTTACATGTATATTCGAAAGGCCTTGTTATTTAACTTTAACATAATGTTGCAATTTTGAATCAATGTTATTTAGAATTTAATACCTCTGACCAGGTGTGATCTTATTTATGAGTTAGCCCCCAAGCAGAGGTTATTCTTTATATTTCACCACTAATCAGAAAAACAATTTTATTTATTTATATAATTTTATCCCTTTTTGATATAAGTTATATATAATATTTTTTTTTTCATCCTAAATATAATCATAGATATATTTCTAATATAAGGATAAACAAATATATAAATTTTGTTGGCCGTTGTTATATATGTCAGTTTAAAAGAAATTTATTTTAACAGTTAAAAAAGTTGAGGTTTTTTGGTCTAGTATGGTTCAGACTGGTCGAGTACTGTTCAGACCTTTGGTTACGTATGGTTTAGACTGGGAAAATAGGTCGAGTACATGTCGAGAATGGGTTAAGACTGTTTCAGACTGGTCGAGTAATAGTTCAGACTATTTTTAACGGCAAAGATTAAGGTCAAGTACGATTCAGTACAGTCAATTATGGTTCAGACTGGGGTCGAGTAATGTCAAGTAAAAGTCAAACCAATTCAGACTGGTCGAGTAAAAATCAGTACAGTCGAGTACAGATATAGGCCATTTCAGACTTTAATGGTTTGTAGTGATGTATATTTTTCATTGAATTTGTATATTAAATTGAAGTATGGTATAATATTTTCAGATTCTCCTGAAATAAAAGAAACTTGTTTGTTTGACGATCAAAGTCAGTGTAACAGATTGAATACCACAAATAACTTCAATTTCAGCGAAGACGTTAATGTGAGCCTACTACTACGTATTGATAGCAATCCAGATCCGAAAGTAATGTTTAACTCCTCTTTCTTGGCGATTCAAAATTCAACTAAAGGCAACAGGTATATTGAATATATCTATATACTACCTCATCTTAAGTGTGAAGATTCAGGTGAATTTACAATACGGGCTATAAATGGGATAGCAAATGGAGATACCAAAAAGGTCAACCTAACAATACTTTGTAAGTATAGTTACATGAGTTTATGTTAGAAAAACATCAAAATATATATAGAGAGAGAGATTAAAAATTTACGATTCTATTTGTAATTTTTTTGGCGTTGAAGCGTGAATACAACTCTATAAACATTCTTATAATTACATGTCTATCAAGTTTTTTTTTTCTTTATTTACATGACTTGTGCACTCTATTGGAGAAATTCGTGTCCCCATAAATGATGCCATTCATTTTGAAATAAAGGTCAATTCATAATGACACAAGATCGCTATAAGCCAATAAAGATTTTAAGACTTATCATTGCATAGCAATATAATATTTCTAACAGAAAGTAACCAACAGTTAGCGTGCAATAAATCTCAATATTGCACTAGTGCAATACATCTTCAAAACTCATGACGTCATCAACGACAAAATCTTAGTTTACACCAAATTTTTCTGTCAAATATTATATTGCTATACAATTACTTGTATTTGGGAATATTGTCCCTCATAGAACATATATTGCACTGAAAAGCTCGTGCAATATATAATTCTACTTGGGACAATTTCCCCAAATATTCATGCAATAACCCTATATTATAATGAATCATACAAGTAATGTACTTATAATGCAATAAGTTGGTAAGTTTATATCGTGTATATTAACTGTTCATTTAAACTGCATTTCAGGTAAACCTAGGAATGTCACAACCGAATCAAGAAAAATAGAAACAAAAGTTGGTTCAGCTGAAAATATAGTAATGTATGTTGTATCCTCCCCGCTGCCAACTGTAGAGTGGTGTCGTGTAACTGGGTTCGACTGGATTGTTAATACAGACATATATGATTACAGATACGAAATAATGTCTGAAATACAGGTTAGATCGGAACTTGATTTTGGTGTGTATGGAATAACGATTTGTAACCAAGAAGGATGTATTGATGACAATATCACGTTGAAACCGCGAGGTATCCTTTATATTTTAATATATCAAATTTAGTTATACATTTACAGATGCATAAAATGTGTTGGTGGTCATTAATGGTAACAGAGAAAAAAGTAAAATATCAAAAATACCAAAAATACCAAACAAGGAAATTTCAATACGGAAAGTTCGTTATTAAATGGAATTATTCAAAAAAAATATGGTAGATTGCAACAAGATAGAAATCGTATAAATCTGAACTAAAGCAATTGATTTTATTATAATAATTGATATAATGTATTTCAATAAGATTCTTCTGATTAAAGTTGCAGCCTCGTTTAAAATCAAAGTAATTCGTTGATACGTGAATTTATTGTGACTTTAAATACTAGTAAATATTTTTTTTCCCCAAAGGATAAGATATCAATCTTTATTGCAGATAAGCCAGAAGCACCGCAAAATCTTTCTGTTGAGTCGGTAACATTTGTATCAGTAAATTTATCCTGGATCGCTGGTTTCAATGGCGGATACAACCAAACCTTTAAAGTCCAGTTTAAAACTACAGATACTGATATATGGAACACAACTACTATTCATACGCATGAGATTAAGACGGGGAGTGTAATGCACGTCACTCTGGATCAGCTGAAACCAGACACGTCTTATGAAGTCATGGTTTTGTCAACAAACATTCATGGAAACAGAAATGCATCGCTTGAATTCAAAACAAAAGGTAAGCTTTTAAATCGATTGGATCCTTTTCAGAAAGATTTTTGTATATGTCGTGCACATGTTATTATTTTGTACAGGTAATTACTTGTACATACAAAAGGTATATAAGTAATTACTTGTATGATGCCATCATACAAGTTATTACTTGTACAAATACATTTGTACAAGTAATAACTAGTACAAATTTTACTGAGAAAAAGATAATTACTTATACAAATTATTATCTTTGATATTCTTTAGCAATCGTTTCCCTTTAAACAAATAATTTACTACTAAGACATGTAAAGGTGTTTACTTTCAACAAGTGTGTTCATTTTAAATAACAAACATTATAAGCAAAACATGAAAAAAGGTCAAAACTTGTAAAGAGGGAAAACAGTGAAGAAAAAAAAATATAAGGCAATAACTAAATCTAATAATTCGCTTTCACACGCGTAAGATAGTACAGACAGAATAGTAGTTATGTAAAGGAAGCCAAATTCAGTTCCAATGTTACAGTGAAATAGTAGACATAGGTCTGATTGACCGTAGAAATTCAAAAGGAGTTGTACTGTATATTGCAGAAAGTTAAAAATATAAACAAAAGTTAAATCATGACTGGTTTTATGAGTCAAAATCAAATCGAAAAGATTCAGAGAAAGGATTTGACAATGTTTGACATAACACAGAGCAATTAGGTATACGTCATGGAAGCAGTACATGTGCTTTCCTTAATTGATGTAAGACAGGCAAATGTAAATGAAAAGATCAGCTTATTGTGATGTCATGCATCCTTGTCTTGTGCAAACAAATAGATTATTTGATCTATTAGAATTTACGTTTAATTCAAATATATGATACTAGTATTGCATACGCAACTTTTTATCATGATTTATTTTTGAAAATAGATTGTAGAAGGGTTTATTGTATTCTTGCTTTTAACGACTTTGTTACTTTGCACCAATAGTTAGTATTTAAATGGCAAGAAGCTGTTAAGCTTAATTTGCTCAATGTCTCGTGGTAGGTTATGTTGTAACTCTGCGTTCGTCGTGTGTCTGAATTATTCTAACATTTCAAAAATAATACTAATATAAAACAGAAGATGTGAAATAATTGACAATGGGACAACTCTCCACAAGAGCCCAAATGACACAGACATTAAAAACTATTGATCACTACCACGTCCTTCAAAAATGAGCAAAGCCAATTACGCATAGTCAGCTTTAAAAGGCCCCAAAATGGCAAATGTAAATCATTCAAACGAGAAAACCAACGGCCTTATTTATGTACAAAAATGAACGGAAAAAATATGTAACACATCGACAAGCAACAGTCATCGAATGACAGGCTCCTGAATTCGGACATGCACATAAATAATGTATCGGGTTTAAGCATGTTAGCAGGACCCCAACCCTCTACTTTCCTGGGATAATGGTGTAACATCACAACATAAGAACAAACTATAAAATCAGTTGAAAAAGGCTTCAGATAGACACAATCAGAAATACTACACAGGAGGACGTGGCCGGATACTTGTATATCAGATACAACAACCGAAACAAAAACCCATTAAGTATAAGATACACATTTTAAAAAAAGAAAAACAAACACAGTTGATTTCAAAAATACGTATGTTTTATGACCAGAAAAAAATTAACAAACAAATAAATAAATATGAGAAAAAAGTGAAAGAAAATTTATAATATAACCCGACAATTGACAAAACAATCCCAGACTTACTTACTCAAAGAAAGGACTTTTTCAATGCTAAATTTTGTTTAAAACAAAAGTAGAAGCACATACATCTCAAAGATATTGTTTTGTACAAGTTATTATCTTTTACTCAACAAAAATTGTACAAGTAGTTACTGGTACAATTATATTTGTACAGGTAATAACTTGTAAGATGGCATCATACAAGTAATTACTCATACAAAGTTTTTGTACAAGTAATTACCTGTATAAAATAATAAAATGAACACGACATATATATCTTATAGGATTTTTACTTTTCCTGTTTTTTTTTGTCCTTAGTTTATAATGTAGACGGGATAAATATAACAATCAAAAGCGTTTCACAAAGCACCCATCATTCTCTTCGACTTTAAACGAAATTGTTTTTTTTTTAATAGAATTCATCAATAAATTGTATTGTTGAACATTTTTTTCGTAATTTTACTCTTCCCTTGTAACACAAATTATTATCAAACAAGGAACTGTCTTCAAACAATCGTTTACGATGATTAGTTATTGCATAATAAAAGACAAAATAATAACCATGAAGATATTCCGAAACCTCTTAAAATTGCCCTTTTGTTTGTGTTTTTTTATTGCTTCAGTATATGATTAATCAAGTTATGTTCAGTAAATCATTTACTACAGTTCAATTATAAGGGGATGTTACACAGAAAATGACTTTACCAAGTCAGGAATATAGTTATCAAAAGTACCAGGATTATAATTTAGTATGACAGTTGTTAACCATTCGTTTAATGTGTTTAAGATTTTGATTTTGCCATTTGATTATGGACTTTCCGTTTTGAATTTTCCTCGGAGTTCAGTATATTTGTGATTTTTCTTTTTTTCTCGTTTATTATATTAGTATAAGCCGTTAGCTTTCTCTTCTCAATGTTATCAAGTTGATCAGGCCTATTTGTATACTTTACTAATGGTAAACATTTATGAGTAGGTAGTTAGTTAATTAAGTAATCTTGATGCATGCATAGAGTTTCATATCAAGCTTTTGGTACCACTATTCCTCTTTTGTGTGAGTTTTAACGAATACTGTGTTTCTTTCTACATGTATTTAAAACATCCCCCTGCTAGTTATGAATGACAGGCACTTTACTTTAAAGTATATTCATTAAGATGTGTACACAATGATTATTTCATATGTGAATCTTTTAAAGTTCCCCCTAAACCTTATATTTCAGTTAAGCTGGATTTATCATCATCATCAAAATCGGCTTCCAATTCCTGGTTGGTTGAAATTAGTATTAGTATTGGGTGTGTAATTTTGGTAGTGATTATTATTCTTGTAGTGTTTAAGATCAAAAGACAAAAAGACAAAAGAAATGGTATGTTACTAAAAATTTAGTCCTGATATCTATAATGAGTTTATATGCTGTGATGCATATTTCAATCGGACAGCAAAAAACACAGTTAGTTTTTGAAGTCTTTTAATTTTTACATCATGTTACACTATAACTCGGAAATTGGTTTGGATATATAGAAGTATTTCACCGGAGTCTGACAAATATATACCACCGGAAACATATTATTTAAAGGGCCACAATATATGTCTAGCATACAGACATCAAACAACACAAGGAAAACAAACGGCGGCTAGAATCCTAAAGCAATCTTCAAGTGTCTTATTAAATCCAGAGTCCAGGAAGAAGGATGCGAGTAAGAGACTTTGAAATATTTTCCATTAGTGGCAATCTTTTAACATGTTGAACGGAAATAATTTAAAAACAGGATATGTTTATGAATTCCAGTGAAACAATTATCCAAATAGCATCACACATCAGAGATACAAACAATTACAAGACACCGTGCGAAAATGAGGTAACCCCATAATGTATAGGTAATCAAAGAGGATTTCAGAACGACATAAGGAAATTTTTTTGTCGTTTGACGTTGTCTTCCATAATGCTTTTATTAACTTTGCCTCTTTGGTAACCAACAGCAATTTTAATTACAAACGAAAGAAAAGTTAGATATAGTACATGCTTTTATAATTTGGGTAACATACGTTTTTTTAATTTGCAGAATCAAGCTTTCCGGACAACAGGTATCTATCTATTTATCTATATATATATATATATATAAATGTCATGATATTCAATATGTGCAATTGTTTCTCTGGATGACAGCGTGATAAATTTTTGTGATGTTTTCATGTCATATATATCAGTGAACATGGGATTGAACATCATTATACCATAAAATTTGCTTTATAATTTGATATATTCATTAAAATTGGCACAATTGGACGGCTTTATACTTAAATGAATGGCATACACGATGACTTCAAGTTTCTAATTGTGCATTTCCAATTTATATAAGAAGACGCATACCTTCTGTCTCATGATATGATATGTTTACATCTTTCATTTACCACTATGTGCTCGTAAATACTAACACTGATCTAAACAGAATTATGTTGATTTTGTATATCCCTAAGATAATTTTTTTTCTTATTGAAAACACTTTGAGTATACCGTCTAAGCATACAATGTGAATAAGTTATAACGTATTTCGCAATGTCTGAATTAAGAACATGATTGGTTTTTTTTTTTTTTTTTAAAGTTTTGCGTTAGATTATGAACAGATTTTAGGATCTACCAGGCAATCTTTTCGTTATATGTTGTGGATTTTATTTTAGTCCTTAACATTACACTTTCTTCTCAATCTTAAATGAAAGGATTACAGTTTGCACGATATCAGATTTTTTGTTGTTGTTTTGTTTGACTTAGTGTTTTCTTATCATTATTTTTCTCTCCATTTGTTTTTTTTTCAATATTGAAAAGGTGTAACCATATCTTTTTAATAGAGCACTTACTTCTACAAATGATCACAGTGAAATAGTACCTGGTATGGAACGATACGTAGATATGCCCACGTTGAGAAGAGGTGAGTGAGTAATTAAAAGTACTACTTCTTACGAAGAGGACCGTTATATGATAAGAGAGATCTTACTAGCGATACAAATCATATATTATTTAGGTACCCGTATATCATAGAGATATGGTTTGAAAGCCACAAAAAAAATACCCAACAAATTCCAAATAAGTCAGATTGAAAATGTTTTCTCGAGTAACAATCTGCTTCATCATCCTCTCAGCTATGTGTTATTTAATTTATTGAATTGAATGTCCTTTCATTATTGCCTTTTGCATTTTAATTTTAAATTCAAAGCATTCTTCTTAGTCATAACATGCATAACAATAGTACAGGTATTCGAATTATTAACAGAAATAAAGCAAGATATTTTTTTTTGAGAGTGAACCAATACGTTCTGTTCAAAAACGTAGAATTGAAGCATTGTCTTTAATTACGTGATGTAAGTTCGATTCATTGTCTTTTAAATTGTCGATGTTTGATTGGTCTTCCTAAAGGGTGACATTCAAAAAAATTGTCTTGTGCTCAGCCAAGGGATAAAGTAAATTGTCTCCCTCATATTAGCACATCAAAATCTGGCATTTTAATGTGAAGTGTAATAAATTCAAATTTCCTCGTTTATCATCATACTAACTATAAGTTTTAATTGCAAACAGATACAAAAAAAATGTGTATAGCTTGGATTCAAGTTTGGATAATACAAGTTTTGTTTTCTTTGCAGCATCAAGTACTCATGAGGACCACAGGTACATATAAAATATTACGATATTTAAGATATGGATTCTCTCTGTGTATTTTCCCATTGACTACACAAGTATGATTTTCTTTTGATTGTTTGTTCGCAAGTTTAATAAATAAAAGATTGTGATGGTAAAAATAAAGCATTTTTAATTTACGGATAAACAAACATATCAAAATATGGGATTTATTTCATTACACGTAAAATACCAGAAATGCTAAAGATTAATCGATTAGAAGGTCAAAATACGTCCACCACCATTTAATTTTCCAAGTATGGAGAGTGCAAGCAAGTTTCGGTTGTTGTTTTTATATCTGCTTTTACTCATTTTGCAATATAGCCCTTTGTTGCTGCTGACAAAGTTTAGTATCATCTTGAAATAAATACTGTTCATTGTCGAGCGTTCGTGGTCAAATCATAGTTTACAGGCCAGTATTTCTTTATGTTTGTTATAGTTTATGTTTCCATAGATAGTAGATAATGCACACTCCATAATATGAGAAACATCGTTGGATGTAGTAGAAAAATAATTTGGACAACCATCAATATTCTATACCCCCTCTTACTCATATCGCTGAAGCAGTTTATTGTTATTACTTTGAGGGGTAAATGTATCCTTTGAGTATGCATTGTTTCTTTTACATATTTTTTAGGTTGTGCATTCCGGATTTATTTGTTATTTTTAGATCTCACAGCCTCTTTTTTTCAAATCAGGTGTTGTGAATGTTTATCAGCTGAACATTTAAGTTTTTCTTTTAACAAATACTAACAGGGACTTGCATGATATAAGAAATTTAACCTTTTCTTTAGTGATTTCCATTCAAAATTGGTATAGTGTAACCATAATTTTTTACAGCATAGTACACGTAGTACCTGATACAAATAATCACCGTGAAATTCCAAATGATGAGGAAGGGTTGGCATATATGGCTAGTATAAGAAAGGGTGAGTGAGAAATAACAAATACTTTTTAACGAAGTCGAACGTTATCATAGGGACGAATTGATTAGCGATGTAAAATCAAACTTCATGTTCGTGTATCCGTTAATAAAAGTAGATATGGTGTGATTACTAATAAGACAATTATCCAACATATTCCAAATAAAGCTGATTTAAGCAAGTATTGCCAGGTATACACGACTTTTAAATAAGTGTATATATCATATCGTATAGTCAGTTATTAAAGGATCTGAAATGACAAATTTGGAAACAAATCATTAACAATGCAATAAACAAAGGAGTAGGTCCGGTAAGGACCTATTTTGGCCTCAAATTTCAGGTTCATCTGACGAAAGATTTTGACCACTTTTTAAACACTTAAGTGTCTATTTTATTTGAATTAATTAGTTTATGTGAAAGATTTTAACAGATTTAGTCATTAAAAACGATCCGATTTAAGCTCAAATATGAAAAATCTACCTAATATGCCGGAAAATGTCACTTTTCAGATGGTTTTTGGTAAAAATGAAAGTGGCCGCATCCGTGTTCATCCTCAACCTTTATATATGTTATGTATTATCATAAAATACAACTCACATTCCAATATTAAGGATGAACACGAATGCGGCCACTTTCGTTTTACACGAAAACCGTCTAAAATTTAACTAAAATGCTAGAATTATGAGGATTTCAGTAATTTAGCATGACTTAATGGTGCTAGTACCGGATATATGTGCATTGTAATGTCAAAAACAGCCCATATTTATGTAGCAGAAGCATTCTACTGTCCAATAAACAACTAAAGGTTTACATTTTAACAATTTTGTAAAACTGCTATATTTTGGGGCCAAAAAGGGGTCTTACTGAACCTACTCCTTTGGAAACTACAGCCGACGACAACTCCTAAATAATAGGCAGTTAGTATAAAATTTGTCGATGTTACAAATGTTTTTTCAACACTCAATTATCGCTCTGACAGTGTTGTAATATGCTTAATAGGTTAAGTCACGGTGTTTAACACGGAGCCTAGGCTCACACCAAACGGCAAGCTAGAAAGGACCCAAAAATTACTAGACGTGTAAAACCATTCAAACGGGAAAACCAACGGTCTAATCTATATAAAAAAGGAGAAACGAGAAAAACTTATGAACCACATAAACAAGACGACAACCACTGAACAATTGCAGCCGGATTAAACGTTTTAATGGTACCAAACCTTCTCCCTTTTCTGAAACAATAGTATAACATCACAAGATAGAAAGACACACTATTAAATATCAATCAAAACCGTAGTAACATAAATTAACACACAATGAACAAACAAATTTGATTTGTGATACAATGTAAAAACATGTTAATAAAAAAAGGGATGTAGAATTAAAGCAAAAGTATAAAACCGCAGGGAAATGTTAAACAATTTTAAAAAATCACCAACTTTGTAAAAAAACCGTCATATTAAACTAAGTCAATGCATTCAATAAGAAAACACTTCAGGTACTTGCAAAGAAATGTGTGACTTGAAACAAACAACAAAGCAGCTACCAATGTATTACTTGATTTATTTCACTTGACTGGGCGGGGTTAAACTGGTTCGCTTATTAAAGAGAAGTCCCTCTATAGACAGGTGTTTTAGGATAAACTCATGGATGAAGTGTCTAGTTATTAATCCTATAGCATACGCTCAGTTCTTTTGAATACCTTGTTAGTGACACTGATTGGTGATTAGAAATCAATAATTTCATAACGGAATCATCCTTATCACACAATCTCTTAATAGACTGTCTGTATGCAGATTAAAACGTAAGCTCCGCCCGATCAGTTGAAATAATATTGGTAATAGTAGTGGTTGCCTTATTCTACCTGTAATTTCTTAGGAACAAAATTTAGAAATCTTCTACATTAAGGTCGGTGATTCCTAGAAAAGAAATTCAATCATATTTAATCAGATGTTTTGTCTATCTAAAGTACACAAAGAAACTAGTGTTGTTAGTTTGCATTTATACACATTTATACATGCTTCTTAATTTGTAGAATCAAAAACTCGTGAAGACCACAGGTATATATAAAATACTAATATGTTTAAGACATTTAACATGTGCATGTGAGAACTATAGGTGGCAGCGTTGTATGATAAATTGTTGCAACCCCGAAAAAATCTACTAGCCAAAACGTATTAAAACAGCTCAATTCATTGTATGAGTATTTTCATTCCAGAAAGTTTTCATCCAAGTCAGGTTAAGGTATTATATCAGCTATTTTCATTCTTTGACAGCCTTTGATGCTGATTACAGGGTTTTACATTATCTTGAAATAAATACAGTTGATTGCCGAACATTCTTGGTCACAACACATATTACAGGCTAGTAATATTTTATGTTTGTTATAGTTTATGTTCCAAATTTGATAATAGTTAATGTGTTCGCTTAATGATATGGGAATCAACTACTGGGCGAATTGTTTTGTACTCAAATAGAACAGAATTGATATTGTTTCGGCCAGAATTTGCCTTTAAATTGTAGCCAACAAAAGACACAAATCAATAATAAAATTTAACAATATTTATTATACAAAAGTTTACAAGAAGTATAACACAAATTTTACTGTCAACTTAACTGTCAAAATATGAGTCCAATCTTTTATCTTTATCTGTATCCGGAAATCTTTCGGAATCCAATCTGAATATTACGTTCACTACTAAGGTCACAATCCAGTTTGAGGTTGTTTGTAGAATAAAATTGTCAATCCAAATGCTGTGAATACTAATGTCTATCGATGTCTAAGTCTAAGTGTGTGTTTAACTTTAGTGTCTGTATATATATAGTTGTCATGGAAATTTCTAGAACACTCTATAATGGAACATCCTAGAAAGTTACAACGGAAGTTTCTAGTAAAATGTAGAAGTTTATATAATGCATCTTTTATTAGGATCATTCTGGAATCATTATGTAAGTCAAATGTAAGGTTCCAATCATTCTGTGATTGTTCCAGTGATTTCTAAATTGCACAGTTCTAAGATTATTCTGTAAACAACTATCAGGCCACACAACACAAATCAGGCCAACATAAATAAATACAATAATTACAATATCATAACAATATCGAGCTTTTTGAAAGTTAAAAAAAAATAAGGCAGCTGACAGAGTTCGGCAATTTCACATTCATGATGATGTTCTGTTATGAACATTTTAGTGATTGTTTAATTCTTATCTATCTTATTACTTGGGTAAAAGGTTGTAGACCTTGATTTTAGGGAGGTAGCCCTTTAAATCAGATAATGATATGTTTTTGTAAAAGTTTCATCAATGAATTTTAAGCATTTACCTGAAAATAATCTAGGTAACCTAGAAGTTCATGAAAGTGGTTGACACAAACGTACTGATAATTTTTAGAGTTATTTCCCTTAACCTAGGTCTACCTCCTTAAATGCACTTCTGGAGCAAGGAGATAAGCTTCATATTTTAACATTTTTCTAGATACTGACATCCATGCACAACTTTAAACTAAAATCTTCAACACATTTAATATATGAAGGTCCCATTGTGAACTTTACTTCTTTTTTCTAAAATGTATCATAACTTCTGCTCCCATAGTATGGCGTATACAAATCTCAAATAGCACGTTACACTCATGAATGTATACAGTGTGCGAATTTCATTTAAAGGTGTGACAGACTGAAATCGACGTTCCTTAAGTTTTACGGACACAATCACAAACAGATTGCGCAGTACCTAATTGATGCGCGACGTGTTTTTGAGATATTTGTATTCGCAAATTACGTAACATAACAGGCATGATGGAATACCATTGTACTGTAATGCATTATATTACAATTACTTTGACAAAAATTTATCAAAGAAATGCATCAAATTACAATAACTTTGCATAGTAGTGCATTGAGTTACACATTACATTTGTATATGTAATAATAATGTTATAACAAAGTGAAAAAAGAATCAAAAATTTTAAAACTAGTATGATGTCACAAAAGATTATGGCATATGCAATGCATATTCTCCGTATACATATTAAATTTAATTATTAACCAACTGGTTATTAAAAATAACATATGTTCTGTAATGGCCCTGTTTTTCTGTAAGTTTGATCATGGTGAACTACAAATTATTATTTTTTTCAAACTAAACTGTCATTAAAAGAGTAAGAGAGTACATCAAGTTGGCAGCAACACATACACTATTTTCAGTTGGTTAATAAATGTATTAAGAAATGGGTGTTTTTATAATGGCCCTGTTATATGTCCTTGGTCAATAATAATGGCCTCGGATGTCTGTAATGGCCCGAGGCTTCCTCGACCATTATTACAGACCTTGGACATATAACAGGGCCATTATAAAAATACCCATTCATTAATACTATAATATCAAGTAAAAAGTCTATTCATTACAACAATTACATAATTTTCCACATCATAAGAATTTCAAGGTAAACATCTCTGAGTTTTCTCTAAAAAGAAATTATAGAAGAAATGAAGTTTAATATTTATTCTTACCAATGCTTACTTCACTTTAATAAATATACATTTGTTTTATTAATTCCAATCAAAAATATTAATTGAGAATTTCTTTCCTTATTAAATAACTAACAAAGAGCTTCATAATTTAAGTTAATGCCAAGTGTCAAAATGGGTACAAGATTGATTGTTAACCAACTTTGAAACTAACTAGTGTTTTATGCCAATGATCAATTTTCTGTTATTTAATGATAACAAGGTATTCATTGATGTTTTGACAATACTATAAGACTTTTAAAGTTATGTTCTTCTCTCTAAAAATTCTGCTTTAGCTAAATGCCCAACAATCTGTAAAACATATATAGTATGTGAAGAAAGTAATGTCATGTAATGTAATGTAATGCATAAAATTAATCAACTTTTTACTCAAGTAATGCATTAAAAGACAATTACAATTTTGTAATGCAAAAATTACTGCATTACGCATTACTTTAAAAAATGTAATGCATTACCATGCATTACAATTACAAATTTGCGTCACCCCATGCCTGTAACATAATGCAATTCATTTTCGTTGTACACTTAGTTTTGAGTATCTTAAAGTTTTACAGATATTTATTTGTAATTTTCTTGAGAGTAGAGGGACCATTCGACTTCATTTTTTTCTATATTGAAACGATGTTAACGTATCTTTTTAACAGTAGAGTCATTGATTCTAATAATCACTCTGAAATACCAACTGCTCGGGATGATGGATATATAGATATGGTTCCGGTGAAATGGGGTGAGTTAAAAAAAAGTTATTCTTACTAATTATACACAGGGGAATTTAATATCAAAGACAACTTCCTAAACGATATGAATTAAAAAAATATGTATGTTTACGTATAAAAGAAAGAAAGGTATGCTTGCTGAAACGACAACAGCACACAGAATTAAAATGAAACAATAAAAGTAACTATAAAAGTAACTATATGTAACTGCGTTGCCATCAATAATGGATATTAATCAAACCCTATAGTCAGACATAAAAGTACTCGAAATGACTAATTGCAAAAAGATTAATCAACAAATCAAATAACAAAGAACAAATATGTTACACAGCAGCCAACGAGAAACACTTGACGTATTGCATTATTTAATATTGTTAACCGCTTAAATGTGTTAGAGGCCACAATTAAATAGAAAATAGAGAGAAACTGTGAACATAAAAAAACAATGATTAGCAATACAAAATCCACAACAACAAAATGTGTGTTATAAGTTGGGAATGGGTTCATTGTTAGAACGTTCATAGACCTAGGTGAGCGACACAAATTATTTTCAGCTTCTGTTTTTGTTATATATATATATCTATTTTATGTTCACTTGTATCAAACGAGAACAGGCGACTTAATCCGTCACAACTTTGTCTTTTTTCATATTTGCGCACAACATCCAATATTTTAAGATATATCTCCAATTACATTGATGGTGAGATTGATTAAAGGAAGCTCCTTTTTTAATTCGAAAATACTCTGGTTTGTCGTTCCGTTAATTTAACTGTTTTATTTCAGTAAACTTTCATTACAATGTGATAAGATAAGATATTTTTATTCCAATGAATGGGCCTATGAAGAGCAAAATAATGTATTACAATCATTTTTATAATTGATTGATTACAATACAACAACTTGAATACTATGCTTCGCCTAATAACCTGGATATTTTACACACTTGTTGGAAATGGTCGCCGAAGTAAAGCTTTACTTTTTTTTCATTTGTCATTCAAGGGTATTTAACTTCATTCTTTAGATTTAAAATATCTGTGCAGATTATGTATGAGTCTCCGTATAGCAATCGTTACCATTCCGTATACGCATTACACTACACTACATATTGAGTGTCGTGATACGAAGTAAGTACGAAACAAATTAAGCATTGCGCCGGAGATTGATTATAAATAAGCTCTTATATGACCAAATACTACAACATAATTGGCAGTGTAGTTGTGATTGGTGAATGCATTATTGAGCTTGTGCATTTTAAATTTGTTTTTGGAGTGTTGTTTGTTTAGTTATGGGTAGCGAAGGATATCCACATTCAAGTTTGTTAACAGAGCCCTTTAATACACGTATCATAAAATGTTGTCTTAGTATTTAAATTAATTCTAGCAACAGTATAAGATATCCAAAAGACGGGGTGTTGAGCGTTGTAAAAACAGCTGCTTATTTAGGCAGACACAATAAAACAAAATATATTGTGGAAATTAATACACTTATTAATCATTCCAACAGCGTTTAAGACAGTTTTAGTGTATCTATAAGTGTCAATTTTCTTTTAGAAATTGGTTGTTATCATGTCTGCGAAGTAAACATTTATATATTTCCTCTTTCCTGTTCATGAAGTTGATACTAGCTATTGTATTTGACTTTGAAATCCTAAGATGGCTGAAGTCATATCAAAATTTTAGACCTCATACACTAATATCATTTCTTTGTAATATCTATACTGCATTTAACTGCATCTTCCGGACAGGCATCATCATGTTAATTTAAAGAATGAACAGGTGATTGTGCAAACATAAAAAACATACAATATCAAGATAAAATAATGTTTTCCACTTCATCAATATGTCTATAAAATTGAGAATGGAAATGGGGAATATGCCAAAGAGACAACAACCCGACCATAGAAAAAAACAACAGCAGAAGGTCACCAACAGGTCTTCAATGTAGCAAAAAATTCCCGCACCCGGAGGCGTCCTTCAGATGGCCCCTAAACAAATATATACTAGTTCAGTGATAATGAACGCCATACTAATTTCCAAATTGTACACAAGAAACTAAAGTTAAAATAATACAAGACTAATAAAGGCCAGCGGCTCCTGACTTGGGACAGGCGCAAAAATGCGGCGGGGTTTACATTAGATGTGAGTCATGACTTCATTAATATTTTATATGTCGGACGTAATATTTGAATAACATTTATTTTCAGAGCAAGAAAAATCACAGAAGATTAAAAAGAAGTATGAAAATGTGGAGATTAAGCCGGCTGCTAAAATAAGAGATAGTATGAAATGTGGTGGTTAGGCCGCCTGCTAGAATAAGAGTTTCATATAAGAAATATTTCTCTTCTTAGTATTTAAATTAATTCTAGCAACTGTATAACATATGCGAAAGTCGGGGTGTCGAGTGTTCTAAAATACAGTTGCTAATTTAAGCAGACACAATAAAACAAAATATATTATGGAAATTGAAACACTTCTAAATCATTCCTACAGCTTTTTAAGACAGTTTCAGTGTTTCTATAAATGTCAATTTTCTTTTAGAAATTGGTTATTTTCATGTTTGCGAAGTTAACAATTATATGTTTCCTCTTTCATGTTTATCAAGGTAATACTAGCTATGTTATATGACTTTGAAATCCTACGATGGCTGAAGTCATATAAAATTTTTAGACCTCACAAATTAATATCATTTCTTTGTAATATCTATACTGAATTTAACTTCATCTTCCCAGACAGGCATCCTCATGTTAACTTGACGAATGAACAGGTGATTGTGCAGACAGAAAAAAGACCCAGTATCAAATATAAAATAATGTTTTCCACTTCATCAATATGTATACATTAGATGTGAGTCATGACTTTATTGATATTCTATATGTCGGACGTAATATTTGAATAAAAATATGTTTTCAGACCGAGGAAAGAAGAAGAGTAAGAAGAAGTATGAAAATGTGGAGATTAAGCCGGCTGCTAGAATAAGAGAAAGTATGAAAATGAGGGGGTTAAGCCGCCTGCTGGAATAAGGGTTTTATATCAGAAACATTTCTCTTTCAACTCTTAAACTATAATCTTTTCTGGTATTTTGTTTACATCCTAACTAAATGATTGTATTCCATCGTGTTATGTTCACAAGTTTGAGGTGTACTGTCATTAACAAACATTCAATGTATGAAAGGCGAAGCTATTAATGTTGTTGATGGACTGATTTTCGTGGGTACTAAATTGTGTGCGTTGAAAAGAAGGATTTTCCCAGAAATTGCTTTGGCAAAATATGGATCAAGGCAATATAGGTTTACACATGGATCTCTAAAGGGAGACAAATCAATGTAGTATTATATGCTCATTGGAGATCGCACAAACTCCATAAGGTACAAGACTTGTATCACCTGTTATGCAAATTAAAATAAATCAACATTTCTCCAAAATATAACTATCAGGAAAGAGACACAATCTGTAAAATGACAGATTTGACTGTTATTCTGTCATCATCAATGTGAATCGTTTTCCAGGGAGATTACTCTGTGAAAATCAGCTGTACGTTTAAATTACGTTCTATTGTTAGGGGAAAATTAAGCTTCTCAATGATCAAAATTAGTGTTTGTCGAACAGCTGCATATCTAATGAAAATTTTCCGATTAAGTGTGTGGTTCAAGTTTTTTTTTAATTTTTTTATATTTCTAACAAAGTTTCAAAGTTAAGATATTGTCAAAATTTTATGAACATTAAACGAGCAAAATTTATGTTAGTCAAGGTGTTTTGTACCACCTTGACATATCCTGTTGGATTGGTCTTTACAAATGTATTATGTTTATGCCTGTTCATTAATTAGGGTAAATATATTAAATGTATAAGAGCGGGCAGGTTTGGTCGATTTCAACATATGTAAACCGATATTGTTTTCAAACAGTACTATTGTTTATTTGAAATTTATTTTTTTGTAAATAAAACATTGTTTAAGTTTGTTCAACACTAACTTATATTATTTCAGTAATAATTTTTTAATCAATTAAACCATTTAAAAAATATTATCATATCATACACGACTTGAGTGTTGGTTTTCGTGAATTTGAAAATAATCAAGACTAAGCCTTCGAGGTTGAATTTTAAATTTGAAGATTATCACCGAGTACGCAACATTTATTTTAGTTTAATTTAAGCATATTTATTTATAGTGGATTGGGAAACAAGTTATTGCAAATGATATAACTTCCTTTTCACTTTGCGGGGTTCGAGTTCGCAACATTTAGATGAGAAAACACTCGCAAATGGTCTTGAAATTAAATCAGAAGGAATCATAAGTATATTTGTACGCCTTCATGATTCGAGAAGAGAATGAAAAGACAACATCGCGTGCGAAAAAGCGGGAAGTATCAAATAGTAAGTAATACATGGCCTTTCCCATATCGGCCCGGGTATCATCCATACATGTAGATCCCCATGTCATTAGTATATTTTTGTTTATCATATAATCACTTCATCAAATTATTTTTACATGATGTAAATAACATGCACTTTTTTTTTGGCCGAGTACAAATACAACTTATATTTCAACACAATGGACAATAGGATGATTTTTTTTTGCATACATGGCAACTCTTGCGTCTGTTCCAAATAAAATATTCGTGGTTAAAACAAGTATTTCTGAATTGGAAGCAGACGACGTTGACATTGCGCAAACGTGTTTTCTGTATTGACGTCATTAATAAAACTATACGCTTGTCAACCTCATAAAAAAGGCTGATATACGGTCAGTGACCTGATATCACATGTGAATATACGGTCAATGGCATTTGACTTCTCATATAGCAGCCTCTTTCAAGTCTTTGTGTGTCAGATATTATTTGTAATCTGTCGGAACTTAAAATAACAGAATTAACCTACGCTAGAGGCCCGATAATTAAACGGTTTAT
This sequence comes from Mytilus edulis, assembly GCF_963676685.1. Classification (NCBI taxonomy): domain Eukaryota; kingdom Metazoa; phylum Mollusca; class Bivalvia; order Mytilida; family Mytilidae; genus Mytilus; species Mytilus edulis. The sequence goes on along the minus strand of NC_092349.1, from coordinate 35,886,175 downwards.
TTGCATGATAGGCCACTGATATTGGTTATCGGCCTGTTTCTGAATTTGTGGCTATATCACATCGCTCGTTACAAATATGCAAGAACAGCATATTAATGCTAAGTGTATGATAAATATGAGTAAAACCTTACACTACTATAAATGATAATCAAAAAGTTTTAAATGATCTCGACAGATGTAATCGGTTATATAGAAACGTTTGCAATAGCAATCTATAAAGAAGATGGTACTATTAGTTACATAGTGTGCAATTGTCCTTATACAATTATTTATCGGGTCAATAAAATTCATACCGGGTGAGGCGAAGCAGACAGATAAATTCCGAATACTGTGTAACGAATTTATCCTAGTTTTGATGTATTACAAATTAGTGTTTTCAAATTCAATTATTAGGACAATATGAACCAAATATATTTAGATATTTCATCTTAAACCGAGTGAAAATTGAAAAATATTAGGACTATAAAGCAACTAAATTTTTGTATTAAGGAAATGGTGTAATGAAGACAATTTTAATTGACGTAATAAAAGAATGTACTTAAACTATTATGATACTACCAGTCAATCAAATTGCGAGAAACAACTCTAAATCAGGATAAAGAAATTTCTGTGTACATCCACTGTCCAAATTATTACTAAAATATAATATATATGTATAACCAAATGATTTTCTTATCTCTTGTTTAGATTTTGTAATTTATCAAGTAATATTGCCACATTGTTAAGTTACATGGACATTGTTTATCATTTTTATTTAATGTTTTATTAATGTCTTATTGTTACTGTATTCGCGTTAAGTGTATGTACATTGAAAAGGCTTATCAATTGTATGACATTCAGTTTTATCTTATCTTATAAATAAATAGATGTTGCCTTCTCTTAGTTTTATTAATATTGTGTAATAAACATATTTGAAATAAACACTTAAACAGTGTACTTCAAAGGAACATTTCTAGAGTGTTATTTCAGTCGGACGATAACAAAGATTAAAAAATATTTTCAAAGAAAGCAAGATGACAACGTAGTACATCAGACGCCGGTTTCATAATTATACACGAGACTCATTAGCGGGGCTCGAATTAAATCTGTTGAATTGTCAAATAAGGTCGGAGGTTGAAGCAAATGAACACGAAAATACAAAGAAATGTTGTACCAACAAAACCTATGACATATAAGGATGCGTTAAAACTGCTGCGTACACTAAGCTACACGACACGAACAGTACAAAAACAAACCGAACATTATACTAGGTGCACTGCAAGGGACAGCGAATAACAACAATAAATGACAGAACGGTCTTAAACAATGAGCAAAGCATATACCGCTTTAGTCCCCTATACAAGTCCCAGAAATGACAAAAGTAAAACAATACAAAAAAGAAAACTAGCGGCCTAATTTCGATTTATGAGTTTGACTGTCCCTCTGGTATCTTTCGTCCCTCTTTTATGTACAAAATGATGACTGAAAAAGAAATGTACATGTGTATTACACTGCAACAAACTATAACCACTGAATAAAAGGCTCTGGACAGGTACAATCATATTGTGGTTGGGTGAAACTCGTTTGAAGGGGTATATTCTCCTCTTACTTGGGATATTGGTGTGTAACAGTAAAACAAGAGAACAAAACAAACTGTCAATTTTTAGATGTAAGTTGACATAAGAAATTTGATAACATTTGTGGCATCCTATATTTCGATCTGTGGGGATTAATAGGATTTAAACATTTTCTAGATTTGTTGATTTTGATGTGTATTTTGTCAAAGTTCGGTTTTCACTTCATATACACATCATTGCTTTACAGAAATTTGCGCATTACAAATCTATTTAAAAATATATTTTTAAAAAAGCGTCTACTCTGTATATCAACTCATCTTAGATACTAGGACTAAATTTAGTATATACGCCAGACGCCGTTTCGTCTACAAAAGACTCATCATTGACGCTCGAATCAAAAAAAGTTAAAAAGGCCAAATAAATTACGAAGTTGAAGAGCACTGAGCACCAAAATTCCTAAAAGTTTTGCCAAATACAGCTAAGGTAATCTATGCCTGAGGTAGTATTATACTGTAACAGTTACATAATGTCATATTGAATTTCTTTATTCAGTCGATTATTTGGTATATATATTGGGCTATGAGTTATAAATCAACTAAAAAGGAACGCAATGAAAAAAAATCTTAAAGGCATCTTCAGCCAGGTTGCGTTAATAGTAGAGCTTTACCAACACTTTTTCAATTTTTGAGGCATTTTTTTTTTTCATGGGCGTATTGTAAACAGGGTACTACCATTTGTCGATAACTCTATTTTGGTATTACACAAGGTCATGTTTGTCTCTGACTGTTTATGTCGTCTTTTCAGTAAATCCACTGTATTTTGGATGTTTACTGATTGACATTCAAGTCTTAGATACATGTTTTTTGATAAATTGTTATTGGCTTTGAAGTAGCTATCAGTAGTTTTGAGTACTCTTAGATCTGTAATTGGTATTGTTAGGGATAAGGAATGGACATAAACCCTACCACGTCTTGCCTTTTTGTTTGTTCTGTGTTTGGTGTTTTTTCTTTGTGTCGATCTGATGAGTTCATAGATATAAGAAGGCATTTTTTAAATGTTTATTTATTGTATGTTGTACTCTTACACAACAGTACAAGGTTAGCGGAAGGTTTGGGGTTCATTAAATACTTACCCCGCTACATTCTGTATGTGCCTTTTCCATGTCATGGACCTGTATTTAAATGGTTGTCGTTGGTTCAGATCTGTCATAATTGGGTTTCGTAGAATGTTTTGTTATTAAAAGTGAAATCACAAAAATACTAAAATTCGAAGAAAATTCAAAACGGAAAGTCCCTAATCAAACGGCAAAATCAAACACTCGAACACATCACAACGAGAGGATAAAAACTGTCATATTCCTTACATTTTTACAGTTTTTTTTATTATGTAGAAAATGGCCTGGTCTTAATGCTAGATTATTAACCTCTTACTACAAGTCATGCCTTTATTTATCTTGCATTTTGGGTGATTTCAAACTATGCGGTATTTGTTTGTCATTGTTGAAGGCCGGTTACCTATAAATGCATTTATCTTAAATAATTTGAAATTTTGTGAAAAGTTGTTTCATTCTCAATCATACCACATCTCATTATTCTTATATGTTATGAATATTTGTCTTATTCGTATCACATCTGCTATTAATGACGGTTGTCCTTCAAAGAGGGACGAAAGATACTAGAGGGACAGTCAAACTCATAAATAGAAAATAAACTGACAACGCCATAGCTAAAAATGAAAAGGATAAACAGACGAACAATAGTACACATGACACAACATAGAAAACTAAAGAATAAACAACACGAACCCCACCAAGGGTAAGCAGATCCTGCTTCACATGTGGCATCCGTCGTGTAACTTATGTCACCAATTGTTATTAGCAATATATGCTACGTGAACTGATAAACTGACATACAATCATTAAAATGTTAAAACTTTACCAAGAAGGATGTGTGATAAAAGCCTTTATATTGACTTGGCATTAGAAAAATATGAAAGTTCTTTGACGCATTCCAAATCTTGTTAATTTAATTAAATGAATCGTGTCCTTTTTGGACTTAAAAACCAAAGTCAACAACATGTTATGGTTGTCACACGTGCATGGGAAGTTTAAGCAAATAAAAGATAATCCTTATCAACCGTTCTCTCCCAAACAATATAGTAAAATGTTAAGAATAAACAGACATATCTTTTGATAAGTTTAAGCAGTCATTTTAAGAGCCTAAATGGACAAAAGAGACATTTAATACGATAGCAATAAGGCCAACAGAGCCAACAGAGCCAAAGCTTAAGAGGTAGACAAGTTGTTGTCACGATGACTTCAAAAAGAGAGTCGAACTGGCCAAAAATGACATAAATTGAAACAAACTAATAACGTGTTCGCTAAAAACGAAAAAGACAAAAAGACAAACACAATGAAACAATAGTCAACAAAAACACAACACAGAAAACTAATGTTTGAGAAACACGAACCCCAATAAAAACTGGGTGTGATCAAGAATAAGATTATCCTGCGCAACACATGGCACCAGTCGTATGTTTATGTTCAATCACATACAAATTTACCGTTAGAAACAAAAATCACAGGAATGATACTTATCAATAGAGCATTTGCATTATTCACGTATCAGGATACGTGCACGGATCGACGTATACGTATCGAACAGAAAATCATTATTTTGTACAAATCTGCCCGATACGTATACGTCGATCCGTGCACGTATCCTGATACGTGAATAATGCAAATGCTCTATTAGAAGTAGGACATTTAAAGACGTATCGTATCCGTTTCTGATACGTTGACGTATCTGAGAAAATATCTATCTATGTGTTAATGTTAAATAGATTATTTTCAGGTTTAAATATGTGTTTTTCTATGTTAAATATTTTTCTTTTATTGATACCCATTGATACACTCTTTTTATGACATGATAGTTTTCAATATATGAATTTTCGTTTATATCTACACACTCGATATTTAAACCATCACAATTTCTCCGTCGTGAATTTAAGATTGATGAGTCCATCTGTATAACGAAATTGTGCAATAAATGGTAGTATAGGGATTTGCCATATTGTGTTTATATACAAAGGAAAATTCGTTCAGAAAATCGGGATTTTTTGGCAAATATATTAAAATCAACAATTGAATAAAGAGATTTTTATTATAAAATTTTAGATATCGTTTACTCACTTCTTAATGTGCTACCGTTTATTGTTAACAAAAAGTCATTAACAACTATTCAAAAACACAACTCGTATTAAATCACTGAAATCGAGTGCACCCTAGAAGGTGTAATTCCCTTCATATTTGAATAAAGGATTACCTGATAATTTATAAATTTATTATTCTTGGTATCAATTTCGACTCATATGATGTGGATGATTCAATTCCCTTTTATTTGTAAATTTTTAGTACGTGTATTGATATTGTTTAAATTTGTTTTAAAATTCAACTTCACGCCTGGGTAGTTTTAATGATTTAGATATCAAATTCAAAACATATACAAGTATGACACGAAAATCATGTAATTGTTAAACGTGTGTCGTCCATACAATGTTTTCATAATTGTATTATAAGTACTGTAAATAAAGTGGAAACCTCACTTTATGGGTAATGAATATAATTAAGTCCAGATTTTGACATATAAGAAGCAAGTATGTTAACACAAATAATATACAAATTAAACAATTATTCAACAGTATAAAACGAAAAATGTGTATATTAAAAATGAAAGAGAGCAAAAATTTGCACCGCCCTTTTCTTTTCCTTCTTTCTTTTCCATTTTCTCGATTAGTATTCAAGTACGTAAATAATCAAGTGAATTATAACCAATATATTTACGTTTAGATACGTCAACGTATCAGATACGGATAGGATACGTCTTTAAATGTCCCACTTCTGGTAAAATCAATTGTTATTAAATGTACCAGGATTATAATTTAGTAAACCAGACGCGCGTTTCGTCTGCAAACGACTCATTAGTGACGCTCAAATCAAAATATGTATAAAGCCAGACAAGTACAAAGTTGAGGAGCTTTGATGATCCAAAATTCCAAAAAGTTAAGCCAAATACGGCTAAGGTAATTTATGCCTGGGATAAGAAAATCCTTAGTTTTTCCAAAAGTTCATGGTTTTGTAAACAGGAAATTTATAAAAAATGACCACATTGTTGAAATTCGTGTCAACACCGAAATATTGACAGTTAAAAGTGATAATTTGAGACTAAAAATGTTGATTTTTAATTATACACTCGGGGTCAAAGAAAACCGCTCATACAATGTCGCTTAGATGTTTGGTTGATGTCAAATGTCTTGTCAAACATGTAAAACAAAATACATTTTTCCATCTATTAAAATTGAATAAATTGATACTGTTCAGCGAAAACTGGAACTGAAAGTGGAAAACAGGTTTACTGGAAGATAAAGATCATGTTGAAATAGTTTAAAAACATACTTTATAAAAATGTGATGATGAAATCACAATTTTGAAAAAAACATGAAATGGGATACCATAAAAAATAAAATAAGAAGCAAAAGCCTCAAATATTCCAAGTATTAACACATCAACATAAAATTGCAAGAAAGAGAGTTTAATTTAGAAAAAAAGAGACCAAAAAAAAAAGACAAAACTAAATTCAGAAAAGTGTGTCTCGTTCAGGTTCAAACAAAGATATTAATTCATATTTGATTGAATTAGATATTGAGAAAAAGGCATGTGATCATATACTAGTCCATCCTTCCCCTATTTGATTGTTTACTATTTGCTTGATATCATTTTGTTAACAATATCTAATTCGATCAAAGATAGTAAATAGTAAACCATCAAACAGGGAAAAGGGAGGGGGCTATATGATCACATGTCGAGCACTGTGCAGGCAATATTTATATATATATATACACATATATACTGTAAAAGTACTTTAATTTGTGGGTATCAACTTTCGAGGTATGAGCATTATTTACATGTTCGTGGGATTTTAAATTCGTGGATTTCAGTTTTCTAAAAAAAAATAGATTCATCGCACTTCCATAAAATCCCACGACAGAAATCATCCAATTGATAGTGATAATGCATCGCACTTGAAGTTACAATTAATCGCTCTCAATAAACTATACTATTTTAGATTCTGTTGCTTAAAAGTACACATTTTTATATATATATATATGTTCTCAAAAAACTGTTTTAGAATATACAATTAAATCAATTATATGCATATTTTTGTGTTTTCGAATCTTAAACAAACACGGGTTTTCAAATCTTCTTTGTACAATAGTAATACTCGAGTGTGAAAAAAAAATATATAGATTCTCACTTTGTATTGACTGAAAAGTGTTACATAAGACGCGTTTAATTTTATTCAATAGCTTTTAAAATACGTTAGTTAATTCATAGATATAGGAAAATGTGGTATGAGTGCCAATGAGACAACTCTCCATCCAAATAACAATTTATAAAAGTAAACCATTATAGGCCAAGGTACGGCCTTCAACACGGAGCATTGGCTCACACTGAACAACAAGCTATACAGGGCCCCAAAACTACTAGTGTAAAACCATTCAAACGGGAAAACCAACGGTCTAATCTATATAAAAAAACGAGAAACACGTATAAATTACATAAACAAACGACAACTACTGTACATCAGATTCCTGATTCATGTTTTTTGGGTAAATTCGTAAAACAAATATATAAAATAAGATTACATCATTATCACAATAATCAAATGCAATATACGTGATAACAAAAGTAGAGACAATTATTTCACTAACCTTACATTCCTTAATAGTTATCTATATGCAGTGTTTTACATCTGGATATATAAAAAAGAAGATGTGGTATGATTGCCAATGAGACAACTATCCACAAAAGACCAAAACGACACAGACATTAACAACTATAGGTCACCGTACGGCCTTCAACAATGAGCAAAGCCCATACCGCATAGTCAGCTATAAAAGGCCCCGATAAGACAATGTACTAAAATAATTCAAATGAGGAAACTTACGGCCTTATTTATGTAAAAAAATGAACGAAAAACAAATATGTAACACATAAACAAACGACAACCATTGAATATACAGGCTCCTGACTTGGGACAGGCACATACATAAATAATGTGGCGGGGTTAAACATGTTAGCGGGATCACAACCCGTCGTGTTTTATAATAGTCATTTAGAACCGATTAATAATACTACCTGTAATGATCCCATCTTTTCTACAGTTTTTTGTTACTTAACAAAATAACTCCAGCTGTTGGTTACGTCTTTAGGTTCGCCATCTTAAAGACATTCTTTTCTGCATGCATGGTTAAATCTCCGTAACTAGGACACATATTTAACTGAATATATATAGTTAAATATCGTGTATGCAAATGAGACAGTAATACACCAAAGATAGGTCAGGAAGAATTAAATAAACAGTATCAGTCTATGGAAGAAGCGAATCGATAAAAACTTTTCTTATATCAACGAGCGTTATTGTCTTATATCAACGAGTTGCATTGTGGGAAATTTAAGACGAATGTTAGCATTTGTACGAAGAAAGGAAGATTTCTCGGTATAAAGTAATGACTCTTTTCTTAAAACAGGGTGACATTAAACACGACATACGTCTGCTGTATAATTTCCATGAATTATTTTATGTAATAACAAGCAAGGTGTATTTAAACGAGAAAATTGAATTGTTGAATAAATGAAACATAAATGCACGATTTATCATTTGTAGATGTACACATTCAATAAATATCATGTAGCATATTCAGTGGAATGCAATTGAGATGAATTCAATTGTTTTCTAAGCCAAAATCACCTATATGTCAAAGATACTGCTATATTTTATTATATCAATGCGATGTTTGTCTTATATCATAGCGATGTTTTTTTAATATCAAAAATTATGAATGCGATACTTTTCTAATATAACTGCTATAGTTTTCTTATATAAAATGAATACGATGACACGTCACAATGCATGTCAAGAAAACCGCAAACATAATTCACAAACTTAGTTCATGACCGGCTTAATGTTTGAGGATCAATATCACTAAAATTTCGTATCTGTAACAAAATAAACGCTTACATGAACTTATCATTTCGAAAATGTTGCTTGACCCTATTGATAGTTGAAAGTGTTAACAACCTGTTCATTCTATTGTTTTCAATCACATGGTTTAACCGACTAGTTCTATTTGAAATGATGATGCAATGGCGGAATTTAAATGCAGTTGTAGATAGTCTACCGACCTATTAGATTCTAATATAGGTCCAGTGGCGGATCCAGAGGGGCGGGGATCCAGCCGATCAATGCATTTGAATGGGGACGTACGGTTGAAGCCCCACCCCTCCTTTATCCTGGGTTTGGAACCCTCCTTTTGAAAACGGCTGGATCCGCCCTTGAGGTCACACTGATATAGCCTATCCACATGGGTAATATCGAAATAGACAAAAAATATCATTACTTAAAATAAAAAAAATGATGTTCATTCAAACAATCCAATCCAATACAGCTCCAAATAACATGAATATTCAAATGATAAAATAAATATTCTAAACAAATTTAAATGTACAAATGCTGATGTCCCGAACTTTGAAGATACCGAAAGAGTACCCTCAAACTATAAATTGAACAACTTCAGATACAACGAAAATCAAAAATCTTATCAATCAGAAAATGTATTTATTATAAACAGTTCTTTTTGGTTATCAAAGACTTTTCCCGATGGTAAATCGATATCTCATTGAACATAATCAGCTCGCCGCATGGACGTTCTTTTACATCGCGATGACTGTGAGGGCATTCCGATGTAGTGTTGCCATAGAGATTGACTTTCGTTTTTGACTAGTAACCGATCGTATAAATACGCAAACATTTCTTAGTGCAAAATAACCATCCGTATCGCTTGTTATAAATTCATTTCTTCAATGAATACTAAAAAAAATGTTTAGAAAACAAATAAATAAGATGTAAATGTCTGTTGACGTTAGAATGAGACAACTTTCCATCACAGTAATAATTTGTTTCAAGTAAACCATTATAATCAAAGTAGGGCCTTAAACACGGAGCCTTGGCTCATAGCAAACACCACGCTATATAGGAACCAAAAATTACCAATGTTAAACCAATCAAACAGGAAAACCAACGGTCTAATTTGTATAAAACAAGGAGATTTAAAAGTACAGGTCAGATTTTTTCGAATCAATCTGAACGAGGACAGTATGAATCATCTTTGTCACAAGTTAGTTTCATTGTTATCAGTAAAGAAAGTCTTCCATGCGTGCGTTGCGAGCATATCAGATATATATTATTTCGGTGCGTTCATTATAAAATTTGCTAAATGTTATATATGTGAACAATAATTTTGATACTTAGCTATTTGATTACGACATTGTTTATTAGCCCATCGGTACTGGCATTTTCAAAAATGGTGGATTGAACCTGGTTTTATAGCGCTAAACCTCTCACGTGTATGACAGTCTCGTCAAATTCTGTCATATTTAGAACGATGCGTGAACAAAACAGACATGGTAAAATTGTCAAAATATGGGTACAGCAGTCAAACATTAATACTAATAAGTACTAATATTGATATAACAAAAACACCGCTATGATATTTTAAAAGTATCGCATTGATATTAGAACTAATAGCATTTGTATATTTATGTATATAAGAAAAACACAGCACTTCAATTTTACACGGATATAAACGTTTGCTTCTAACTAACTTCTGAATGTATATTTAGACTTAATTGTTGTTTATATTTGAACAATAAGTTTTAAAGTTAGTATTTTCTTAATTTTTCGTTGCCAAAAACAACATTTTGCGCATGGAATGTCTACATATTTACAATTGATATTTGACAATATCGCTATGTGATATAAGAACAGTTTTTATCGATTCGCTTCTTCCATAGACTAAGTATTACAAGTCGATAACGACTCTGCAAATTACTTGAATAATAGCAAAAGGAAAATAATGAACAGATTAACTGTGTTTCTATATAGCTAATTGTATTGAAATCAATCATACACTTCAACTTGCCTAATGACTTATTTACCAAAAAATGGATCATAAACTTCAATGTATCATGTACCTGAATGAATTATGTACTTTTATTAAACATGTACCTCACCAAATCACGTATCTAAAGTATTTTAAATAATGCATGTACCTTATAGTATTTAATGAATAATTAAGGTACCTTGACGAAGCATGCACATAAATGAAACATGGAAACAAATGATTCCTGAAAATAAATGAATCATAAACGTCAATGAATCACGTTTTTGAATAAATCATCTACTTTTTTATGCTTAATCTACCAAAACGATAAATTTCTTTAATGCGCCATGAACCTAGCATCAATCTAAATGAATCTTGTACACACATACGTTTGATGAATCATGTACATACATACGTTTGGTGAATCATGTACGTAGATGGATCATGTACTTAAAATAATCATAAACATAAATGAATCAAGTATTTTAATTAATCAATATTAATGCCGTAAATAAAACAAGGCGGACGTATTTAATATGTTTCACAATTCAATAATTTTTTTTTTTTCCAGTACCTGCAGAAATATATTTGAACATGTTTGAGCAAATGAAATATCAGAAGATATCCTGTCATTCATTTAAGCTCTTCCGTAGTAACTCCATATGTTGGGTGAGTTTAACTCCATATGTTGGGTGAGTTTCTAGATAATGACATTCTTAGTAAAATTAGCATTCAGCTAAAAATATTTTTTGATCGCATATTTCAATTTAATTAAGCTTCAGTTGAGTCTGCTTTATACCTTCAAGACATATATCATGTATGTTGGTTGTTACTGTTAGACAAAATATTTCAACATGCACATGGGGCTTTTAATATTTACATTGCAATATTCCTAAATCACCTGCATATGTTGTTATCATCTCTATGTTGTGATAAGTGAAAGCATGTTTCATTTGAACACTTCATCTATAGATGTAGTAGTCTAGTGTTCATCGTGTGTTTCTGGTTCTGGATTTTCAAATGTTTTGCCTCTGGAGCATCACTGACTAGAGATTACTTGGTACCGTAAACGTTATTTGTGCTTAATTTTATTCAGAAGTTTTAATTGTGATATTGATTTCACAACTATAGGTTGCATTTTGTAAATACAGCTGTTTACCATACCACCCCTCTTTTGGTGAGATTTATAATATTCATAAATATGTTAATGTGTTAACGTACTGGTTCCCATATATGATCTCTGTGTTTCATCTAATAGAGACATCACTTTGGAATGTAACCAGTATAGAAAACAAATTCTTATGGAGTCAAAAAATCATATTAAAGGGTAGTATAGAACTTTAGTATAAGTGTAAACTCTTAGAAGTTCTGGGCATATAAATGTTGGAAATATGCCGCACAGCCTTTTGACTTTTAAATAAATAGTAGTGCAAATAAACTTTCTGTTATGGGATATTATTTTTCAAGAAACTTCATAGTAAAAGTGTCATCGTTTTAGCCACAAAGGGAGTTTACAGAATTGCAACCTATAAGCAATGTACAAATGTTTCACAGATGATATCGGATATGTTCCTTTTGTCGTTAATACAATACCCTTCCCCTTTAACGAATGTGACCTACATAATTAGACTTTTTACCGGATTTTTTAAAACATAAGTAACACGACGGGTGTCACAGGCTGCTAACCCTTCCGGAGTACCTGAGATCACCACCGTTTTATTGTGGGGTTCGTGTTTCTTATTCTTTAATTTTCTATGTTGTTTCTTGTGCACTACTATTTGTCAATTTGACTTTTTATTTTCCAGCCATGGCGTTTTCAGTTTAATTTTCATCTACGAGTTTGACTGTCCCTCTGGTATCGTTTGTTCCTCTTTCATTACTTGGTTAAATATCACGGAAATATGAGTGTAGTATGGGTTCCTTCAGTTACGTAACAATTAAAGCTTCCAGAATTTTGTTTACTTTTTTTTCAACTCCGGAACTTGTGTGATATGTACAAATGGACTTAATTAAAATTACTACTAGTATAAACAATAGACAAATAAGTCTATTGAATAACATAAATACATTATGGTATGGATTCTTTAAATGTTAGAGTGGGTTTACGCTGAATCTGCTGAACCTGAGTGATTTGGTGCTTTTTATAAGGACCCCAAACAGGGAAGTGTATTCGACGACTTGACGGACAAATAATGTGGAGGTTACGTTTTTAACATAACGAGTTTCTTTTTGTTTTTATTTCTACGAAGAAAATTAAAGGCGTATTTGTTAGTGCAAAACCAGTTTTAGTTTGTTAAACTTTTCATTTGTTAATGAGAACCAGTTTGAAACTAGTTTCGAACCTAAACTGGTTTGACGTTTGTTATTCTCAAACCCAAACTGGTTCCAGAAACTATTCAAACCATGTCCCAGGGTGGTTTGATGTTTCGGTTTAGGGTTTTAAATGGCAGCAATGTTGATGCAGTGTAGTGGTCGCGAAAAATTCTATGCAGATTCTATGGTCACATTGATTTTTTTAGTGGATTTTCAATACTAATGTACTAGTATAACCTTTTGTGTTTGGTGTTTTTTTTAACTTCACACAGTGTTATATACTACTAGATAATTAATGTTAATTCTGAAAAAATGTATTTGTTTGGTCATTTATTTGTTGATGTTATTGCTATTTTTCTCAAACTGGCAGTTGTCGTCTTGTTTTAATTGGCAATTAAAAAACGTTTTGAATTGTAAATTTTTATTTGTTGTAAATTGGAAAATACTGAGATGACGATTTATGTTTATGAGATAACACTCCGATAAAAAAAATTGTAAACATTAGTGGATTCATAACTGTGAAATAAATTGAAATAGCCTTTGAGAACAAGAGCTTATGAAACTATTTGAATTGTTAAAATTTGTGATTAAGTCGTCATTTCTAGGTCAGTGATTTTTGTAATAGATGTTGTTACACAACTCATTGTGAATTTTTTTAAAAATGGCCCCATTCTCGAATTGGTATGAACACTGAAACATTTGACAGGTACAATTTTGAACTTAATTATGATTAGGTATGGTAAACCACCATTGATAATTCATTGATATTAGTATACAGTGTGCACATCTCTTTTTAACAGAGATTATTATAATTTGACTGGGTGTGTCTGTCAGTATCTTACCAATATATAATTATGAGATTTTTTATTTTTATGTCTAAATTCTAAACAAAAAATGCACCTCTTTCTCTCTGAAGTGTCAATGATTATTTAACACAAGTTTAAATTGATGCTAATTTTTAACGCCCAGTGACAAATATTTCATGCATGTTCAGGAACACACGAGATTAAAAGTCGGGTATATAATGTAAAAATCAAGAGATGTGATATTATTACTAATGAGGCTACTATCCAAATTTGAAGTGGATGTAAGCAACAATGACAAAACCAGATATGTAAAGCCGTTTCAAACGGCCATGAAAAGTGTGAAACAATTAACGTAAAAACTATACACAACAAAACAATTTACAAAAACTCAAATATGAGTTAAGAAATGAACCAACGACAACCACTAAACAGGTTAATAAAGAATATGGTAGGGGTTGATATAAAAACGAAGATGTGGTTTGATTGTCAATGAGACAACTCTTCAAAGAGACCAAATGACACAAAAAATAACAGCCATAGGTCACCATACAGCCCTCAACAATAAGCAAAGTTCATACCAAATAGTTGGCTTTAAAAGAACCAGAAATCACAAATGTAAAACCATTCAAAGAAAAACTAACAGCCTAATTAATGTACAAAATAAAGAGAACGAAAAACAAATAAGTAACCCAGTAACAAACGACAACCACTGACTTGCAGGCTCCTGACTTGGGACAGGCACATATATACAGAATGTGGCGGGGTTAAACATGTTAGCGGGATAACAACAATCCCCTAACCTGGGACAGTGGTGTAACAGTACAATATTAGAACAACATGCGCGAATCAGTTGCAATTAGATAAACTCAAACGATCGGTACGAGACACAAAAGAAACCGGCCAACCAACAAAAATTACATTAAGACAATAGACTCAAAGCATCGAACTAAGAGTATTTGCAATTATTGGAAGTTTATTCAAAGCTAGCTGCAACTAGTACTGAAATAAATCTTGTTCCCCAAGACTGAAGTATCATCAGTACATAACCAACTGTTAAAAAAAAATCTAAAGAAATGTATGCTATATGTTGTATCCTTACATATAGATCCATACACAATGAAAAATTTTGAAAATTGGTAGTCCAAAGGTTTTGACCATCGAAATTTTGCATTAGAAATAATAGTTAGGACCAGAAGATCACCAGAGAAAAATGATTTTGAGAACTTTGTGATATATTTGCTTTATACAAAAAAAAAATCCACTTCGGTTACTTGAAAATAAATGGATCAACTAAGATGTCCTTTTTGATCAGTCATTTTCACAGGCACTTGTCTCAGATCCCCCCCTAATATACCTTAATATGTATTCCAGACAAACATTGATGATTTCTTGTGCAGTTTAAGATTATTCTTAAAAAATAAATACTAAATGAATTTTAATGTGCGTATTGTTATGCGTTTACTTTTTTACATTGGCTAGTGGTATAGGGGGATGGTTGAGATCTCATAAACATGTTTAAACCCGCCGCAATTTTGCGCCTGTCCCAAGTCAGGAGCCCCTGGCCTTTGTTAGTCTTGTATTATTTTTAATTTTGGTTTCTTGTGTATAATTCGGAGTTTAGTATGACGTCCATTATCACTGTACTAGTATACATATTTTTTAAGGGGCCAGCTGAAGGACTCCTTCGGGTGCGAGAGTTTCTTGCTACATTGAAGACCCATTGGTGGCCTTCGGCTGTTGTCTGCTTTATGGTCGGATTGTTGTCGCTTTGACACATTCCCCATTTCCTTTCTCAATTTTATAGTAGTGGGGGTTAAGACTGGTTGGTTTAATAAAATTGAGTTAAAGGAAAGAAAATTGTAACGAACAGAGCACACTTTTACAGTCATTTCTACTTGACGTATCTTAAATTTACAATTCTCGTAAACTTAATTCATGTCATCGAACATAACAAAAATCTGCTATATTTGACGGCAAATTGATTTCTTATTTTAATGATATTCTGTAGAATATCTCCAAAAGAGGTCCAGATTCATTTTTTGGGGATTCTTCACCAAAAGAAATTCTGGAGATGTGCATAAGAGACGAACATGCCCAAGTAGTTTTGACATCAACGGGTTCTTTTTTTAGATAAACTTTACATTTGTTGAAAAATATCTCAACCAAAACCAGTTTTGAAACCTAAACCAAACCCAATCAAAACCAGTTTTAAACCAAAACCTAAAACTAAAACCAGTTTTTCTGTAACAAATACACCTTAAGTTTGGGTTTGCCTTACAGAATTATTATTTTTTAAAATGTATTCGTAAATCAAGATCATGGCTTATAATTACACTCAAATATGTATTGTCTTCAACAAATTATATCACATGACAATGCAATATATAATCAAAAGCAGAAGGGTTACAATGTTTTGTTGGTTTTTTTTAACTTATGTGTTACATAACATTTTGCAGAATTAAAATCAATGTCAGTTCTGTTTCCATTGTACTTAACTAGCCATTTCATTTTCAAGAAATTGTGCGTCCGAATTGTTATACACATTTATTCATTATAAGCGGTTATCTGCAAAAAAGTCTTGCATTGCAAGTTACATGTTCTTAACATTAATAAACAGTAAAAACTAATGTGGGGCTCGTACTGTTCTATGAGAAACACCAGATTAAACAGCTAATTAAGAAGATTAAACGCCATTCAAAAGTGTCCATTGTTACCTTTCAGCTACCAAATCTGTTATCCAATCTAAGTTTTGATTTCTTATAACGAAAAAATATATTGTTTGAGCTATTATTTGACACAAATGTAGGGCCTTCACTAAATGCTTTTGGAAAATCTACAAGTATATAGCATCTATTTGATTTCCATTTGCCAATGATTTTGCTAGATCGTGGATACTGATAATGAGTTGGGTCTCTTAAACCAATTATTATTTGTGAGATGTTTTCGGATGTAACTTGCTAAAATATATATGTTATTTTTTTTTACAATATATGGCAGTTAATAAAACTAGTATATAGATAATAGTGTAATGTTTGTCACCTTTTATAAAAATGAGTACAACATTTGCTTGCTTACAAACTGTTGGAGATTACCAGAATCAATTAATTATTTTTTTGTAAATGTCATACATGGAGGCAATTCGTCTGAAAAATTATGTATAAAAATACTAGCAGATTATCCTGGCCAGTAGCTTTATGTATAATTAAGTTTCTAAGTAACACCAATAATAGATGTTCAAGATTAAATATAATTCGATGTCAGAATTTTCTCAATTGAAGAAAGCATTTCAAAAAGAGTGGCTAGATATTTTAAACCGAGAAAATTCAGAGAAAAGTAAAGTAAAAATAAATTATGTTTTATACATTGAGAAGACTTGTAATTATACAGAAAACTTAGAAAGTTCAGACACTAAAATATTTATAATATATATATTATATCTATTCAGTATAAGATTGAAATGCAAATGAATGAAATGAAAACAGTTTTAAACATTGAGTATATTAAAATTTGTTAATTATTTTTGAAAGAAAATAAGTATAAAGAGTTTCGTTGGAAATTGTTACACTTTATTAAAACAGTGGAATATCTGCATTACTATAAACTGTCATTTTTAATTTTTCAATACCACTGAGGGTTATGATCCTATGTTTCTAAAGTATCACTTTCTCGATGACGTTTTGAGTAAAATAAACAATCTTCTTATAAAACTGAATATTGATAATAATATTCTAACATATTAACGGTTATAACATTAATGATGAACAACATTATGAAATCAATTATTAATTTTTGATTACATTAATAATGTTTTGTATATGTTAAGCTAATTAAATGTCTGGACAGAAGACTATACGTATACTTAATTTCTCATAAAACTACAATAACATAGTTATAGAGAACATACATAGAATGATATAACTGACCAACAGTATTTCGGTAAAAAATTCTTTCTTTCCAATTTAATTTTCCACAATTTATAATATAATGGTATTCGTCAACATTGTCGTTTGAGTCACAGTGTCTTATCTCGGTAAACACTGCCGTCTTTCAGATTCAATCGACAAGTGGTGACTACCATAACTGTATTTGCATAATGTTTAAATTATTTTGTAGGTAAATCAGACAAATATTGATTCGTGCACTTGCAATAAACACGTCAAATTGTTGCATGCAAGATGAAAAATATAATATACTTAACGAAATGGAAGTAAGGAAACGGTGATTATTTGGAAACTCATTTTATTTTCTTTCAGCACAAATCTTTATTTTATTCTTCTTTTTTCACAACGTCAATTAAAAACTATTGGTGCTATATGGGACAAACTGCATTCTAATTTTCTGATGTTGACAGGTAAATTGTTTAATTGAAGATTAAAAGATAATAAAAGGATAAGAAGTTAATGCACATGGGACAAAAAGCGCACACAATACATATAAAAAATATCAATGAACAGGGGTTTTATTCCTGCATGTTTAATGTGTAATTTCCCTGCGATGATAATTTTTATATAAAAATCAAAATTACAAGCCTCAAAGTAAAAATGTGCTTAAAATAAAAAAAAAGTTTAAACTTGCTCGACAATAAAAAGACACACACAACATAATATACAAAGTCTAATCTTGACAGGAAGTCTCTAGTCACTTTAGTTATTATTTGGTCTGACCACTAACCGCTATAATTGTACACCTGTAATGATAAATAGTACAAATGAAAATACAGTCTTTACAGATATACCATGTACATTCTGTAAAGAGATGGGTGCAAGTAATGTGATTATTGGTAGAAAATAACATGAATGCATAGATGTGTTTTCAATGTTTTAAAGTACTCTGTATTACTTCTTACGTTTAACGTAACTTGAATTGATACGATTCCATATTGAAATAATATGTACATGTACAGATACAAAATGTGTAATACATGTGAAAGTGGAACAGTTCTATATAGAAAACAGTGGATTAGCTGTAGTTGATAAAACTTTTAGAACCTTTTAGTCCTCAATGCTCTTCAAACTCATACTTGTTGCCTTTTTAAGTGTTCTTTTATTCGAGCGTATACTTTAATGGAATTATTTTTTGTGAAGTAGCAACAATCATTTGACATTTCACAGATGGCTGATATACCTTTGTTTACATATAAAACAAATGTATGAATTCATTACAACTAAGAAACAGTTTTTGCAAATGTAGTCATTTATAGTAAAGTATGTATTACATTTTTTAGTAGAGTTACTCTTCTTAGCATGCAACATGGCACATATGTTTTTGATTCAAGTTATCATAACAACCACGTTAGACCTTTCAATGATTTGAACATGCCAAGTTTCGTGTCAAGTAAATGTGACCTCAACATCACAATCAATTGCCTTTAACAAAATATTAACTTAAGAAGGTTTTGATTTGACTTCAATTTCTCAAAAATAGTTATCAAAGGAACAATAAACGTCCATTTACAAAATTTTAAACCTAATTCTGAATGGAAAACTAACAGACGGACAGATCGAAAAACTAAATGCCAAGAATTGTGAAAATAGGACATACACATTTTCATTTTAAAATTATATAAAACGATATCTTCTGTTTAACACTAGCAAGAAATGTCATAACTAACCAAATCTAAGCTTGCATTCTTTTAAAACTTCGTTAAAACCTTGGCACATTGATATGTCATTCTGTGTCTGGGTACATTCAATGAATTGTCTGAACTCAATCTGACATGGCTGTTGTTGTGTCTGTTGGTAAACTGGTTCCTGGTATGCTGGGAGAGTTTCACCACCACTGCCACCAGTCATGGCTGCACCCATTGTATGACCCTGTAAATTATAAACAATGTAGTTTTATGCAAGAGATATTGAATGTTGTATCCATGTGAAGTTTTCAGAAGTAAAAAAAAACTTTAGATGAAAGAAACAGAAATGTTATGACCAATCTATACAGTTGGTAAATGGGACAATCTAGAAGTTTTGTATCAAACCAACTTTGAACGGATAAGAATCTCAGAATCAACCTCAGATTGATGAATATCATGAATACCGTTGTACAAAATATCTTGTCAAACAGGGACAGGTTAAGAAATTTTTCAGTTCTTTGTCTTTCTATGAGGGATTCATTTTAATCACCCCTCGCATACATTCTCTCGTTTGGATTCTCATTTGAAAATTGGGAAATTATTAGTAATTATAATGTCTTATGTTACTTTAAATCAACTGCATTAAATATTTCCATGATATATACGGTCAAAGTTGCAGAAAAATGCACATCATTTTTTTTGGATTGAACTGATGTTGTTCATTTTTGTCAAACATCAATGGACACTGATAAAGTATAGCTGTGGTTCCCTAAATGCTTTGCACTTTATACATATTCTCTAACGAACTAAAAATTGTAACTTAGTTAAATGTTTACAACAGCAGAGCCAACAGCTACTCCAGCTGCTGTAGTTGCCATCTGTGCCATTAATCCTGGTTGTCTAGGCTGCGATGCAGGAAGGTGGGCTGGTGCTGTTGGTTGGGCTCTAGCAGGCACAAAACTTGGAGACCGCCGTCTATATATCATAAAAACGTATGTAGATGTTTTAAAATACAATGCCAGAAACGACTACACAAACAGTTTAACCAGGCAGTTGTTATAAACCTGTCCAAATATTAAATATTTACGGGTGCCACATGTGGAGCAGGATCTACTTACCCTTCCGGAGCACCTGTGATCACCCCCAGTTTTTAGTGAGGTTCGTGTTGATAAGTCTTTAGTTTTATATGTTGTGTCTTGTGTACTAGTATTTGTCTGTTCGTCTTTTTCATTTTTAGCCATGGCGTTGTTAGTTTATTTTTGATCTAAGAGTTTGGTTGACCCTCTGGTATCTTTCGCTCCTCTTTTACATTTGTCAGATGCCAAACTAGCCATTTTTTGTAATTAAAATGCTCTTCTGTCCCAGGATTTGCTGTTGATGATGTATAATGTATCATGTGTATGTTTTGTGGTCTCTTAAATGAACTCATCAAAGATGTCAGACTTATAATTTTGTGCATTATACGCGCGTTTAGTCTTAATAAAATACTCAGTGACATTCGAATCACAAGGCCCAATAAAATGCATTAACATAACTCAAAACCTAAGTCAATCTACCATATTTCTCTACTTGGTTAATATTTAAAAAGATCAACCCGACAAAAAAGATGAAAATATTTTATCGGACAATTACTAATGTACAGTAGTTTAGTAAACATCAAAATGTTACTAGTTTGGACCATTATCAACAGTGTCATTCGTAAACTCAGATATTCCATCTAACTTTTGATACGCGTTTGAAGATAGAAGATCACTTGAAGTCGTCAACACCATTGAAATAATTTTCCCAGAATGTTAACACTAACCATAAATGTATGAGTTCTTTGTTGTTCAATAATTATCCGGTAGGCCAGGAAGGCCTTGATTTTGCCATGAAAATTGCTTTTTGTTTTATATCATATTTAATAACTGAAATATGGATATTTTGACAAAACAATGTGTCTATTATTTTGGTTGACAGCTTTTTAAATAAGAAACTATCGTGCAGTTTTATCCATATTTCCCTTTAAGGATATCTGACACAAAAGAAAACCATTTAAATAACACAGGTTGTCTTGCTACTTTCTTTTGAAAATTGAGACAGTCAATAAGGATTTTTTGTATTATTGGAATGCCTAAAATCCTATTTAACAAGTAAGGTTCTGGCATTGTTTTTTTTCTACATTAACTATGTTTTGTCATACCTCTCCATATAGCAAATGAAACATAGACGTAATCGTTTCTACAAAAATCTATTTCGACTCAATAAAAATTCAACATAAATCATTTTTAACAAACGCTAATGTTTGATGTGTTTGTAATTTGGGTTGTACTGAGCTCCCAGACAGCAGGGTCACTGTCAAGTGCATTTTGCACAAATGTTTTCTTAATAAAATTTGTGTGTTTTTTAATTCTTCAATGAATTTGTTAATGTATGAACAGTCCTGAAAAATACTTCTTTTACTTTTCTGCATTGGCTAGAGGTATAGGGGGAGAGTTGAGATCTCACAAACATGTTTAACCCCGCCGCATTTTTGCGCCTGTCCCAAGTCAGGAGCCTCTGGCCTTTGTTAGTCTTGTATCATTTTAACTTTTAGTTTCTTGTGTACAATTTGGAGTTTAGTATGGCGTTCATTATCACTTAACTAGTATATATGTGTTTAGGGGCCAGCTGAAGGACGCCTCCGGGTGCGGGAATTTCTCGCTACATTGAAGACCTGTTGGTGACCCTCTGCTGTTGTTTTTTATTTGGTCGGGTTGTTGTCTCTTTGACACATTCCCCATTTCAATTCTCAATTTTATACTAAAATTCTAAAGTTATTCTTTCGTTACTCCGAGTTTGTAATTTAATGTCACTCGACTGCAGATTGTGACGTGATTCAAAATATGGCCACACTAACCTTATACGTCTATTTGTGTTGGTAGCTTAATTTTGTTACTATAATGATTACGGAACTATAAACAACTGTCATACAGGATGGATGATTAGCCATTTACAAAAACACTGTCTAACTAATCATTGTCGTCGAACAGTCCAGTACCAAGATTAAAATATGACAATTACGTTTCCCTTGTACCGTTGGCTTTGGTTTGTGATGTTTGATTTTGTCAATTTTGTTATAGACTTTCCCTTCTTAAATTTGCCATTTGAGGTAATGTTACTGTACATTGTTAATGCTCAAATCTTTCAAGTTACGCACAAAGCCACAGACTTAACAACAAACTACCCATAAATTATAACAAACGGGGCATAGAAACGCGTGTTCATTCCGATTTTTCTTACGAAGCGATTTATGTTTGAACCAGTCATATCATAAATGGCAATAAAATCATGTCTTAAAAATTTCTCCCAAATGTCCTCGGCTTAGTTACTTTTTTATGAAGGCAATGTGTATTTCTATCACAAGTTATTAATTATGTACCTCACATATTTCACAATATTGCACAAAATGTTTGACATATCACTTTCACTATTACATGTAATTATAAAAACAACTCAACCGTTTAGAGATCATATGAAAATGTACGTAAGATAACGAGGAATAATATGAAGAAAAATATGACGTTGAAATAAAACCATAGTAACAAAACTTGAACTACGATTTGTATGGTTATGTATTAATAATGTGTGAGAAGGTTACTTGAACAAACAAATAAAACACATCTTGATGTCCCAGTAGAAGTTGTTCATTCTAGAATAAATATCAAAAGGTTGCATCATACAACTAGCAAAGTCACGCTACCATTTAATCTTTTGACCTTAATTGGGAAATGCATAATTTGAAAAGCCATATGTCAATATTATTCAAATATTGGCGGATGCACGTTTTTTTTTTAAATCAGTCTTTTATGTCAAAAAAATAAAATTGAAGTGATTGTAACAATATAATGTGTATTTATACGGTTGGTTACTTTAAATGACGTAGTATTCCTTTGAAATTTACCTAATCTAAATTTTTTTAAAAGAAATATAATGCAAACGTATATATTTATGTATAAACATATATAAAAACTGTCAACAATCACATGCATGCAATGTCAAACATATCAGAAACTGTTGAAGGAGATAGCATTGTATTTCAACACCTGGACATGACGAACTGCATTCAAATTTCCTAATTTTGGTAGGTAACGTGTTTTATTGAAGATTAATATATAATAAAAGGAAAAGGAGTAAATGTACATGGAACACAAACCGCATACAACTTAACATAGAAAATATAAAAAAAAAAAGATACCAATAAACAGGGCTTGTTATACTGCATGTTTTATGTGTATTATTTTTGCGATGATAATTTTATTTAAAACTCAAAGTTGCAAGCCTTAGAGTAAAAATGTGCTTAAGAATTTAAAAAAAAAAATTGTCCCACAATAAAAAGGAACACACAAGATAATATACAAATATCTAATCTTGACATGAATTCTCTAGTCAATATACATGATATAGCTAATGCATTGGTCTGGCTAATAACCGTTACAACTGTACACCTGTAATAATAAAAAATATCAAATGTAGAAACAATGTTTACAGATACTCCGCGTAAAAAGATGGGTGCAAGTAATGTGATTCTTGGTAGAAAATAATATGAATGAATTGATGTGTTTTCAGTGTTTCAAAGTATTCTGTATTACATTACTTCTTACGTTTAGTGTATCTTGATTTGATACAGATCCAATATTGAAATAGTTTGCGCATGCGCATATTCTAAATGTGTAATACATGTGAAAGGGGAACGGTTCTATCTAGAAAACAGTGGATTAGCTGTAGTTGGCAAAACGTTTAGAACCTTTTTGGTCCTCAATGCTCTTCAAACTCATACTTGTTTTGGCCTTTTTAAGTTTTTCTTTTATTCGAGCGTATACTGTAATGGAATTATTTGTAGTGAACTAGCAACAATCATTTGACATTTTACAGATGGCTTATATACCTTTGTTTACACATAAAACTAATGTATGAAAAAACTGTCATTTTTACTAATATTCATTACAACTAAGAAACAGTTTTTGCAAATGTAGTCATTTATTGTAAAGTATGTATAACATTGTTTTATTAGAGTTACTCTCCTTAGCATGCAATAAGACACATGTATTTTTGATTCGAATCATCATAACAACCACGTTAGACTTTCAATGATTTGAACATGCGAAGTTTCGTGTCAAGTATTTGTGACCTCAACATCACAATTAATTGCCTTTAACAAAATATAAACTTGAGAAGATTTTGGTTTCACTTCAACTTCACAATAAACGTCTATTAACCAAAACTTAAACCCAATTCGGAATGAAAGACTCACAGACGTACAGATCGAAACACAAAATGCCAATCATTGTGAAGAGAGGATATACACATTTTCATTTTAAAATTATTAAACAATTTCTTCTGTCTAACACTAACAATAAATTTCATTACTAACCAAATTTAAGCTTGCATTCTTTTAAAACTTCATTTAGTCCTTGGCACATTGAGATGTCATTCTGTGTCTGAGTACATTCTATGAATTGTCTGAACTCAATCTGACATGGCTGTTGTTGTGACTGTTGGTAATCTGGTTCCTGGTATGCTGGGAGAGTTTCACCACCACTGCCACCAGTCATGGCTGCACCCATTGTATGACCCTGTAAAGCATAAATAATGAACCACAAATTGAAGTTGTAATAAGGAGGTATTGAATGTTGTATCCATGTGAATTTTTCAAAAGTAAATTTTTTTATCAATATGAATTCATGATTTGAATAAAAATATAATTTAGATTAGGTTGAGACTATACATCCAGCTGAGGAACTAAATTTCTAAAGTATATGGTTAACACACCTGAATACTTGGATATGTTAATTTGTTAGTATAATTTATTTCAAAGATTACCAAGCAAGTAATGTTGATATAAAAATGTTAAATAGATGCAGTCGTCTTCTTGAAATATAAAATAAAAAGGATTAATCTATAAACCGAAAAACCAGTTCAATTTAAAGAAACCGATGTCAGTTTTCGTAGGCTTTAACTTCACGTATGTATCGCGTACGTAAGACTAAAGATGAAAGAAAAAGAAAAGTTATGACCAAGACAATAACAATCAAAACCAAGGAGTAAACAAAGACTCGCAAAACCAAAGGACATTTACAACAACAGTTATGAATAATAATTAAGAAACAACACGAACTCCACTAAAAACCGGGAGTGAAATCAGGTGCTCCGGAAGGGTAAGCATTTCCTGCAATCTATACAGTTGGTAAATGATAAAACCAACTGTGGACGGATCGGAATCTCAGAATCAACCTCAGATTGATGAATATCATTAGTACTGTTTTACAAAATATCTGGTCAAAAAGGGACAGTTTACGAAATTTTTCAGTTTTTCTGTCTTTCTATGAGGGATTCATTTTAATCACCCCTCGGATAAAATCCTGATTACACATATATTATCGATAGAGTCTAGTTTACTCCTATTGATAACCTAGTAATGATGTCCTCCTGGAACCACTATTTAATTCCGCCAACGAATATGACGAATATTTGTTTTAGCATAAATGTTGAAATGGTGAGATCATATACTCTCTTTTAGAATACTTTTTTTTTAAATACATTTTGAACTGCTTGAAATCATACTCTCTTTTAGAATATATTGTAATGCTAATTTAATATGATGAATACTTTTTTAAAATACAATTAGAACAGGTTGAGATCATACACTCTTTCAATTCATTTGTTTATTGTCAATTCATTTTGGAACCTATCAGTCTAATGACACGATTCTTGTATGTCATACGCATAATGCCACCAAAACCGGTATGTTTACTTTAACCCACTAATACATTCTCTCGTATTGGATTCTCATTTGAAATTGGGAAATTAATAGTTATTATAATGTCTTATGTTACTTTAAATCAAATGCGTTTAATATTCATTTCCATGATATGTATAGTCATAATTGGAGAAAATTTCACACCATTTATTTTGATTGAACTGATATTGTTCATTTTTGTCCAACATAAATGGATAATGAGAAAGTATAGCTGTGGTTCCCTAAACGCTTTGGACTTTATATATATATATATTCTAACGGACTAAAAATTGGAACTTAGTTAAATACTTACAACAGCAGAGCCAACAGCTACTCCAGCTGCTGTAGTAGCCATCTGTGCCATTAATCCTGGTTTTCTGGGTTGCGATGCAGGAGGATGGGCTGGGGCTGTCGGTTGGGCTCTAGCAGGCACAAAACTTGGAGACCGCCGTCTATATATCATAAAATCGTATGTAATTGTTTTAAAATAATATGCCAGAAACGACTACACAAACAGTTCAACCTGGCAGTTGTTATAAACCTGTCAAAATATTAAATATCGACGGGTGTCACATGTGGAGCAGGATCTACCTACCCTACCGGAGCACCTGTGATCACTCCCAGTTTTTGGTGGGATTCATGCTGATAAGTTTTTAATTTTTTATGTTGTGTCTTATGTACTAGTATTTGTCTGTTCGTCTTTTTCATTTTTAGCCATGGCGTTGTTAGTTTATTTTTTATCTAAGAGTTTGGTTGACCCTCTGGTATCTTTCGCTCCTCTTTTACATTTGTCAGATGCCAAACTAGCCATTTTTTGTAATTAAAATGCTCTTCTTTCCCAGGATTTGCTGTTGATGATGTATAATGTATCATGTGTATGTTTTGTGGTCTCTTAAATGAACTCATCAAAGATGTCAGACTTATAATTTTGTGCAATATACGCGCGTTTAGTCTTAATAAAATACTCAGTGACACTCAAATCACAAGGTCCAATAAAATGCATTAACATAACTGAAAACCTAAGTCAATCTACCATATTTCTCTACTTGGTTAATATTTAAAAAAGATCAACCCGACAAAGAAGATGAAAATATTTTATCGGACAATTACTAATGTACGGTAGTCTAGTAAACATCAAAATGTTACTGGTTTGGGCCATCATCAACAGTGTCATTCGTAAACTCAGATATTCCATCTAACTTTTGATACGCGTTTGAAGATAGAAGATCAACTGAAGTCGTCAACACCACTGAAATAATTATCCCAGAATGTTAACACTAACCATAATTGCATGAGTACTTTGTTGTTCGATAGTTATTCCGGTAGGCCAGGAAGGCTTTGATTTTGCCATGAAAATTGCTTTTTGTTTTATATCACATCTAATAACTGAAATAAGCCTATTTTGACAAAACAATTTGTCTATGATTTTTGTTGACAGCTATTTAAATAAGAAAATATCGTGCAGTTTTATTCAAATTTCCGTAATAATATCTGACACAATTTCGCGCAGAATTGTTATTTTCGTCCTTCTGAAATATGTTTCAGGTCTACCATGTTTATATTACAAAAAAATCATTAGAAAAACACAGATTAACTTGTTTTGAAAATTGGGAGAGTCGATTTGGATTTTTTGTATTTTTTGTCATGCCCGAAATCATGTTTATCAAGCTAAAAGTATGACTTTTTAAGGTTCTGACATTGTTTTTGTTCTACATTAACTATGTTTTGTAATACCTTTCGATATAGCAAATGAAACAATGACGTAATCGTTTCTACAAAAATCTATTTCGACTTAGTAAAAATTCATATAAAAACTATCATGTTTAACAAACGCTAATGTTTGAAGTGTTTGTAATTGGGGTTGTACTGAGCTCCCAGACAGCCGGGTCACTGTCAAGTGCATTTTGCACAAATGTTCTCTTAATAAAATGTGTGTTTTTTTTTTTATTCATCAGTGAATTTGTTTATGTATGAACAGTCCTGAAAAATACTTCTACATTTGTATCAAATGGAATTACTTGTAGTGCTTTTTTTGTAAAGTGAAGGGAAAAAAGATGTAGACATTTATGCAAGATACCTTCGAGCTGCAGCTGATCTTGCTCTTCTTGGCATTTTTTTTTTTACTTTCTGAGCTTTTAAAGTTCAAATGTGAAATTTGTCTTCTTTTCTCCTTGAAATCACGTGTATGTACGTAACAGTTTAACTATAAGCCCAGGTCCAAATGTTTGTGTTCATGTATAATGCTGATATTATGGATCACGGAATCTTCTGAAAAAAATTAAAACATTATGTATCGCAAGAATTGAAAATATATTTAAACAAACTGTCGCTATTGAAATTGATAATTTTTTTCATTCTAAATCTCTCACTTAGTTATCAAATCTATCTTCAATGATTTATGTACTGTCAAGTGTTTTTTCATCCTGACAAAAAAAAACTTATTTGGTTTTATACATATATAGTGTTGTATTTTATTTAATATCAAAATGCATGGTATCAAGATATCAAAGGGTATAGCTAAAGATACATTGAACCAAATGAAAAAGTACATGCAATGTCAAAACTTTAAATATATATATTATATAGATAGATTAAATCGTCCGTCTCCTAGCATGTTCCAATTTTATTGCATGACAAATTTTATTTTGCACAAAGTACAAAATAGTTATCAAAGGTACCAGGATTATAATTTAGTACGCCAGACGCGCGTTTCGTCTACATAAGACTTATCAGTGTACAAAACAATTACGGAACACGTATGCAACCTTCAATACCTTGCTCCAATGCTATATCACACTAGGCATTCCCAGGCTAACTGTAAAATAACAAAAATACCGCACTCCAATGTAAATTCACAACGAAAAGATATTATAAAATGGTAAAATGAAAAGCCCAACCGTATCAAACAAATTGACAACAACTGTCATATTTTTCACTTATTACAGGCATCTCCTTGTAGAAAATGGTTGATTGATGGATAATCTTAAATGGAATGGCTTTTCAACTCGGATTGGATATAGATGTTCTAAGCAGTACATTTAATATTCTTATTGATAATATAATGTTATGTGTTAACGCTTAAAATCAAATAGAAAGAAGATATTTTGTTTTTGACTTTGGGTATCAAGACTTGAATGCGATGTTGTGGTGAGCACGATGAAGTAATAAAAGACAAATGTCTGTGTTTCGTGTCCATACATGTAAGTACATGTAATAATTTTACGTCATAACTACATACTCTAAGTCCTTTGTCTACCATACAATACCTTAAGACTTCAATGTCCGGCTTTTCTTGTTGCACGCTGGTGGAGACTGATTGATTTGGTTTGATTTTTTTTTAATTCAGTGAAGAGAATTTAGCGTTCAAAAGTGTAGGTCTTATTATTATCATCATTGACATTAATTTAATAAACGGTACGTCAAAAGGAAGAAATGAAATGGTAGCATTTTTAATTTGTATTCATTTTCGTTTTGCATTAAGAACTGTATCGTCCTTAAGAAGACAAAGATTTCTACTTACGTCTAAATTCGCCATTTATTATAAAATGTGTTCGAGAACGATTGAAAATATGACGAAATATGCACCGAAAACCATCAGAGGTTAACATGTAGATTTTGTTTGGAGCCTTCCAAGAAATCATTTACATATCAAATAATTTTCAACAGTTGAATGTGTGTATTTAAAAACCAGCTCAAATTGGACAAACGTATTTGTAATATTTAAAGTTATTGTATTGAATTTCATGATATTTAAACTGTATTAAAGTGCACTGTAATTTAACATATGAAAATAACACTTTGTGGGTTTCTTACTTTACCATGTTTACTTGATTGTCTCTTATGTGCTATGTTTGTATAAAAATGCTTGTTGTATGACAGTTATATATGGCACTTGTATACTAATACATATATGTTTCTACATAAGAAAATGACTGCACCAAGTCAGGAATATGACAGTTGCTATCCATTCGTGTGATGCGTTTGAGCTTTTGATCCAGGCTTTTGATTAGGAATTTTCCGTTTTGAATTTTCTTTGGAGTCCGGTATTTTAGAGATTTTACTTTATATCCCAGGTTATACTGAGTCTGATTTGTTTATCTGAATAAATATAGTAATTATTATCATCATAAAGACCAGACCCGCACGGTGTTGTAAAATATCTATTCAATAATTTGTATATTTTTCTTACCTTACTCTCTTTCTATAGAACACGTGGAATGCTTTATAAATTACAATCCAGATTGTTTAATATGTGTTTTAAATATGTATCGCCATTTTAAATATAAAAGTTCCTTGTGTAATAATGTAGTTAAATCTCGTGATATCTATGCAATGCATAAACAAAGAGAAATACTTCTAAAAATAAATATGAATGAAAGAAAGATATTTTGAACCCTACATGTAGCCCTATTGTTATACTTCATAGTTTCTATTTGTGTAAACTGAAAAGATCTATTGCTACGAATAACAATGGATTTTAAATACAGGCTGTGACGAGCAGAGATCTGGAAACCTCCGCATCTACATACCGACAACACAGTCCACTGTCATTCATAACAATAGATTTTTTTTTTTTAATAGCATGAGCATACAAAATTACTAAAAGTGTTCACGACAAATCGTTTCAAGATATTAAAACAAACACATTTTAGAAAATTCCAATAACGAAAAATATACTAAGTATATATTTTTGAATAAAAAAAAATCCTTTAAATTCTCTTTTGAATGACGATAAAGATTTTGATTCCAGTAATATGTCTCTATTCTAAAGCATTGATCTTGAAGAAATTGTCTCTAACTCCCGAATCCCCCCTTTTGAATTGCCCAAAAAAGGGAGTTCCTTGATATTCCATCTGTATTTTCGTATGATGCGCGTGTCCCGATGACGGGTTTGTAATCCAGACACACCTTTCCCTTAGTATGTTCGAACATGAATGTTTGTTTATTCTTAAGGAAGAGAAGGGGTATGAAACCGTAACATATATAATATACATGTATGATAATCTTCATTAAACTGATAAAGGTAAGATATTTGGGTTATAATATAGCCTCTACCTTTAGTCTCTTGTGTCAAATCTTACGCTTAACTCAAAATGTCGTCTTAAACCCGACCATATTGACAACTGCACACAAGGAGCATGTTGTATATTTTTGTTTTTGTAATACGATTTTTTTGTAATACGAATGACCTGCTGGTCTATATTAGCACAACCTTGACATTTGCAAATGCTACTCACTTGTTAAAGTTTAATCGAAGATAGACAAAGTGAGGTTAGTTACTAGTGGGGTTTCATGTATTAAAGAAAAATAAAAAAATCTTATAAATCATGGTTTGATATTGTTAAAAATTATGCAATACGTTATTTTTTATTAAATAATCAAAAGTAAAGTCACAAAAATACTGAACTCCGAGAAAAATTCAATCGTAAAGTCCCTAATCAAATGGCAAAATGAAATGAAAAACACATCAAACGAATGGGCAACAACTGTCATATTCCTGACTTGGTACAGGCATTTTCAAATGTAGAAAATGGTGGATTGAACCTGGCTTAATTGAGCTAAAACTCTCACTTATATGACAGTCGCATCAAATTCCGTTATATTTACAACGATTTTTGAACAAAACAGACATAAAAAATAAAAGTCAAAATATGGGTACAGAGTCATCACTGAACCATTAAATCGTTTACAAAAAAGCACAAAAGCATCTATCACAGTAAATAACACATCCATTGCTTATCGTGTTTCACGTCAAAAAATGTAATCGTCACATAGCAAGAAATTTTGTAGTTCAATGTTTATTCAAAACAATTATAATTTCACATCGGGAATGGTGGTATACAGGGTTAAAAAATCAAAAGTTATGTTAAAATTAATTTCAGAAATAGACCGGGATTTAAAATTGTCCAGAAGTTCTTTAGAATTTTTAAGAAACGATTACATATGGTTCATACCACTACGCGAGTAAAATAATTTTGTCGTTTATTGTTCAAAGTACTTTTAAATTTATAATAGAACAATACCATAATGACATATAATAGAACAATAACATAATGACATATAATAGAACAATAACATAATGACGGGATCTTTTGAAGTACAGAGTTACGTTATAAGAACCAAAGAAACACAAAAAGTCTCATATACAAAACACACCAGCAAAAATGAAAGATAATACAAACACATTGACGGGATGTATGAGTACCGATCAACGTCAAATGGATACATGTATCACAAAAAAACAAACCAAACAGTAAAAGTAATATTAATAATAGAACAAAGACAAATCATTATGAAAGAATAACATAACACGTTGTTAAGATTATTAACAACGTCAGTACGCAGAATCTATACATCAAGACTATCATGTATTATTTGTGAAGTTGATACGGAATATTTATCAACAAGGTCTTTGTACCTTCCTATAATATTTTTTATAAAGGACGAGACGTTTACAAATATAGGGCTTCGCATATGGTGTAAGTTAACTATACACCTCGGGATACAGTGTGTCTTGATAAGAAACCCCCACGGCCTCCGTCCGACTGGGTTTCTTATCCAGACACATGATCTTTCCCTCGGTGTTAAACTTTTACATACTTTGTACGAAAACAAGATAGTCAAACAACAGCAACAACAACAAAAATTAGATCCTGCTGTACTAGTTGCTCCAATGAAAAGGCAAATAAAGAAAACGCATGTCAAGCCTTAGAATATGATATTGACAAATAAACTAAACGTAAAAAGGGTATATCATGAAAAATGGGATAGCATTAATTATTCACCAAAGGACAAAGATGTTGGCAGCTACAGACCATCGTACGTGCCGGGGATTAAACACGTTTGTCAAGTGTCGTGGGCCTCAATCCTTTTTGTTGTCCGGGGGGGACTATGGGATTGAAGTCACGCTTTTCGTTATCCAAATTTTATTTTACTGCCATTCAACAAACACATGTATGGCAGACGACACTAACTGATCGCCGACGACAAGCATAAAAAAAGGTATACAGTCCCGTAAAATAGCATAAACAGGCTAAATTATGTTCTATATTTCCGGTAACCAGAAATACCAAATAGAGGTATATCACATCCCCCGCTCAAATGTAAAATTTGAAAAATTTTGGTTTGGTCAATGAAAATGCAGACAGCAATATAACATAATACCATAATAATAAAAAAAAAACACAATTGATACGATATTACCGTGCTTGCATTTTCTAACACGAGGGTTGCTACTCACAAGGAAGCTATCAAACCAAGAGTTCCAAATGGTGAAGTTGAAATCATCCCTTAGTAAATTGGAATAACCATTTCACAAATGATATCCGATATGTTCCTTACATCGTAACTACAATCCCCTTCCCTTTCATGAATATGACCTACCGAATTAAACTTTTTACCGGATTTGTTATACATAAACAGCAGGACGTGGGCAACATGTGGAGCAGAATCTGCCTACCCTTCCGGAGCACCTGAAATCACCCCTAGTTTTAAGTGGGGTTCGTGTTGCTTATTCTTCAGTTTTTTATGTTGTGTCATGTGTTTTATTGTTTGTCTTCTTTCATTTTTAGCCAGGCGTTGTCAGTTTATTGTCGATTTATGAGTTTGACTGTCACTCTGGTATCTTTCGTCCCTCTTTTACACTGCTTTTAATTTGTCCATTGACCAGAAAATCCTCGTTTTCCCCCAAATTTCTAACGGTTAGAGCCATAACCCCCAAAGACAATTCTTACCATCCCTTTGATGTACAATTTCAGAAAGATACATACATCTTTCAACAAGTTATTGTCTGGAAACTAGAAAAATGCTCATTGGCCCCCCAATTACTTATCTGTTAGGACCATAACCCACAAAATTAATCCCAACCTTCCTTTTGTGGTTATAAAACTTGTCTAAATTTCAAAGATTTCTATTTACTTGAACTACAGTCCAGAAACCAAATGTCTTCTGACAACACCGATGAGGTGATACCAATTTATCACTTCAAAATTTTTTTGGAGTCGTATAAAGAGCCCATAGCCCAACATTTGGGAAAAATTCAGCATAGCAGAACCAAACATAACCTCAATCTGTAACTCATCATACTAAAATGCAGCTCAATATTAACAGTCTGCACCAAAAACTTTTTCAACTACTAGTCCGAAGACCAATATTCTGACATTTTTCTTATTGGGCCAAACAAAGTTTTGCAAAAACTTACTAGTCGAAATGAAATTTTACTAGTCTGGGGCATTGGCTAGTTTGGACTAGTTGCTAACCGTGCACTGTATATTATATGATGGCTTTTAGGAAAAAAGGCCTGTACAACTGTTCTTTGTGGATTGACAGATAGTTGTATTAACACTATGTAGTCATGAACTAAGTAGGTAGGGCCATAAAAAGAGGTGATTTCAGCTTCCCAATTGAAAAATTTCCAGTTCTATGTAGATATATTCTAGCAGTGCCTATACATGTGGATTATATATCCGACAGCTGATCATATATTCCAGAGCTTGCATTTCCTAGAAAGAGGTAAGCTGCTCACCATGAAGCTATTTAAAGAGTTCTACAATGTACATGTCAGTGGTGGATAGAAATTTGAAAATTTTCTGACCCAATTACAATTTGTATGACAGTTATGGAATATCAGTTTTGCAGGTGACAGCTGATATGTTCTAATTGTTGTAACTTCAATCCTATCGCCTTTCCACAAATGTGAACTAACAAAACAAATTACCGGTTCCCACATGTTTGTATTTATATGAGCATCACAATGAGCGCCACATGTGGAGTTGGATCTGCTTTCCCTTCCAGAGCACCTGAGATTGTTTGGATGACCTTTGATACAATTTTTTAGTGACAAGGTTGCAATTTGAAAGAAATTTCCTCTTCATATGTAAAATTTCCATCAACGTCATTTTAACTTTGGTGAATATATATTTGTCTTATTGGCAATCATACCACATCTTATCTTTATTTTAGCATGTTTAACCTTCTCTTTTAAAGAGTTCCAATTCTCTGTTTATTTTCAACTGGGTATCAGCTGCCTGTTCTCAAATTTTATAACAAAACAAGTTTCATGAATTAAAATTTTATTTCAACAGCTGATAACAAGGAGCTGTAGTCTGATCTTGATAGGTAAAGTACCTAATTGAAGACTAAATATACTACAATTGCAATTATGTCTATTTATTTGTGTGAAGATGATTTTTTTTTTCAAAATAGAAATTACAAGAGTTTAAAATCTGCTTAAAGGAACGGTTTTAAAAATTAAACAATAAAATGCACACACTAATACAAAGTCTGATGATAAGTTCTAGTCTTCTGTATAATATCTATGCTGAGATCAAGCCATTATCTTTTAATACTGTGGATCTGAAATGACAAAGAAAAAAATTCATTGAAATGGTCAAAGGGAGTTAATTCATATACATATTTCAACAGAATATGTTGTTTTTTAACAACTCAAGCTAATGAATTTTTTGTTATGTTGATAATATAAGTTTTGTTTAATTTACTCTTATAAAGATCTTTCAATCAATAATGCATAGATTTTTTATGATCAACCATTATAAAAGTTCTATAAAAAGACGAATACATGTACTGAAATTCTTGTGTATGCATTATGATGTACAAATGATGTATTGAACAAATGTTTGAAAAGGTAATATCTGAACTGGCTTGTCCAAATTAATTAAGTTATTTGTGCACATTTATTGTCAACAAGTGTTTAAAATAACTTCAAAAATTAAAACTGAACTTTCTATTCATATGAAACATCTGTTCTTTTCATCAAGGAAAGGTGGAGGTACATGTAGTTGAGACTAGCAACCTAAACGTTATAACAAAAATACATCTAAAGGGCAACTTCTAGCCCTTTTGGATATTACATAAATGGTCATGTACAAAATGTAGCTACATAAATTCATGACAATGATGTAAATCTCCTATGATCACAATGAAACAATCATGACCCCCCGCAGGGGCCATCTTCAACTGATTCCATTTGTGTGAATTATGCATATGTTTTTTAAATAAAAAAACATATCATCTTTAGAATTATAAAGATCAACTTTAGCATAAAACTTACTATATCTAAGCTTGCACTCTCGTAAAACTTCATTAAATCCTGTGCACATTGATATGTCGTTCTGGTTCTGGGTACATTCAATGAACTGTTTGAGCTCAAACTGACATGGCTGTTGTTGTTGTTGCTGGTAAGCTGGTTCCTGGTATGCTTGTTGTTGTTGGGGAGCTTGCTGGACTTCACCACCATTTCCACCACCCATACCACCAGTCATTGCAGCACCCAATGTGTGACCCTGTAACATTGTAATGTCATGAAATTTAAATAGAGATGTTACTTTACATTCATTAACTGATTTACTCATGTGGACTTCACAAGATGAAAACTTTTACCAGAAGTTGTTTTTGCTAGTAATGGTTTAAATTTGTCCAATTCATTCAGTTCAGTTATTGGTTTATACTGTGAGTATATTTCAAAAATGTCATACACCAAATTTTCAAGAATGACAAGTTTTCTATTCATCATGTTCATGCTACATCATTGTACATGAAGCATACATTTGTGTACTTGCCAAAAAAGAAGGTACTGACCAATATACATTTTTTAACTCTTTTGACTATCGTCTAATTTACAATCATTCATTCTGTACACAAAAACAAATAAAAAAGAAACAAAACCCTGTGTTGTCAAGTGACCTGCCCTCCACTATAGCACTGCCTTTTCCTATTTCTAGCTGGCAAACTCTTTTTACCACATACAATTGAGAATGGAATTGGGGAGTGTGTCAACATGGTCAAAGAGACAACAACCCGATCATAGAGAAGACAAAAGCAGAATGTATGGATGAACAACTTAAGCATGATGATGATGAGATGGCCACAGTTTTGGTGGATGTTTTATACATTGGTTAAATGATTTTAACATTATTTTGTACCTACCACTGCAGAGCCTACAGCCACTCCAGCTGCTGTTGTAGCCATCTGTGCCATCATTCCTGGCTGTCTGGGCTGCATTGGCGGTGGATGAGCTGGTGCTGCTGGTGGGGCTCTAGCAGGCAACCGACTTGGACTTGGAGCTGGACGTCTATAATAAAATAGAAAAGATTTATGTTCATTTGACCTATGAATTATATGCAACTGTCCTCATGGCAAATCAATGTGGTCATTAGAGGAAACTTGGTGATATTTGCTTTCTCAATGTGATGCCAAATTTCCCCCACAAAAATATGTCAGCTGAAGGATCATGTATATACATTATATACATGTATATACATTATATACATGTATATACATTATATACATGTATATACATTATATACATGTATATACATTTTCTTGATGACAATGAAACAAATTGACTATTGTGACAAATCATGTTCAATTATTGTTTTTCAATTTTTGAGACTGCTAAATGAATCTCCATTATGTTAACTATTGAATAACATTCCTCCTTTCCACACAGGCTGGGGACAAGCTTTTTTGTTTTGTTAATCATCTTCCTTTAGAACATTACCTTCACTATGTAAAAAAGCCATATTTTTCATCTGAAAAAAAAAAAACGCCCTGGTAACAACAGGAAACAAAGTCTAAGTTGGCCGGCGCAGCAGAAGGAGCAGTTGGTCCGTAAACAAAAGAACATCTACCTCCTTAACAATGTACTACATGACATTTTGTTTTGAGTATATATGTAGGACTCTAAAGTGAGATGGGGACGCTAAAGTACGATGGTCACGCTAAAGTGCGATGGTCTACGCTAAAGTCCGATGCCTCCATACGCTAAAGTGCGATGATCCGCGAGGGTAAAGACTTACGAAACGTAGTTGAATTATGACGTTAACTGTCGTTTATACAAATCAAAAATGAACATGCCAGAAGATGAAATAAATAATGGAAGCGAACAGATGCATATTAATGTTTACGTTTACGTTAACATATTGTCGATTTTATTGAAGAGTAATGTATAAACGTCAGTAAAATAAAGGTACACGTTTTCAAGCGTAAATAAATTGTCCATTAAAACATCAGTGTGTACATTGTAGCTAGTAAAATATAACATGTATTAATACTCGCTACGAAAATAGGGAAAGCTCGAACAACAACCCCTTTCTCTTGCATTTAAATTAAATCTTGTACAAATAAATTTTATTTGTTCCGACAATGACCGGATTTTGTATATATGCAACTGCCAGCTTTAAGCATGTTTAATGGGATGTGATTACATTAATAGGCTGTGTAAACGGCAAGCTACATCAATTATCCAATACGCCCGTCGTCCTGAACATGCATGAAATATTTGCCACTGGATGTTAAGCAACCAACAATTAATCCAATACACCCGAATTGTTAAAATTCATTTAAAGGAAATATAGTATTTTGTGACACCTAAATAACTTTTTTAGCAATTATTACTAGGTCAGTCTTTTAAATTTAGAAACAGTCACATACAGTACACACAGAGAGGATGTAATCTCATACTCCCAACACTGATTCTGGTGTAACACAGTGTCACACTGTGAAACACAGATTTCCCCTCCCAAAAAACACCAAGTAATTACTCCCATCTGGGAGGGTTTTATGACCTGTTGATTGCAGGTAAAAGTAATAAAAAATCAACAAAGCATGACTGCATGGTCATGACAGAGACGCATAATTACATGTCAACTATTCTCTCACTTCTTCCTATTTTAATCATTTCCTATTTAGTTTAATTTTATTTCTGAAAGCTACTATAAAAAAGGTTAATGAAATGATTTAAAAAAATTATATACAAAAAGTATTTTTAGATTTGAAATTTATTTACATTCTTTCATAATCTCATAATTAAGAATGGTAACTTGATATTTACAATAAGTTGTATTTATATTCAGTTTAAACATATAGATATCAATATATAATACATGGTTTAAAAATAATAGTAATGATACCAAAAAAAATGAATATAATAAAATAATGTAGATTAATTTCATACATATTATAGTTAAATAATCTTCATTTATTATTCAAATTTATCAAAATAAAATTGAATAAATTCAATTAAAATATATGTCTTTATTTTCTATTAATTATACTCCACTTACAGGTGATATTTTGTTTGTTTTAATTATGTTTCTTAGGTAAGAAAAATCAACACTGTCAGAACAAATGCTGAATATTTTTAATAAATAAAGTTGTACAGGAATCTTTAATAAAATCAAACTATAATATATCTCTGATAAAATTTAACAAATCTCACACTTTTCATCATTTTTGTGACTGTCATTTAATGACAGGAAACATAAGAAATGTTAATTGTAGTCAACAACTAGTCAGTCTAGTGGCGCACTTCAAAGGTAAACATAGCAATAAAAATCATGGTGTTGGGAGAAACCACACCAAGGTAATAAACAATTAAGGAGTTTTAGGGAGGAATTACTCCAAGTTTCTCCCAATTTCCTCCCAAAATTTGTAGAGTGTTGCTGGAGTTTCCTGGTGTGACACCAAGTTTTTACACAGTGTAGGGAGTATGAGATTACATCCTCTCTGTGTGTACTGTAAGACTACCGGCAAAGTAAAAGCCTATCGCATTATATGTTATATCATAGCAAACTAGATTTTGCATAAAGACTTGTTTTTAACATTTGTGCTCTTGAACCTTTCTCTTTTGTTCCATTGCACTTTAGCGTGCTATACCATCGCACTTTAGCAAACAACCATTGTACTTTAGCTTGAGACACCATCGTACTTTAGCGTAGACCATCACACTTTAGCGTGACCATCGCACTTTAGAGTCCTACATATTTAAAATGTATCCCAGAATGAGAATATGCGTACTTGTATGAAGTGGCACCTTACTAGTCCGAGATTACTCTGACGTCCAACGGCTGTTTTGCCAGACAAGGTGGGGCGGTGGGACGTCAGAGCTCGTCCCATATCAAAAAGATTTATATAATTCCTTGGCCGCCACTCAACACCAGAAGTGACGAAGCAGCGCATCTATTTTGGGTGGGCAAATATCCACTTTTTGATATGGGATGAGCTCTGACGTCCTACGGCCCCAGCTTGTCTGGCAAAACAGCCGTTGGACGTCAGAGTAATCTCGGACTACACCTTACATGCTTATATATTTGAATTTTCATCATAGAAGTATCAATATTTTCATTAATTGTGTTGACAAATGAAGGTTTTTAATGACTTTATCTAGCAAATTGATGCTGTGCAACATGCATCTTTCGAGTCTGAATAGTAACCGGAAACGCGGATGTATCAATTTGATTGTAAAATACGAAATAAATTCGGAATTATGATACAATATTTCTTTACCATGTTTACAGGAAACATTTAAGTTTTTACTTTTTAACTTTTAAAGTAATTCTATATTATCGTTACAGCAGTACTCGAGTTATTTGCGATGAAATAATCATGATAATATTTACTGTTTTACGTCTTATAATTTTGTACTTCTTAAAAAGGGGGATGCTGATTGCGTAAGTCAAAATAAAAGCATGTGTTCGACTTGTTAAACTGTTTTCTTTGTAACTGGATTATTAATTTATTTATTTAATCTAAATTATCATAAGCATTTGCTGAAACTTAGTTGATTAATTCAACAAATGAATCGTCTATCTTCAGATAGTATTCTCCTGTCTGGTTTGTTTATCTTCCTGTACAAGCTCAGGTACAAGTGATTAGCGATCTTAAACCGGATATCCCTCAGGCTTTAAAACTGTATTGGATTATAATATAGCCATGGGGTTATGCAATTACATGCATTTGATTATAATTGATAAAAAACGATAACAGTTTTGAACGATGGCGGAAGACAATTTAACGATGGCGCTGGTCATTTGACGATGGCACAAGACATTTGAATGATGGCGGGGCGCCATCGTTAAACAGGCCATGGAGATGCAGGCCTCTACAATAACTTTTTTTTCAACTTGTCCAGTAGGACAAGTACATACCAAAACTTACTTGTCCATTTGTCGGAATGAAATGGTTACTTGTCCAATTTTTCTTTTATCAAAAATAACCTTTTTACATCTTTAGTTGATTTAAGGAACAAAACGAATTTAGATAATAGAACAGATTTGATGTATTTCTTTTGAAATACTTTTCAAAAATATGAATCAAGTACAACTGAATCTAGTCATGTCACAGGACTTTGGTTCTAGTTTTCATCAATGCTAGTCTCATCAGACTCTGCACATGAGGCACCATCTGATAGGCCTGTACACTCATTGGATTTGTATCCTGTTTTTTTTTAAGTTGAAAAAAGTTTATTCAAATGCAATCAATAAAAAGAAGAAGATAAGGTCTGATTGCCACTGAGACAATTCTCTGCAAGGGACCAAATGACACAGAAATTTACAACTATAGGTCACCATATTTCAAGTATTGTTTTTTTCTACTAACTTATGATCAAATATATGGTTTTGTGAATTGTATGGTAAATAAAAAAAATATTTTTGTGATAAATTACCGGTTTGGTATTTACAAATGTATTAGAAGGAACAGAATAAGGTAGCAAATGAGGTACTGATTTGTCTTGGTCCCATAATGTCTCCTGCCTTGCCAAACTGTCTTTCAATCATGTCTACTAAATATGTCTCCTACATTGCCAAACTGTCAATTAAACTTGGAGTTAAACCTGTCAAGGTAACGGACTGTCCTGTAAAGTTTCCTTATCTACAAAGCGCATCATTGATTCGGATCAGTAAGACTGGATTCCGAGAATAGTATACCTTTTACCCTTTAAAAAGTACCTGACAAAGAACCAGTTAAAAATTATCAATTGCAAGTAAACATGTTGAAGAAAAAGGTTTTGCATTTGAATAAACAGAATACAGAAACATGTCAAATTAATATTTATTTTCTTGTTCATGTTGTTTATAATTACTTTGCTCATCAAAGTTGGAATAAATGTATTTTCTGCAGAATAATTGT
Organism: Mytilus edulis; assembly: GCF_963676685.1. Lineage (NCBI taxonomy): Eukaryota > Metazoa > Mollusca > Bivalvia > Mytilida > Mytilidae > Mytilus > Mytilus edulis. The sequence goes on along the minus strand of NC_092349.1, from coordinate 35,844,247 downwards.
ACTTGTCCCGACGGACAAGCTTGATACAGCTTTTAGTTGTCCGACCTCTTTTCCCTCTGGTACCGGACAATCGGACAAGCGTTATTGTCGAGACCTGGGAGATCCCTGAATATAATAGCCTTTCAACATGTTCTAGACGTCATAATTATTTGGACTACTAATCGACTAGTTACGAAACAACCAGGTAACGAAATGACCTGCACCCACAGGCACTTGTTTCTATCCACATGATCCATAAGAAGGTCGACTATCCAATTTATATGGATAGAAATTGGATAGTCGACCTTCGTATGGATAGAAACAAACTTGTGTCTGTGTCCCAACCTGTAAAACAAGACAGCATTTGCAATTTTTTACCAAACAGATATCAAAGTTACCGTAAAACGCTGTATCTGCGTTTTAGTTTTTACCATACTATTTTATTTATTTCATCAGCTACCTCGCAACTGACGTAAGTTACAAATCGTTTATGTAAGGTCATTGTTGAATAACATTTCTTTTTAACAAAAAGGAGCACATTACTGGTCGTTTTATCAACTCATATAAACATTTTTGAAAGGAATTTGTGTCAAGTACCTTGGAGCTGGAGCTGATCTTCCTCTTCTTGGCATTTTTAGTTTTTGCGTTCTCGATGTTCGCACGTGTGATTTGTTGTCGTTTCTCCTTGAAATGACGTTTATGCAATTGAAAGCCAATTTTGATTGGTCAGGTTCAAAGGTCCTTAATCGTGGGTCCCACTAATTAGCGACAAGAAGCGACAAGAAGCGTCAAGAAGCGACAAGAAGCTATTTAGCGACAAGAAAACATTTTGTTTTATCAAATATAAAAAAAAATATGCATTTAGTCTTTTTTAATATACGGGCAGAAATAAATTGATAATTTTTATTATTATATTGTTAATTTGATAGATGAAGAAATAAAACTTTTGTGAGGAAGGGAGTGTGTAATTTTTATTATTATATTGATAGATAAAGAAATTAAACATTTGTAAGAGCAAAGGAATACGCACTAAAATGAAAATAAAAACAAATTTTTTTTCGCCTTTCTTTTGAAGGATTTATTGAAACAAACACATGAAATATTATTTCCTTTCTAACTGTACAATTCATTTTTCCTGATAGGACCAACATTATCTTCAGGTAATACACAATGTAGAACATCAAATGAGATTAACGAGGCGCGTGTCCCTGTTTTATTGCTACAATAACATCCAATTAACACCTTCAACTTTGTACACGCGTCAGACTATATACTGTGACAATTACACGCGCCAAAATATACAATCATTGTAAATAGTGAACATGCACCTGTTGAAAACTCAAGATTGTCATTAATTTCTTTTAATCTTCAATCAATATGCATAAACATGATAAATATCGTTAAATGAGGTAATACACTAAATAAAATGATGAAAAATATTGACATTTTAATTATGTTTTCCTCTTGTTTGATTTCAGTTCTTTGTATTTCACAATTTGCGTATGTATTTTCTGGACAATGGTGCACAAATTATGCATTTTGCAAGTTTAATATATATTGTACTACAAAGATATTTTTAAAAACAAATTATAAGATAAATATATTATTTTTCTAAAACACAAGTAAAAGTAATATAATATATAAATAATCGGGTAAACGTAATACTTGCTGTTATAATATATATAATCAAATATTATGTAAAAAGTAAAATCACATAAATACTGAACTCAGAGGAAAATCAATTCGGAAAGTCCATAATCACATGGCAAAATCAAATAACAAAACGCATCAAAAACGAACGGACAAGAACTGCATGTCGTATTCCTGACTTGGTACAGGCATTTTCAAATGTAGAAAATGGTGGATTGAACCTGGTTTTATAGCTAGCTAAACCTCTCACTTGTATGACAGTCGCATCAAATTCCATTATATTGTCACCGATGCGTGAACGAAACAAACAGACACAATAGGTAAAAATGTCAAAAATAGGGGTACAGCAGTCAACATGTAAATAAATGTAGCAACTGGATTCAGGGGCGGATGCAGGAATTTTCGAAAGGGGGGGGGGGTGCTAACCCAGGGCACCCAGGGCAAAGGAGGGGTGCAAAACATATGTCCCGATACAAATGCATTGATCGGCAAAAATAAAGGGGGGGTGCGCACCCCCGGAACCCCCCCCCCCCCTGGATCCGCCACTGGGATTAGATCATGTTTCTTTTTTTTTCTATCAATATTAACTTTCGTTAAAATTGTTTTCTTTTGCATATTCTTTAAATATTTATTTGAAATAAGTATTTCTAATAATAAAAAAAAAATGTTTTCTTGTCGCTTCTTGTCGCTAATATCATTCTTCTTGTCACTTCTTGACGCTTCTTGTCGCTAAAATTCTTCTTGTCTCTAATTAGTGAGACCGTTAATCGTGTATAGTGCTGATTTCATTCAGCAAAGAAATTTTGAAAATACATATAAAGGCTTATATACATGAAAAAGTAATGAATAAGAAATCATTTATATTTTATTGATTTTCATACCATCAACAGATTTAAGTATATTGTGTACAGTTAACTTGATACGAAACAGTTGTATCGTTCACAAGTCTTGAATGACCACTTTACAGATAGCTCGAAACTGCACAAACATCTTTCGTTGATTAATAGTGATCAGTATCAGGTTTTAATGAATGGCAAAACAGTTAATTTCTTTTAATAATCAAATACAATTGAGGAACACTGGAAATGAATGACTGAAATGTACCATTATTCAGTATTTTTTTATAGATATGAAAAGTCTAGAGAAAATTTTTCCCGCCATAAATAGTCGTCTCTAGAGTTATCATATTATTAACAAATTATTTCTGAAGGTTCATGAAGAGGTTTTAGTTGTTTCTCTCAGTCTGATGAAAAAGTTATGACAGGCATGATCACATCGTGAAAACATATATCAGTATGTACAACATATAAAAGTGATAACCAACACATAAAAATCTACATAAAAAAGTGTTATAAACAAACTTCGAAGTTATCTATCAAGATCTTTAATAGTCCAAATAATTATGACATCTTGAAAGGCTATTATATTTTTTTTTCTTTGACGCCTTACATCAACGAAGGAAGGAGTCAAAGCAAATATTTGAAATAGCCATGCAAGACGTCATAAATTATTTGGACTATCAAGATCTATAAATATTGCTGCACACTGACACATATATTTACATATCATGTCGTGTATAGCATATGTATCTGATTATTATGATGTTTATTTTATTTTTTCCTTTCTGTTACATTAAAGGAGGGTGTTGAAGAAAAAACTTAAGTATAAGCGCTTTCAAAATGCTGTTTTTGGCATACAAAACGTGATAATTTAGCCTCTAACCATTCCTTTATAGACATATAGGTGTTCAGATATACAACAGGTACCAGAATGTGAGTTCTGTTTATTGCAATAATCAATTACTTGGTAGTCATATTATGCATCAATAACAGCTAGTGCCTTAAAGAGGGGGCCCCCAGTGTTTTCCATTCAGCGTTTAAGCCGGGTGTGCCAACCACCTTCTTTTGAAAGCCAACCACCTTTCTATTTTAGGAGGTGGTTGGCTTTTTTTTCAAATTCCGGATTTTTTCCCAGTTCCTTACTGTTAAAATTTGAATACTAATCGCGCCTTACTGATTTGTTTTCATGGACAACCGTCCGGGTTAAAGATGGCGTCCAATTTGGCCCTGGGTCAAAGATGGCCTCCAATTGTCAAATTTCAATGTTCTCATCTATCAATTGGGGAAAAAGAAATGCAGATGACAATGATGATAAAGAAAATACCAGACCAAATAAGTTAAATAAAATTGATAGTAATGTTGAAGTTGTGGAAATTGAACAAAAATCAACCAAACAACAGAAAAGACACTCAAGTGAAGACAAATATGAGCAAGACTTCATATTGGAAAGAGGATTTAGAACCATGGCTAGAACTTAAGTCTGTTGTTGTTAAATCCATGCTGATGCGTAAAATTGTAAATGAAAAGAGAGAGAAAAGAGATTAATTGTTGAAAAAAATCAAATCAAAGAATATTTGACAATTAATATGACTACTTATATTTATGTTTGTTCAACTCCATTAAATGGGAATATTATACTAATCTTTATTTTTGTGACCCCCACGTGCACCCACAGTAAAAAAACAAACACGGTTGGACATTTAAAAAAAAAACCAACTGGTTGCAAGTGATTTTTTTATAACACCCACCTTACCTTAGTGAAAGAAGGAAAATACTGGCCCGGGGTCCACTCTAGTCATACTTTAGCAATTTCCTATATTATCAACTAGGTTTTTTTCCAAGAAAAGGGGGGTCTGGGCCCTGAAAAAACTCTTAATCTGCCTCTGGATAGAATTATATATGAATTTACAGTAACATGTATAAGTTTAATTGCATTATGATTGATTGGCCTTAATCGTTTTTTAATAATTATAAGGCAGGGATGAGATTGTTTTTCCAGCATTGATTGTTATCTGCCCTAATAGTATAATATAATGGCTGTAATATAAACTGTCAAACTAAATTATGTTGAATACAGGTTTTAAACATTTTTATTTCGGTATGTGTTCTGTAACTTGCATATACTGACTGTCACATCGATGAATACTTGCAAAAGAATTGCCCCTCTAAAACTTCCTTTCAGTGTACAAGTTTCTTTTTCCTAATCCTAAGACTATAACATGTACAAAAGTAATTTGAAATTTGTATTTTTCAAGGTGAGGATTTAAGATCCTTAAGATGTTTTCAATTTACCAAAATTAATCCTAACACAGAATCATGAAGGAGAAATTTATTTAAAAGACCAGGATTAAAGATGTTGGTGATTTTTTTTACCAGTTTTGAAATGGTTTGTCATTGGCGAAACAGGTACAATGCATTTTATTATATAATTCATCTTAGCTACTTTTATATGATAAAACCAATAGAAATTAACAAAATTTATTGCATTAAAGATTCATTTTAACTAAATGCGAAAGGAAAAATATACATGTGAACATCATGACGTATGTAGCGAACAAAAATTGCCATATTTTAAAGATTCTTCCACAAATTTCAATATATATGTAAACAAGAGAAAAATTAGGCCAAGATGTAAATTCTAGCTTGTAGACTATAATTATACACTACTGTATCCCACCAATATTTATGTTCATCTTTGACATCTGCATCATAAATCGTATTTAAAAAAATAATATGATATGTTTTAATGCCATCACATATATATTAAGATTACAAAAGATACAATGTACATGTACAAGTTTTTACAAGGAAACTAGAAATTATCCAATACTTTAAATTTAGAGTTATTTCCCTTTATCTGAGATTTCCTCTATTTTTATCAATCACTGTTTTAAAGCTTTTAAATTTGATAAATCTCACTGGAAAGTTGTATATATATAATATATATATCATATACTTCTTCAATATTTTATATTTTCCCCTACACTTGAAGGTTATCAGTGCGACATGTCTCTTTTGAAGACATTTTGTTTGTAAAAAAATAGCAAATTTTACTAGAGATGTTTTATAACCTTAACATTTCTTTGTTTTGGTTTTCTTAGAACAAAACAAGTAAGCTTACAGTGGCATAAACTATTATCATGATTAAGACAGAGACATATATCAACTTTCGTACACAATTCTTTTGTGAGAAAAAAATTATGTTAATGTGTATTTCTAATATTTATCAATAAATACAAGAAGATGTAGTATGAGTGCCAATGAGACAACTCTCTATCCAAGTCATAATTTGTAAAAGTAGACAATTATAAGTCAAAGTACGGTCTTCAACACGAAGCCTTGGCTCACACCAAACAGCAAGCTATAAAGGCCGGGTTCCAAAAAATTACAAGTGTAAACCATTCAAACTTGAAAACCAACAGTTTTATCTATATAATAAACAAGAAACATTTATAAAACACATCAACAAATGACAACCACTGAACATCAGATTCCTGACTTTAGACAGTAGCAAACAAAATTCAGCAGGTTTAAACGTTTTAATAGGTACCAACAAAACACACTCAATTTTTCTAAACTTAATTGAAAATACATGTAGTTGTATGAACTATATATGAGTCCAATACAGATAAAAGAAAATGTCAATACTAGCCTACTTCAGAATACGATACAATCTCCTTGTAGAAGCATAAACTTCAATTACAATAAATTGTACTAAAGTTCACAAGAGTTATCTTTCTTTTTCAGTTGCACTATACAATATTGTATCATATACCAGCTAGGAACCTGCTTGAAATTGAAGAATACTTGGAAATTTGAGGTTTTTTATCGATTAGCTTTTAATTACTTTCAATAATAGTACTTGTCATACATATGTTCCAATACTAGCCTACTTCAGAATACGATACAATCTCCTTGTAGAAGCATAAACTTCAATTACAATAAATTGTACTAAAGTTCACAAGAGTTATCTTTCTTTTTCAGTTGCACTATACAATATTGTATCATATACCAGCTAGGAACCTGCTTGAAATTGAAGAATACTTGGAAATTTGAGGTTTTTTATCGATTAGCTTTTAATTACTTTCAATAATAGTACTTGTCATACATATGTTCCAAATGCCCCCCCCCCCCCCCCCTCCCTTAATTTATTAAGACCAATGCTAAGGAAATTCACAATTTTAAAATTCCAATATTTGATACGTACATACTTTATGGAAACCTGAACTCTCCAGTAGCAGAAGAATATTAGTTACATAGTGTGCTAGTGACCTTATACGGTATATATGGGGTCATTAAATCCCATATGGGGTGAGAGCGAAGCTCGAATCCCTATATGGAATTTACTGACCCTATATATACCGTATTACGTCACTAGCACACTATGTAACGAATTTATCTTACCGACTATCTTAACGTGTGAAATTAAGACTAGTGATTCTCAAAATGAGCAAGTCTTCAATACAGTATTAGCACTAAGAAAATACTTCCATTGATCCTACAAAAACAGATGCCAACAATAACGACTTGTAAGGTTTAAATGTGTTTTATGAACTTATTTCAATCTTAATCATCAAATTTCTTCGTCTGTTGGAACTTGTAAGATTTTTTCTCAGTACCGTTTTGTTTTTTATAAAGGGACATAACTACTTTACTAACCGTGTATGAAATAAGCCCCGCCCCCTTCTTACCTAATAAGGAATATAAAGGGACGTAACTCCACTACTAACCATGTATGAGATAAGCCCTGCCTTCCTACTAACGTAATATCAAATATACACGGTTTGCACGCGGACGCTTTTAACCAATCATATTCCTGGAAATGTATAGGAGGTAAGATAATGAATATGACACAACTGCACTGACTGCAGTTCTTCACAGTTGTTGTTCATTATATGTTGGTGTGTTTTTTTAATTTTTTGGGGTGAAAATTAGAAAAAACGATTTTGGGAAAAACTTTGATATTTTGAAGTACAATTAAAAAAGAGAAAAAAAGAGAAAGTATACCGAACTAAGAGGACTTTTAACTTCAAGACGAGAAGTGGTAAGCAGTTTAAGAAAAGCATAACCTCATACAGTCCCAAAATTTTAGTATATTTGGTGTATATCATTCCATGACAGTTAACAATTTTATGTGTACCAGTGCTGATGTTAAGTTTCCATATGTCAGCAAATGACATATATATATAGAATACATGTACTTTTTTTTTAGTTGAAAATTTATTAAGGTCAATGCTAAAAAATATTAGTTGGGTTGTTTTAGGTGCCTACAATCAAAATGAATTGAAAAGTCAAAAGATGAAATGGCCTGATTTGCTCCAGTTTAAAAAAATCTGTGAATTCTGGCAGATCTTAATACCCCCACAACCACCAACAACTTCTAAACTAAATTCTGAATCTGCAACAAAGCATTTGATTGGATAAAATAACCAATGGTCATGTTTTCAAATTGATATTTAAATATCAAAAAGAAGATATGTGGTTTGACTGCCAATGATACAACTCTGCACAAGAAACCAAATGACACAGCTTCCTCCGTCAATACTGACCTCCACAAAAAGACACAATAGTGCTAAAAACTCCAAACAATCAATCAACAAATTATGACAATTGAGATAGTGTAGAAGAAACTTATAAGAATTTGAACACAGTTATGACAATGACAACAGACATGGTTAAAAAAATTAAATTACTGGTAGAAATTAAAAACTTAAAACTCTTATGAAATAATTGCCCAACAAAACATAAATATTGTAGCCTTAAATGAATACACACTGTCAAACTATGAAGGTCATGAACTTTATCTGATTTAAATAGATAGGTTTGCCCTTTTAAATATCTTTCCCTCAAAGCTAACCAATTATTGCATTAAAGATATAATTTGTTTATATTATCTTTCTGTTTGAAATTTCTTTAAAACCTATAACAAAGTTATTTCGTCTACTTTATTTTTAAAATTGTTTGCAAATTTGTTTTAATAGTCAAAATAACTATTTTTCTTTCAAAGTAGATCCATTAATTTTAATTTGTTTGCATAAATTCTACTTGGACTATTTTCTTAATTAATAATTAAAAACATGAAAAATATTAAAAAGAAAATATATAATTTGAAAATTACTGGTATTTATAAAAGAAAGTTTTTGGAACAATTATTTTTCTGAATAACTGCTGATTTAAATAAGTGATATTTTTTCGACTAATCATCTGTCAGTTTAAAGCTCCAAGCTTGATCTGTCCTGATCAATTTTCCGTATATTACGATAAACAAAATTGAATAACATCAAATAGAAAATGTTGTCTGACACATATATATATATATATGATGAAGTTAATGTATATATATAGGTATATTGGAAAATAACCTAACGGTTTTATAAATAGTTGGATGAAAAATCTTCCTAAGGAGTCATCTATTATTCATGCGGATAAGAAGTTATACTTTAGTATATAATTGGATTTCTCAGATTTCGTAAAGTACAGGATTTAAATCTTTTCTGAAGCACGAAATATTGATGTGTTTGAGTTTAGTTTTCTATTGAATGGATATTGAGAAATATATATACAGTTAAACGTTTCACTTTTAATTTTTTCTGATGTGAAAATATATAGTTGAATAGAGCTATAGTTATAGTGAAATTGTTCATTTTGTGTTATTTAAAATGGAAATATTGTGAGAAAACTAATTGCTGAGAGATTGGATAATTTATTCATTTATGTGTTATAAATTTCAATTAGAAATTTTTAAATTGATTTAAAAAAAAAAAATGGTACTTTATTGCAATAGATGAGTGAAATTTTAAATGAAAAAGACTTCCAACTATTGAAGTTTGAAAAATGGCTTTATTAAATATGATAAATAAAATGGATACTTCAGAAGCACCTTGCAGTCGAAAAGCCAAGCGCCAACAGAAAGTTGAAATCCAGCAAGATGCATTTGATATTGATGATGATGAAGAAATTCCTATCATCACCGAAGAAACTGAAGAAGAACTTGCTGCATTTGAAGCAGTAAATAGACCAAGAACAACTAGTGGAAAAATCAGGGTCACAGAAGAAACACGACCAGAGACCGCAAGTAGTCTAAAATATCGGCCAAAAAGTGGAAGGTCAACATTTGACAGCAGACCAACAACTGCAGTTACTTTGAAAACAAAGTCAAGGGTAGGTTTTATTTTTATTAATTTTTATGCCCCACCTACAATAGTAGAGGGGTATTATGTTTTCTGGTCTGTGCGTCTGTTCGTCCGTCCGTCTGTCCCGCTTCAGGTTAAAGTTTTTGGTCAAGGTAGTTGTTGATGAAGTTGAAGTCCAATCGACTACAAACTTAGTATACATGTTCCCTATGATATGATCTTTTTAATTTTAATGCCAAATTAGTGGGTTTACCCCAATTTCACGGTCCACTGAACATAGAAAATGATAGTGCGAGTTGGGCATTCGTGTACTGGGGACACATTCTTGTTAAAAGTTTTATGTATTTGACCTGTTTATAAAGAACATATGAGATGGTTTTCATGGACAGGTATAAAGGTTGATCTATGTTGTATTATGAAAAGGTGGAGAAAATAACACGACTTTGCTAAACTGCAATCATTATTCATGAATGTTAGAGTGTAAATTGATGGTATACAGAGGTTATTTATAATGAAATGCTATAAACGTACAGTGAATTCATAAATTATTGCATGTATTTATTAATGGTGATATTTGAAGAATGGACAACAAGTCCGAGATTTAAAATTATTGCATTTTCAGGAATATAAGTTCAGTGATACGCATCAGATATACAAATTCTCACCCAGATTTATTCATAATAATTTTTGAATGTACAATTAAAGAAGTTCATTTAGGGTTAGTCTTACTTTATAAATTCATTGCTAGTTAAACGTTTTGTACTAAGTTCCAACTTTGAAATTGATAGTATAAAACAGTCAACAAAACATTACTTATATTCATGATATAAATTCAAGAGAAAATTGAAGATTAAGCAACACAAACCTTACCAAAAATTGAGGGAGAACTCACATGCTCTGTAAGGGTAATAAAATTCCTCCTGCGCTAGAGGATTTCATATAGTGTTACCTATCCAAATATATGTCACATTCAATGAAATGAAATTCAAGTTACAATCGAGAAATTGATGAGATTGTGAAAGATATTAGACTCCTACCAATGGTTCATAGTATTTGTGGTGGTGGTGGGGGGGGGGGGGGGGGGGGGGGGGGGGGGGGTGGGGGTGTGATTATCAAAAGGGAGGATGTTGTATAAATGAATAGATGTTCGAGAGTGATGTAGACACCCTGTATAAAAAGGGTCGTAAGATTTATGAAATTTTACTATTCGTCAAAAATAGACAACTATTAACTTCTAGTAGTGAACAGCTGTTTGGAATGGACTAGAATTTTTCTGGCCAGTTACTTCAAAAGTCTTAGGTATTTGACCAACCTCAACATATTAAATCATTTGATATCAACTGTTCTCTTAGGTTTAATACAATCAGTTGGTCCTAGCCCAGGTACAAATTTAGAGCTACTTCTGCATAACTAATATAACTGTCCGTCGTCGTCATTAACTTTTACAAAAATCTTCTCCTCTGAAACTACTGGGCCAAATTAAACCAAACTTGGCCACAATCATCATTGGGGTATCTAGTTTAAAAAATGTGTCTAATGACCCGGCCAACCATCCAAGATGGCCGCCATGGCTAAAAATAGAACATAGGGGTAAAATGCAGTTTTTGGCTTATAACTCAAAAACCAAAGCATTTAGAGCAAATCTGACGTGGGGTAGAATTGTTAAACAGGTGAAGATCTATCTGCCCTGAAATTTTCAGATGAATCGGATAACCCGTTTTTGGGTTGCTGCCCCTGAATTAGTAATTTTAAGGAAATTTTGCTATTTTTGGTTATTATCTTGAATATTATTATAGATAGAGATAAACAGTAAACAGCAATAATGTTCAGCAAAGTAAGATTTACACATAAGTCAACATGACTGAAATGGTCAGTTGACCCCTTTAGGAGTTATTGCCCTTTATAGTCAATTTTTAACCATTTTTCGTAAATCTTATTAATATTTTACAAAAATCTTCTCCTCTGAAACTACTTGGCCAAATTAATCCAAACTTGGCCACAATCATCTTTGGGTTAGTAGTTTGAAAAATGTGTCCTGTGACTCGGCCATCAAACCAAGATGGCCACCATGGCTAAAAATAGAACATAGGGGTAAAATGCAGCTTTTGTCTTTAACTCAAAACCCAAAGCATTTAGAGCAAATCTGACATTGGGTAAAATTGTTTATCCGTTCAAGATCTATCTGCCCTGAAATTTTCAGATGAATTGGACATCCCGTTGTTGGGTTGCTGGCCCTGAATTAGTAATTTTAAGGAAATTTTGCTCTTTTTGGTTATTATCTTGAATATTATTAAAGATAGAGATAAACTATAAACAGCAATAATGTTCAGCAAAGTAAGATTTACAAATAAGTCAGCATGACTGAAATGGTCAGTTGACCCCTTTAGGAGTTATTGCCCTTTATAGTCAATTTTTAACCATTTTTTGTAAATCTTAGTAATCTTTTACAAAAATCTTCTCCTCTGAAACTACTTGGCCAAATTAATCCAAACTTGGCCACAATCATCTTTTGGGTTAGTTGTTTGCAAAATGTGTCCGGTGACCCGGCCATCCAACCAAGATGGCCGCCATGGCTAAAAATAGAACATGGGGTAAAATGCAGTTTTTGGCTTATAACTCAAAACCCAAAGCATTTAGAGCAAATCTGACATGGTTAAAATTGTTTATCAGGTCAACATTTATCTGCTCTGAAATTTTTAGATGAATCGGACAACCCGTTGTTGGGTTGCTGACCCTAAATTGTTAGTTTTAAGGAAATTTTTGCTGTTTTTGCTCATTATCTTGAATAATATTATTGATAGAGATAAACTGTAAACAACAATAATGTTCAGCAAAGTAAGATTTACAAATAAGTCAACATGACCGAAATGGTCAATTGACCCCCTTAGGAGTTATTGTTCTTTATAGTCAATTTTTAACAATTTTCATAAAATTTGTAAATTTTTACTAACATTTTCCACTGAAACTAATGGGCCAAGTTCATTATAGATAGAGATAATTTTAAGCAGCAAGATTGTTCAGTAAAGTAAGATGTACAAACACATTACCATCACCAAAACACAATTTTGTCATGAATCCATCTGCTTCCTTTAATATTCACATAGACCAAGGTGAGCGACACAGGCTCTTTAGAGCCTCTAGTTTTGTAGTTTTATTGGGTTTAAAGCATGTTTTTGGTAGCTGAGGTTCAAATTTTGTTCTGCTGCAGCAAAAGCTTGTTGCTGTTTGTGTTCAGTCTTTTCCTTATGTTGACTTAAGGAACTTGGGTTTCTAGTTTGATTAAGATTTTTCCTTCAGCTAGCATTCAACAGTTTTTTGGTACCATTGACAACATGTATTAAATACCACATAATGAATCTTAATTAACAGAACTTTATATCTTTACATAGCGTATTTACTCTCCAATTGACTGAATACAATTTATAAAGTTTTGTTGGAGTTTCTATACGTCCATTGAGTGTATTTGGACGAGACATCTATAAATCTTCAAAAGGTTGATTTAGGTACATGTTGAAAATTTAATAAGCAAATTTTGCCAGGTAAATGCCTTTTATTTAGATATTTAATTGTCACCTTGTAACATGAAAAATCCATTATGCAAATACTCCGTAGATTCTAAAAGATTTATTGACATTTATCGAAATCTTTTTATATACATTAAAGTATAAAAATTTTCATTAATTTTAACTACTTTCTAAATATTTAAATTCTAACTGTGCTGTGATAATATAAGTGACAGTTAGGCCACAACAAGTTAAATCATGTTTTATAAAAATAAATAGATGTGGAATGATTGCTAATGAGATTACTCTACTACACCAGAGACCAAATGATAAAGAATTTAACAACCATAGGTAATAGTACACCTCTCAGCAATGAGCAAAACCCATA